>NC_067401.1:37167769-37532769 GCF_016432865.1 Antechinus flavipes | reverse complement strand
CTTACTTCCCCTGATCGTAGATAGAGATAAGAGAGGAGTTAAGGCCAAAAAAGCCTTATCCAACATCACACAGCTAGCAAATGCCTCTAGTGGGATTTTAACTCAGGTCTTTATGACTTCAAATCTAGCATCCTATTCACTGTTCCATTCTGTCTCAAAATCAGCAATGGGAAAGATCACTGGCCAAAGTTAAAACCTATGATCAAAGGACAGCTTTATTTCTAAATCTAATTAACCTCTATGGGACCAAACTCGTGCCTCCCTGAAAGCATGCCATAGATTTCATTTCATCTGACCATCAATAGCTTCCAATTGGTTTGCATTTGTCTCTTGAGGTGTCTTCAATGACCTGAGCTGGTTTCCATGGGAACCGTCCCTAAGCAGTCTCTAGGAGATGTGGCTAGCATGGCCCTCTCTCCCCAGGCTTATTTGCCAACATAGTGTGGATACATCTAAATGTGCCTGGTATTAAACAAAGTGACTGGAATATCATATGCGCTTAATAAGCATTTATTAATAGAGCTGCTGATGTCATTACCTGTTGCACTCTTCCACTAGGGCTTCTCTCTCCTCCTTGCTGGGGTTCTTTTGTCGGTCATAGGCCTGGTACAAGATTTGCTGGGATGCGGGCCCCCATTTGAAGCGGTTTCGGCGCATCTTTTTGTTGGCAGGCTCAGAGCAAGCATCATCCGGCTGCCCAGCCCCCTGGCTCTGCTGGCTGAACTCTGGAAAGAGAAACAGCAGCTGATCCTGACTGCTTTTGTCTGTCATATTTCCAGAACTTTGGACTGTCTGGTTGAATTCTGAAAAGAGAAAGGAGTAGATTTGATAGAGTCTGTAGCCTCTACCCAGGTGACAGACAGACAAATAAACACCTACATTCCCTTCTCTTAATTTTCTACTCCAGCTCTGACCTATTATTGGGCAAATAATGTTACCTCTCTAGGACTCAATTTCCTTATCCATAAAATAAAAGGTTTTCATTAGATGGCCCCTTTAGTCCCTTTCAGATATAAACCTATGTTTGTAATCAGCCTATATTATTCCTTTTTTTTTTTTCAAGGAGTTCCATTCCCACGAGCCATTGTTTCAGAGACCATTTGTTTTTATTTGACCCTCAGATATGAAGCAATACTCTAAAACCAAAGACCGTTTTCTTTTGTTTTGTTTATTCTAGCATGGTACAGAAAGAATTCTTGGCTGGGTTGGACTAGCTTATGAAGCCCTGGCACTAAATCTCTTTAAGTCAAAGCTTTGGGGAAAACTGTTTATAAATATCATTTTGAGTCTTTAAAAAAGTATGCAGGGAATTTGAATAGTTATATACCAATGTATTTAGTTGTTTGTGCCTTAGAGGTTCAGATTTGTTAAATTAATTATTTAACCTCTTTCTATAACCATCTTAGATGGGACTTTTTTTATCTACATAAGCACATACCTACTGATGTTCATTCCAAAATTCTATAGCACAGAATTACCAATAATAAGAGAAGTTTTACAGGTTAACTCACTTAACCCCTAATGAGATTATTTTATGAGAAAAGAAGATTAATAATAGTAAATACTTTCTATAGCATTTAAGAGCTCTCCTCTCTCCTAACAATCCTGTGAGATAGGAAATATGAGCATTAGTATTAGCCTTACAGTATAGATGGGAAAACTGAGATCCAGAGAGAAATGATTTGCTTAGGGTTCACATATCTGGTATGTAACAGACCAGAAATTAGATTACAGACCAAGAAGGTAGTGGGGTACTGTGGAAAGTTTCTGAAATTAGAGGACCTGAGTTTGAATCCTTAGCTCTATCATTCCCTACCTTGTGATTTTAAGCATCTGACTTCTCTGAGCTGTAGTTTTTATTTTGTGTTTTTTTTTTTAAATCAATGATGAGGGAGTTGAACTAGAAGGTCCATTCCAACTCCAAATCTATGATTCTTTGAACTGGTTTCAAATTCTGTCTCTGCCCATTCACTGCCTTTCCTTTCTTGGATGCTTTGAATATGCCCTAGGCATTGGAACTCTAGATAGCATTATCATTAATTACAAATGACTAAGATGGCCAAGGCCTTAGACTTGCTACCAAAAAGTCCCCTGGCCAAGAGATGGACCACTTTCCATCATAACTTGCCAGGCTTTTGATGATTGGCCATTTCTGTTAGCAGATCACAGGATATCAAGCTTCCTTCCTACAATCTTGATTCTGAAGTGTAGTTCCTTGGGTAAAGGACAGGGAAGGGATATTTTCAGAAATGAATGAGAAACAACAAAATATATCAAGATAAACAAAGTAATTTTTTAATTAAAAAGAAGTTAATAAAGAAAATTTAGAGCTGGAAAGGAACTTTATACATGAGGACACTGATGCCCAAAGACATAAAATGATTTGTCATCCTTGGGCATCAGTGTCCTCGTGTATAAAGTTCCCTCCCAGCTCTAAATTTTCTTTATTGTCCCTTGGGAAAACAGAGAGAATAAATGTAAGATTGAAATTCATGTTCTCTGTCACTGAATCCAGTGATCAATTTTGCGTGGCACTGTGGTACCATGGGAAAAGCACTGGGTTTAAAGTCTGAAGACTTAACATCTCATGATCTCACCTTTGTTACCTGCTACCTGTGTGACCTTGATTAATTCGTTTAAACTCTCACAGCCCCTGTTTGCTCATTTGCAAAAATGAGAAGGTTGAATTAGGTTGTTTTTAAATCCTAGTTCTAGACTCTGCTACTATGAGTTCAGATTCAAACTATGGGTGGCCATCTGCCAGGTTGAAAGAGAGGAGGAAAGAATATTTCATAGGCTCTTATTTGTGGTTAACTAATCTGATTTGAAAGATTCTCTCACAGGAAGATTTCTCTTATCATTGAAATGGTGCTCTAAGTAGTCAGATTTACTAGCAGGTAGAGCCATTAACCAAAGTAGAGAATACAAGTCTCTTGTCCAGGTTACTTAATTTCTCCATCTGTGAAATTGGTTCAGTAGAAACCTAAGAAACATTTTGATAGTCTTAGACACATTTTGAAATATAGTCAGAAATGAAATAAGGTAAATAATAGTAGCAAGAATAGCAATAATATCTTAAACTTGAATTGTGCTTTGTACTTTTAAAATTACTTTCAGTCTGTTCATATATGGTCCTCACAACAGTCCAGAATAACAATTATTCATGTGTTTTTATTTTCCGATAAGCCTACAAAGTGCTCTCTATAGACCCACATCTCGATGGGGGCTCATTTTTTTTTTGATGTTTTCCTCTCTGTTTACTGATGTTTACTCTCTGTGCTAGGACAAACACTTAAAATAAGAATAACCAGAATTTATAGGTTGCTTGAAAATATGCAAAGCCCTTTCTATTATCTCATTGAAGCCTCATAACAACTCTTCCAAGTAAGTATTCCAGATATTATTAGCATCTCTGTTTTATAGATGAGGAAACAGAAGTTCAGAGTGATTAAGCAATTTGCTTCTTGGTTATAAATTAGAATGTGTCAGAATATGATTTGAACTCAAATCTACCTAATTTCAATTCGGCCTTTATTCACTTTGTCACATTGCCTATCATGGAGGATTACTGAATAATAGCTTGCGTTGAAATTGATATACTCAAGGAGCTAGTGGACTGGAATTTTTATTTGACAGTCTCAAAACAAAACAATCCTCAAGAATAAAAAAGGCAAAATGATACAGTGGAAAGATCACCGGCTTTAGAATTGGAGGAACTGGATTGAAATATCATCTCTGATAACTACTGCTAATAGGATCTTGGACTAAGTATTTAATTTTACTGGTCTCAGTTTCCTCATTTGTAAATTTCTAAATGACCACTAAGGCCCAATTCTGAATCTACAGTTATATGAGCTACAGTTCTTTCCAGCTATGAGAACTGAACAGCAAACTCAGGTGAAAATATTGCTTTACAGCTCATGAGAGGCTCTAGGAGGGGTGTTTACAGAGTGTTCCTCAGAGATGTATTTTTGCTGTATGCTCACACGTGGGTCAGACTATACAAATATAGGAAGATTCATGCTCTGAAGTTGTTTTAGAGAATCCAGCCTTCCCCACCAACCTCACTATTCTCAGTCCCCTTCACTTGGCCTACTTTCTAAATTCAGATTGAGGGAGATGATAAATATAAACTGTCCATAATTTTTTTTTCATTTTATTTCATACCCAGTGGGACACAGAAGAGTCAATCCTAGTGACTGCTGTTCTATAGTTCTTTTATGACAGCAATCAAGGCTGTTGTATGGTTCATTTTATTTTCTATAGTTCTATGAGGAAATTTCTTTGTGTCTCTGTCTCTCTAACCATCTTTTTCTCTCTCTCTTTCTCTTTCTTTCTCTCTCTCTCTTTCTCCTTCCCTCTCTTTTTCTGTCTTTTTCTTCTGTTTCTTTCTATTTCTCTGTATCTCTCTGTGTGTCTGTCACACATTCTCCTCCCCTCTTTTTCTGCCTCCCCCTCTTGTCTGCCTCTATGTCTTTGTCTCTGTCTTTCTCTTTCTTTCTCTCTCTGTTTCTTTTTGTCTCTCTTTCACACACACCCTCATAATCTTCTGTATTCTTTATCTCTCTTGTCCCTCTTTCCTCCTATGCCTTCACTTCCTTTCTTCTCTTTCCTTTCTTCCCTTCCTCCTTTCCTCCCTCCCTTCTTCCTTCCTTGCTTCTTAGCTTCCTTCCTTCCTTCTTTTCTATGCCTAAACTTTTTAAATCTAAAGCTTAAAAAGGGTTGGGAGGGAGAAAGAAGAACCTATTCATCACTCTATAATAATGATCCTACAATTCTAAATCTACAGTGGGGAGGGACCCTGGAAGCCATTGATTCCAAGAGACTCATTTCATAGAGGAAGAAACTGAAACTCAGATGAAGTCTCTTGGCCAAAGTTATCCAGGTAAAAAGAATGGAGTGGGAATTTGAACCCAGATCCTTTTGACTTCAAATACACCACTTTTTTCTACTAGACAGAAGAAACAATATCCTTAAACCCCACAGGAGTTCCTGAATTCATATAGTAAAAGAAGTGGGAGTATGAACATCTTAATTATCTTAAGAGTTTCATTTTCCAGCCTTCGGGAGAATAAATGCTAGGTTTGGCATCAAGTAACTTTATATGTCTAGAACTGAGACTCATTTGGCCAGAAGGTCCTCCAAAGAAGATATTGGGAAAACAATCATTGTACATCTACATATATTAGCATACATATATATACAAAATAGATATGTATATAAATATATGTATATGTGTAGTGTGCCTGTGTGACAACCATTAACTATTTTTTTAAACCAGGAAAAGAATCAGACCAAAATAATTGAAGCACGAAGTGGGGGGGAGGGGGAATGCTTTTTCTTAAATTAAAACAATTTGTCCTTCATGCTCACATCACTCATCAGTGATTTTCAAACTCCTCAAACTTAAAAATAAAAGTAGAAAAAAATTTTCTTAGTGCCAAGACTGAACAGGAAAAGTCTTGAGGTGGGGGGGGGGGGGGGAGAGGCAATTAGGAAAGAAGGAGTCTGGACTGGGGGAAGAGGGAAGAGTTGGGATTAACCAACAGCAACTCCCAGCAAACTTCATTAAATCATCTACTACTGTTCACTGGCCTGGTTTTCTATTCAAGTTTGTCCAGAAGAAAGGACCCCAAGGAGGCACTTTGAAATCTGTTCTAATTGGAATTCTTTCAACTGATTCAGTTGGTGAACGTCTATCTACTCAACCCTCAGTTTCCCCTTTGGGAAGTGGAGATTTCAATACTGAATTGTTCCCTCTCTCTGACTTCTAACTCCTGCCAGATTTCCCCAAGTAAGGATGCTGGTGACCTGTGGTATAAGGAACAGGAGTGGAGGGGCACCTATATATCTTGTACTTTTTCCAAAAGGGAGCAGAATGTGGAAATAGCTAATCTCCTTTGGAAAATTAAATCAGCAATCTGGTATTATACTAAAGTGCCCTGTCTAGGAGGTGATGAGGGAAGGAAAGTAGAGGATTTTCTCTTCAACCTATTTGGAAATGGGATGTCCATAGAGAAAACTAGAAGCTACAGCATGGCCTTTTGCAGATATTAAGGGTTAATCATTTGGCAAATGAGCAGCCAAAAGCATCCTTTCATCCTGACATCCCAATTCCCATCTGTCAGTGCTGTAGTGGCATTGGGAATAACCTATTCCGCTAATTTTCTCCTCAAAATTATTCAGTTGCTCTATTAAGTGTCAACGATGGGGAAACCAAAGCAACATACAGTGGTCAGTGATAGAGCAAAGGTCCCTTAAAAAGCCTAATTCAGGATGAAAACACTTACGTCTCAAGATCTCTCTCTGCTTCCGGACATACCAGGTGTACAGTGCTGCACGCTTCTGGGTCTTCATCGGGGTGCCCTTGTTGAGATGCTGTGAGAGGTGAGACTGGTTCAGGCCTGTAACATCCACCACCTCCCTCTGGGGGATGTTGTGCTGCTGCATATATCCCTTGATCATTTTGGCTGCCCTCCAGGGGTCCTCACTAAACAAAAAAAGCACACAGTTAGGATGCTTGTCATAGAAACCCAGGAGAAATACCGATCCAGGAATTTCCCAGGATTTTTAGAATTTTCAAGGCAGAAAGGGCTTGAGAGATCAAGTTGTCCAAGCTCTTCATTTCACAAAGGAGGGAACTGAATCCCAGAGAGATGAAGAACTTTATCTAAAGTTACCCAGGAAAGAAAATGGCAAAGTTAGGATTCTTTGGGCTCCAAATTCATAGCTTTTCCACTGACATTTTGGATGCAGCAAAAACCAAATGCAAACCAAACAAAAATATAATGTTTGTGGCTCCAAGTTAACTAAAAGTCTCAGTTTTCCACAGAAACTATTGCATTCTAAAGGAACTGGCAGTAAAAGAACAAATGTGAAGTCCAAGCTCAGAGGAAAGAAGATGAAGGTCCTGCCTCTGAACTAGTGGCCACCTTTCTTCCAAGAAATCTGGAAAAGGAATTAGAAAACTATAGACTTTTTTTTTCCCTAAGAGCAACCCTACAGAGATCCATACCTGAAAACGGAACAAAACTGATAGCTTTCCAATCGGTATTACTTAGTCTTTCCCTAAGTAGAGACTGCAAAACGAATTTCAAAAAACCAGAAAACAAAACACAACAATAACAAAAACAGAGATGCAAATCTCACTATCTTCTGGTGAGGTAGATCCCAAGATGATAGAGAATAAAAAGTGAGTTTGAGCGTCTGTGGTCACCTAATTCCAGATTGAACCTTCATTAAATTACTTCCTATGGAGCGACTTAGTTTCTGATCGATAAAATAGGAATGGCTCATACTCCTCTGCCTCGGAGAGAAAAAAAAAAGACTCTTTTTGTAGGTTTGTGAAATGGATTTTCAGGATTCTTGCTAAGTATCAAAAAACTAATACTGAGTTAATATTTCTTCCTCCCACCCCCATCCCACTTTGAAGCTAGCACAAAATGTTTTCAAAATATGGACTCTAGCTCCCTTACCCCTGGAGAACAACAACGAAATAAGTTCAGGATTTTACAATTCTGAATAATACATAAGAATTTTCAGCCGGGTCCAAAGTTTTAAAAGAAAAGCTATTGTTTCCTCATATTCTGGCAAGATTTCCCCTCTGATGGGGTGGGAGTGACTGAGAACACATTTTGCTCATTAGCTTCGATTTAGAGAACTGAACATAATAATGTTTTTCAATTCTGTTAAACTAAATTGGGGGCCAGTGGAGGTGGGGATTGGGGAGGGAGGAGAGGCAACGACAACAACGCAAATTCAAAATTCTTCAGAGTTTGGGAAGAAAAATGCTAGGTCGAGTTATTGCCTCCAGTGCAATAACTTTCTAATTCCATCTATCCTTTAGAATTTTTCCCCCCATTGTTTCCCCAGGTTACATCAGGTGGCTTAAAATGGACGAGATATTTATCTGCAACAAAAGGTTATATTATAATGTGTCTGTGGCGGATGGGCATCTCTCCTACTTGAATGTCAACAAGAGTGTTAAAATTTGTCTGGTGTGTGAATCCATTAAAAATTATTTGGAACGATCAGCAAGTCAGAGTGTCACACACAACAAGCAACTTCATTTTAAATTGTATCATTCATGGAATCATTTTCATAATACTTTAATGAATCAAATAAACACGCCCTGTTAAATAATTATGTTACGTATTTTAAAAACGTGTTCTCCAACTGGCAGCGATTTCTTTCGCAAATCCCTTGGTAATCAATTAATGAAGGGGAAAAAACCGTGTTAGATCCCTGAGCTTGGGGAGCTGCTGGGAAGGAGAATTCGGAGATTAGCCAAGAAGCGAATATTTATAAACTACCTCTAAATTAGGCATTTCTTTTAATCGGTGTCAAAATGAGGGAAGAGAAAACAGTTCCGAACACAGAAAATTTACCTGGAATCTCTCTTGAAACGAACTGTTCCGATTTTGGACACCGGCATTTAAATATCAAAAATTGTTCAGAAAATGTGCCGAGTCCAATGTTTAACTAGATTTCTAGTATAGGGACAGGATACAACTTTTGGAGGAGACGCACAAAAAAAATTTTAAACTGAGAAAGGCATTAAGTTGTTAACTTTTTTTTTGTTTGTTTATGTTAACAGGTTCTGGAGATTTAGGATCTAGTTTTTAGCTTGATTTTATTTTAGCATTTCAGAAACGCTGGGAAATGAAGCAGGTGAGTCTAAACTCTGCCCGCCAGTCCAGGAAGGAATTCGTGGAATAAATGAATGGAACGAAAGCCAGTGCCCAGAGCCCGCAATAGATCAGCTTCAAATCACACCAAGAAAATGAGTGGAGCCCTATTTTAAAAACAAAACAAACAAAACAAAAAAGTATCTAGAAAAAAGGCCTCTTAAATCTTGGGATAAGGTGGTATAGGAAAAAAATAATTTCTGAATTCAGAAGTATTCCCCAGGGGTAAAAAGAAGCTGCTGACCCAACTCTCTCTTTTTAAAAATGCTAGGAAGGAAAAGGAAAAAGAAAGAAAGAAAGAAATTTTCCAGGTGGCATTTATTTCGAACAAATATAGGGGACAAAAGCTCCGGCCACATATTAAGAAGGCAGGTGTCAAATGCCCTTATCTCCAGGCCCCGGGCCCAGGGGCAAGCGTCTTACGGCAGCAATGGCCGTCCGGCTCACGAGAGTTTTCAAAACAATTCTCCATTAGCCCTCCCGTGCCGATTTCCCGGCCCTGGGGAAACTCGCTGAGCCTTTGGGTGGGATGGGCTTTAAATTGGCTTCTTTCTGTGGGAAGGAAATGTGCTGTCCCAATCCAAGCAGTCTGGAGCCCAACCCGGACCCAAACCCGGAGCCTCGACCCCAGGAGAAGACAAGAAAATTTGAAAGAAAGAAGGTGTCTTTCCCTCCACTTAGTGAAAGGAAAATGCACGCGGGTTCTCTCATGTGGGGGCTCTGTCTGTGTGTGTGCCCTTCTAGGGAGTGAGTCTCACTCGGGCGGACAACCTCTCAAATTTGTCCAAGGGAAAACAAAACAAAACAAAACCGCCTTTCTAAAGAGAACTTGTAGCGGAGTCACAGCTCCAGAACTAGGGAATCGCCCTCTTCCTATAAGCGGGGAAAGCGCGGAGAACTTCGGCCCCGACCCCTCGCTTAGGAGAACTGGACTAGGGGGCACATTGCGTGTCCAACAGGCCGCTAGAATAGAGCGCTGGTTGTTGGAGAGAGAAAAGGAAGGAGGGAAAGTACAGGTAAAAAGATGTGGTTTCGGGCCTGACTGGGGTTTACCCCTGGGGCGCTTTAGGCTGGGCCAGCCCTCCCGGGGCGGGAATCGGGCCCCAGTCTAGTGTCTGCTAAGCAGTGAGTCCTTCCTCGGGGTACTAAGTGGACCCGAGGGAGGGGCCGGGCCGAGGTGCGCGCGACAGTGGTCCCGCGTGTGTATTTGTGTAGCTGCTGGGAGTGTGCCCGCGCCCGGTGTGTGTTTATTTCCTTCCCCCTTTTAAGCTCAGTTTACAACTTCACCAATGAATAACCCGCCTCTCTATTCAAGCCTAATCACAGCCCTTTGTGTATCTTTCTGTTGATGATTTATAGAAATAAATTAATAACACCCCAACTCCACGTGCTGCCGTGTATGTTTCATCCCGGCTACATCTAGAGCTGAGAAAGGGACGGGCAGAGACTGGGGTACTCAAGGGCGGGACCCCACAGGATTTCCCAGATCCCGCTGAAAACTCCCCAGTCTCCGAAGGCAGCGGCTTTCCGCTCCTCTGGTCCAGGAGAAAAATTACAACAGTCTCGGCGGTTACAGCCGCCCGGGCCTCCGGGTGCCCTGGGAGTCAGTCTCTGGGTCCCGGCTTCCCTCCGCAGGGCCGGGAGACAGCGCCGGTCCTACCACCCCGCCAGAGCCCTGGCACCCCCGGCCAGCGGAGAGACAATAGGGGGCTGACATCTCACTTAGCAGCGGACAAGGGTCTTAACCTCTCACTCCCAAATCTCCGGGATTCTCAAATTGTAACCCGGCGAACGTAGATTAGCAATCACCCACACCCATACAACCATTTATTTGGGGGAGGGAAAAGGCCCAAACTGGCCTAGGACTCTTTTTGAATATTCTCCACGAGTGTCTCGCTGAATTAGGGATTGGGGGGTAACCTGAGGAAGAAGAACTAGGGGTTCGGGAATCAATTTCAAATCCAAGTTCACATCCTACCCCTAGAGAGCCAGCTTCCGGGGCCCTGGGCCGACCCAGCCTCCTAACCAGGCCCCGAGATCTACTAGCTCTGTGAACTGAACTGCGATCGGGTGCCGGGGCTGGTCAGAACGGTCCGGGAGCTGTGGGCTGAGAGCCGGCCCGGACAACCATTGTGGGGAGAGTTAGCCCCCCTTGGGATAATTAGTAACCAGCTGTCAAAGACTCTCCGGTGTCCTGAGATGGCAGCTAGCAGACCCCGGGTTGAGCGGACTGATTGCACACTCGCGGAAAAGTCCCCCCAAGGAAGCCCGAGTGAGTCTCCCCTAAGTTTCTCTACCTCGGTCTGAGCATTAACACCGCGAGGAATTGGACAGGAAACTTCTGGTTTGGGCTCTTAATGGCAAGAATTGGGAAGAAGGTTGGGATAGAGGCAGGGCCCATTCAGGCCGAGTGTTCGGTCTGACAGTGACACTGATAATCCCTCCCCCCGGGGAGTCCCAGATCCCAATGAGTTCGGGGGGGTGGGGGTGGAGAGGGGTACAATCCCGCTGCTACAGCAGAACTAAGCCGCTGGGGAAGCTCGAAGTCGGTTCCCTCCCTTCGTAAATTTTGACTCAGAGTCCCTCTGAGGCTTCCCGAGAATACTAGGAAGAACAGGGCCCAAGGCCGGTAGACTGTCCCAATCCCGGGGTGCTCGCTGCCAGTCCGGAGCAGATTCTCCAGTTTGGGACCCTAAGCTGGAATCAGGCTTCCACTCCGAAAGCCATCACTTTCCCGAGGATCATTGCTTCCCATCTTCCCCAGTCCCTGGGTAAAGGCTTTTTTAAAGCATCCAAGCGTCTGCCTCCCCTAGTCTTTCCGACCAAGAGAACTAAACCTAGAATCAAGGTGTTCCAGGGCAAGCTGAAGAGAAAGGAGAACTGGCCGGGCCTTAGTCCCGGCTGGAGGGAGGGGCCGAATTTAAGTAAGTCTGGGGTGGCCCAGCAAGAACTTCTCTCTCTGGGACCCAGGCACCCCAAGAGGGGGAGGGAGGGGAGAACCAACCTTGGTGGGCCGGGCTGAAGAGAGCTGCCCTGCCAAAACGGCCCAGGGCAGGGGAGAAGAGCGAGGGCCAAGGCTGAGCCAGCGTACCTGAGCATGCGGTCCACTTCGGCCCTCTGCTCCACAGCCTCCTCGGTGTTGAGGGCCTGTAACTCCTTGAGAATGGGAGGGGTATCATAGTCGTCTCCGTCCTCTGACCCCTCGTCCCCTGACAGGCGACTCTTAGCATGTCCATTGGTAAGGGTATGAAATACCGGCTTGGTATCAGGCTCAGCGCCGCTCCCCGGGGACAGCGGCAAAGTCTCCAGCTTCACCCCGAAAGTCGGGGCTGGCAGCAGCTCCTCTAGAGCCTGGGCCAACACTTCCTTGGTGACCCCGGAGCTCAGCAGAGCGCTCAGGAGTTCTTGCTGGAGAGACGTGAGCTTGGACACCATTTTCCACGGACTGGAGAAGAGGGGGGCTCGGGGAGGGTGGGGAGGGGTTGGTGTGAGAAAGGAGGGCGGAGGGGAGCTTCACCAGCAAACCCCAAGTCTTGGAGCCCCCCCGAAAGTCTCCGCACACCTGTTATTCCCCAGTCCCGGAGTCTCCTCCGAGAGGAGTCAGCAAACTTCTAACTTTCCATGATCGCCTCCATTAGCCAATATAAGATATGCAAATCAGTGGGAAGGGACGGGCATTTCGGCCAGATGCAAATGGAGGTGGGGAGGGGGAAAGTCAGCGAGAGGGAGAGAGCGAGAGAGCGAGAGAGGCTCACGGAAAAAGAGAGAGCTCACGCTTGGAGAGCTGGGGCTGCCCAAGCCCATGGTGTTTACACTGGGGGCCAGGGACCTTCTTTATTGGTTCTGTTTATCAGCCAAACTTTAGCTGAACTTTGGACTTGTTAAGCAAGAAGTCTCCAGCCAAGTGCGAGTGCCGCGAGAACCCTTCAGCCCAGCTACCCCGAGGAAGGGACCAACTGGCATCTCTTTTGGGGTAAGGTGAGAGAAGGAGGGTACGGGGAGGGGGGAGGGGGGAGGAAAAGATGGAGGGAGGGGAAACGACTCCTTTGGAGAGAGAAGGGATGAACGAGGGCTAATCGTTATCAGCTCAACAAGTGGACTGAAAGAAGAGGGCCAAGCGGGTCAAACCGCGGACGCAGACGCGCGGGAGTAGGGACTGGAGGTGGGAGGCCGCCTTCCTTGCGGGGATAGGGCTCTGGCGTGGGGGTGGGGAGTCAACCTAGTACTAACTCAGATCCCATTTCAGGACTTAAACAATCTTTTCTACTGGACACTCTAAATGAGGGTTAAGTCGAATTTGTGTAAACTCTAGGGTCGGGCAAGTGGTCTATGGCTGTTGCGGGATGGGGGGAGAAGCCACTAAAGACTGCCTAAATAGGTTGAGCTTAGAGTCCTGGGGACACTAAATGGATGGAGCAGAGGGAGGCTGTGGTCTCTAGTTTCTAAACAACAACAACAACGATAATCAACAAAGGAATGAATGGATAGACAGAAGGCAGAACTGGGGAGCGCTTTGGGCAATATCTCAAGATCTCTGGTCAAGTGCCCCCTAACAAGCAAGGCTAAGACAGCAGAAATCCATCAGGTCATCTTCTCTCTCTTTCTCTCTTTAATTCTCTGGGATCTCTATTTTCCAGGCCATTTTTCCATAGCTCTACAGAAGGGAGTTAAACTTTTCCTTCAGCCTCTGCTGACCTCTTGTTTTAATCCCAATTCCCAAGAGATATGTTTCTCTGGCAGATACTCTCCACTCCCCCGGGAGAATTACACTCCACAAGACTTGGATCAAACATTCTGTAGGAACCCATGTGGATGAAAGGACCAAGACAGAGAAGCTTTCCCTTGGGCACAACTCAAAGAGAAAACTAGCTGACCTGATTCAGTCCCACACGATGTCCAACTTCATCTGCCCTTAGATGAGGAAGAGGAGGAAGAAGGCAAGGACTTTCCAGCAAAAGGAAAGAGAGACAAAAGGAAGTTATCAGCCGGGACCTGATTTCTGTCTGGATTCGAAGGAGTTATTCAATCCTAAATAAAGGAGCAGATCCCCAGCAGCCCGGAGAAAGAGGATCCTTCCCCCATCAGGACCCCTCTGCCTTGATCTGGACCAACAGAGGGAATTTGGGGATGCTACCTCCATCTCTACTTTATCTCTGTCCTCCAATCACTGTTTTAGCAGATTTTATTGCTATCATTTGTTTTTGCATTTCCTAGATTTCCCCCCATATTCCTTCCCTATTCTCTCCTAGAAAGCCATACTTTATAGGAAAGGATTTTTTTTTAAAAGGAATAATGAAAAAGAGGAAGAAAGGAGAGGGGGAGTTAGCAAAATCAATCAATACACAAGAAAATGACATATACAATTCTCCATTGCCAGAAACTTCCCATCTCCGCAAAGGGGAGATATCTTCTCATAGCTCTTTTTTAAAATTGTTCTTCATAATTTAGCAACATTCATTTTCATTGTACTCGTAGCTTAACATTGAAGAATGTAAGCTCCTTGAGGGAAGGACTGTTTTGTATTTTGTCTTTGAATTACTAGCACTGTAACAATTCCAGGTCCTCATATTTAGCAGATATTTAAATGAATGAATGAATCAATGACAGGGTGTCCTGGCTGGAAATATCTTTTCCTACTCTAATCATTTCTATTAATATTTGTCCCATGACTTCTTCTGGAGCTTCATTGATATCAAATTTTTGCTTCTCAGCCTTTTGGCAAGAAGAATGGCCAAATATCTTTCTATTAACATTAGTGTTGAATATACATTAGGGTATTCAGGGAACTCAGTCCATGGGATAAATGCAAGGATTGAATTGAGCTGAGTTATATTATCCAGGCACACATAGACACACACCTGTGGATGGTGTATATCTAGGTGTGGATGACGGATATTGAAAGGAGATAAAAGTAGAAAAATTTCAAAAGCTATCCTTGAATTTGCATTCAAGGGTCTAAGGCTGGATTTGAACTCAAATGGTCCTAATTCAAAAACCAGTGCTTTAGCCATTATGCCACCTAGTTGCACCTATGTGTCCAACATTCAAATAGTATTTTCTTGGCAAAGATAATGGAGTCATTTCCCATTCTTCCTAGTTCAATTTTTATTAATGAGAAACTGAGGCAAATAGGATTAAGTGATTTACTCAGGATCATATAATACATAGCAGGAAAGAGACCTTCTGGTATAATGGTAAAGCTGAATTTGGACCAGAACTTCTGACTCCAATGCATTTTCTCTGACACCACATTCTCTCAAAGGGAAAAATATAATTTGTTCTTCTGGGATTTGAACACAGGACCAGTTATATCCAAAGCAAGAATAATATCTCTAGACCAATAGGCCAAAATAAAGGGTGACATTTCTAAGAATGAGATTTATGGAGAGGCTCTCAAACTGCCTTTCTTTGTACATTTTAGTTCATGAATTCAGCTCTCATCTGAGCTGCTAAATGGAATGTTGGTACTCAAGGGTTCTGGGGAATGGGATGACAAAGTAGATATGTAACATAGAGTATCCAGAGGTATTATATTGTTCCACCACCACTCCCAAAAAATGAAAGGAAGAAATAGCAATTGAGAGTTAAGTATCTAATTTAGTTATCTTTATTACTTTCTTATTTGGCATCAATTAAATAGGTTTGCCTTCTTGCCACTAGCAGTGATGAGAAAATTTTTCTCTGGATGAGGATAATTGTTTTTACCTTTCTTATCCATTGATGTTGAAGGGATAATGAGTGATGACTTTGAATGAAAGGTTCTATTTTTTAAAAAATTAAGTCCTGGTTAGTAAAATAGAGTTGGGATTCAGAAAACTTGATTCTAGTCTCAGCTGTATCACTAAATAAATCACTTCTATTCCCTGGATCCCAATTCCTTCAGCTGTAAGGGATTACACTTTATTTATTGTGGGGGAAAAAAGATTAAATATGGAGTTAGAAGCCCTGGATTCAAATTCTACCTCTAACATTTATTCCCTGTATGACCTTGAACATTGAGAGGCAGCTAAATAGATGGGACAGCGTGCCAGCCCAGAAATTTAGAAGACTCATCTTCCTGAGTTCAAATGTGGCTTCAGACAATTACTAGACTCTTGGGCAAATCATTTAATCTTTTCCCTCAGTTTCCTCATCCATAATAATCTAAAAAAAAAAATGAGTTGGAGGAAGAATTCTAGCCATTATATATCACATTGACACCATTCACTTTCCTCCTGTGTAAGATAAGAAAAATGGTTTGCCATTTCTTCAATATTTTTGCCAAGAAAACCCCAAAATTTTCAGACAAAACTGAAATGACTAAATGATAATATGTGGCCTTGAGCAAGACACATCTCTGGACTTAAGTTTCCTCATCTGTAATATGACAGGATTGGACTAGACAACCTCTGACATTCCTTCCAGCTCTAAATTTAAGATCCTTTTATTTTAAAGTTTCCTTCTAGATGCCAAGGTTACCTATATGTAACCATCCTTCAAATTAGAGAGTAATAATACTGATGAGAATTGTTCTTTATTTTTTTGACTTAGAAGACCAATTCTAAACCAAGTCATTTCCTCTGTAAAAACTGCCCTCCCATTTGCAACTCCAGTAACTATTAGCCAAGCCAGACATACACCATTTAAAGAGTTTTAACTCTTAAAATCAAAATTCAGTTGAACTTTCTCTTCCCTTGACTATCCACTTATCCCTAAATTTATTCCTGATAAGACCATAATGTCACAGGTGTTTGGAAGACTCATTCAAAATACAAAGTATTTGTAACAGTTTCCGGTGCATGAGTCACCAGAAAAATTTTAAAATAAAGTCTTGTTAATCTTTAGTTTTCTTTACACAATTCACTTCTCAATTTGCTTTATCATTATATAACTCTTGTTTGTAAAACAGAAAAAGTTTTGAAATAATCAGCAGTAACTGTGCCTGATGGGATATAACACATTCTGCTTTCATAGACTTGGCTTTATTTCTTTCTATCATTAATCATAGATTCTAACTTGTAAATATCCAGTTTACATAAAGTGATTTGTAAACCATAAGTGGAGGAGCCAGCATGAAATAGAAGATAAATTGTTGAATTTGGAGTCAACAAGAACTGTTTTCAGACATTTGTTATCTGTGTGACCAGAGGCTAGTCATTTAACTATCTCTGAGCCTCACAAGCTTGTAGATTTATCATGAGATGGTTCCTTAAAGGCCATCTAGTCCATCCTATCAAGGAGAAATTAAGATCCAAAGATGTGGACTGACTTAGGTAGTAAGTAGAAGAGTTAGAAATCAAACTGAGAGTTCCACAGAATTCTCAGATCTTGTATTCGGCATTCTAGCCATTATACCACATTGTTACCATTCATTTTCCTCCTGTGTAAGATAAGAATAATAAAATATTCAGGAACTATGAATGTTCTTTTACTGATTTTAATCTCCAGTCCTTCCACCTGTCCCTATGGCTTATTCCCCCTAAACCTGCTCTCTGCCTTTCACTGTAGCCTCTAATATCTCTGTCCCTGAGTATTATACAAAGCTACCTTCCATTTTGTCCATATTTATCAAGTATGAAGTGATGTCTGTGTTTGCTGTTTCCTTCATCACAATGTAAGCTCCATGAGGGCAGGAACTGTATTTACCTTTTCTTTGTATCCCCAGGTTAAGTCAATATCTCAAATGTTGTAAATGTTTAATAAATGCTTGTTGATTGATTGACTAATAATGCACATCATAGCCTTGTTTTTTTTTATTGTAGCTTTTTATTTACAAGATATATACATGGATAATTTTTTAGCATTGACAATTGCAAAACCTTTTGTTCCAATTTTTCCCCTCCTTTCCCCCATCCCTGCCCCCAGATGACAAGTAGACCAATACATGTTAAATATGTTAAAAACAATATATGTATACATGTCCATACAGTTATTTTGCTGCACAAGAAAAATCAGACTTTGAAATAGTGTACAATTAACCTGTGAAGGAAATCAAAAATGCAAGCAGACAAAAATAGAGGGATTGGGAATTCTATCTAGTGGTTCACACTCATTTCCCAGAATTCTTTCACTGGGTGTAGCTGGTTCAATTCATTACTGCTCTATTGGAACTGATTTGGTTCATCTCATTGTTGAAGAGGTCCATGACCATCAGAATTGATCATCATATAATATTGTTGTTGAAGTACATAATGTCACAGCCTTGTTATGAGATTAAATGAGGCAAAGTACATAAAGCACTTTATAAATCTCAAACTACAACATAAATTTGAGTTATTATACATGAAATAACAATAAATATCTATCTATGCACACATGGAATTTTTAAATTAATTTTGTTATACTTTTCCAATCCTAGTGATTTGACTTTGGTCACAAAAGAGACCACAGAGAGATGAAATAAATAGGTACAATGACCATTTCCTAAAACGTCAGTCTCTATAGCAGTTGTTCTCTGGGGACCTTTGAAGGTCCTTAAGGCTCTTCCAGGGCATTTATGAATTTACAACTATTTACATTAAAATTTTAAGATGTTTTGATTTATAATATGATAAACATTGATTGGTACAATCTACATAAAACTTCTTGGTGGTGGAGGATAATCCTTAATAATTAGATTGTAAACTCCATGAGGACAGACACTCTCTCCTGAACCACTTTGTATCTCTCAGCACCTAGGACAGTTCTCCACATATAGTAGATGTTTTTTGAAGTAATCAGTGAATAAATAAGTGAATTCATCTGTCCATGCTCTTTATTAGGTAAAAATGTTGTTTCTGATCTCTCTTCACATGCTCCACCTTCTTAATTCAAGCTTTTCTTATGGCTTATCAGTTCTTTTACATAATAACTGTGTGATCTTGGACAAGTGTCTTAAATTTTCTTGTCTATAAAACCAGAGATTTGAGCTATATCAGCCCATCACTTTCAACTTTACCCATCTAGGAAGCCTGCCTAAGAGTGAGAAATCTAATTTAAAAAATCAAAAGAATAGGAGCATTTATCTCCTTTAATTTTCCTATTTCAAACATTAATTTTAACCAAAAATGCTTAAAAGTTATTTTTTTATTTAGCATCTATGTATTTACATAATCTTCATTTTGCTTTATTTTAAAATTTCAATTGTGTTTTGTTTTCCATTTTAAATTATCTTCTCTACCCTTTTGAATTGAAAAAAAAGATTATAAGACTATAAATATGTTTTATATAACAGAACAAAGCAAATTTTCATTAGCCATATCCAATATGCTTCAATCTGCTCTCTGAGACCATCAACTCTCTATGTAAAAGTGGGTAGCACATTTTGTTATTAGTTTTCTGGAATTGTAGTTGATTCCACTGTGTTTATCAAAATTCATAAGTCTTTCAAAATTGTTTGACTTTACAATATTATTGTTACTTTGTAAATTGTTCTCCTGCTTCTACTCCCTTTACTCTGCATCAATGCATACAAATTTTCTCAAGTTTTTCTAAAAATCAAGTGCTTCACCTCATTTTCATTTTAGATGATACCTCTTACCCACTTCCCTGCCTGATAGAGTCATTATAACAGAGAATAAAAAAAGAAAGGGGGAGGGGGAGCAGTACAAGCAAAATTAAAAAACAATTAACCATATCTGACAGTATATGCAATATTCCACACCCACGGTCCCCTGCCTTCACATAGAAAGGAACTTCTTTCTTCTCTGGAGCTAAGCTTTGTCATTATAATTATTCAGAATTCATTTGGTTTTGCCATTCAAGCACTGATTTTAAGGGAAACTGAGTTTGAAAAGAAAATATCAGATTTTGCCTAGATCAAGGCTCTGAAATCAAATTTTAAGACCATTTGGAACCCAGTATCATGAATATGGTTTATTTTTTTTCATTTCGATCACTGTTTCAATATTATTTGTTTTCTTTGTCATCCTCTCTATTTTATGCATTTAAAAACATTGTTCTCAGGAAGATCTGAAAGTGCCACAAAATTGCCACCAAAGGATCCAGCTAGGACACAAAAAAAGTTAAAGAACCATTAGTTCAAAAAGAATGTTTATTCATCTCATTTACAATTCTAACTTGACTTGCCTTCTGAAGGTTGTCAGAGTGATTGTTTTTCAAAATGAGTTAACTAGGTGCTTTGGAATGACTCCCTTTGGGGAATTAGTATTGCAAATGAATTTTTTAGGGGGAGGATAACTATTAAAAAGCTTTGAAATCAGAAAATCTCTGTAGATCACTGACTACATGATTTGGAACAAATCATTTAACTTTTCTAAGCCTCAGTTTCCCCATCTGTAAAATGGACTAAATGATATTGAAAATCCTTTTCATCTCCAAACCTGTGATCTACTTTCTTCCTTCCCATGATTATCTTCTAATCTAGGGTAAAAAGTACAAACACATTTTTAAAATTTTACACTGATTGGCTACAACAATAATTCTTAATCCTGTTTCTTGGACTCTAAAGGGCAAGACAATTGAGAGATTTTGGGGGGAGGGGGAATGATATTTAGAGGATGTTAACAATATTTGCAGTCCATTAGCAGGGAAGTCTATTAGAGAAGGAAGAGACTAAAAACAGGCAGAGCCATTAGCAGAGTAGAATCACTTGCACTTCAGCATCTAGTTTAAATAACTATCTAAAATAATATACTAAATACTCCCTCCCCTAGCTTTAATAACTTCTGCCCAGTGTCTTTCCAGTCCCGTCCAATCCTTTAGCCCAAGAGCAGCTTGACATTGTTCTGGGCTCTCCCCTACTCCTTTGGATTGAATATGTCTAAAATGTTATTTTGATTGCTCAGTTCTGGTCCCTTGCCTGAGGCATGAAAAGTACTGGTTATGGCATTGTCTCCAGGTATCAAAGAAACCTCAAAATAAACAATTTTAATCCATTCTGGTTTTAGGGAAAAAAAAGAGAGAAACAAATGTAAACCACAAAACAGGTCTAGGTAAGGTGTGATGTAATGAAAGTAAGATAAGGTATCGCACCTTATGTGGGATAATTGAGTCATAAACTTGGGAGATAGAAGAACTAGATTCTATTTCAGCTCTGTCCCTAACTAGCTGTGTGTCTTTAGGTTACTCACAATTTGTCCAGGCCTGTTTCTTTAAATTGTGGGAATTGTACACAATCAACCAATAAACATTTATTAAATACTTAATGCCAGTGCTAGACCTTGGGCTAAGGCATTAAGAATACAAAACCAAAAATGTACCTGTCTCTGTCTTCAGAGGTATTATATTCTATAGGGAGAAATAACATACACATAATACATAATTAAATATTCGATGAAGAAGATGCTAATAACTGAGGTGGGGAGAGAGAAAGAGAAAGTAAGAACCTTTGCAATAGATGTCGGTTGAGATAAATTTGGAAGGGAACTGGAGATTCTAAGAGGGAGAAGTGAAGAGGAGATGTTTTCCCAAGCATGAGAGACTGCCAATACAGTTATAGAGAGAAGATATTGAATGTTGTGTATGAGAAGCAATAAGGAGGCCAGCTGGCTGGATCAAAGACTTTGTGATGAGAAGTAATATAGAATCTGGTTGGAAGAATAGGTAGATACAAGATCTAAAGGTTTTTAAATGACATATGGAAGATTTTGTATTTGATCCTTCAATTATTGTAGAGCCACTAGACTTTAGTGAGAAGGGAATGATATTCTCAGATCCATTCATGCTTTAGAAAGATCATTTTGGTTATTATGCAAAGCATAGATTAGAGAGGGAAGGGACTCAAGGCAGACAGAGCAATTAGGATGCTATTGCAATTATCCAGGAGAGAGATGATGGGCATCTGACTGGGTATAGTGGTCATGTAAATAAAGAGAATCATGAATCATTATGAATCATATTGGGGGAGGGGTAGAGAATATAGAATGAACAAGACAAAACAACTGTTTGGCTTAGTAAGGTAAAGGAGAGCATGGACTTAAAGATGATTCTGAGGTTTAGAATCTGGATGATTGGGAAAATAGTGCTCTTGAGAGAAATTGGGAATGTGAAAAGAATAGATTTTGAAGGGCAATATAATGAGTTCTATTTTAGATTTGTTAAGTCTGATATACTTATGGATATACAGTTTGAAATGTCAGATAAGCAGCTGATTTGTGGCACTGAAGCTCAGAAAAGAGGTGAGGGATGGATACAGAGATATGGGAATCTTCAGCATAGGGATGATAATTGAACCCATGAGAACTGTTGAGATCACCTAATGAGAGTGAGGGAAGGGAAAGGGTAATGGAAAAAGGGAGGAAAAGACAGGATAAGGGAATTAGGACAGAGACTAGGACAAATACAAAGAGTGTAGTGTGATGATCATTTAGCAAAGGAGACAAGATTGTTTAGACAAGTAGGGAAACCATGAGAGAACAATGTCAGGAAAATCCAGAGAGGGGGAAGAGTATATAGAAGGAGAGGATGACTATCAGTGTCAAAAGATGCAGAAAGGTTCAGAAGGATATGATCTGAGGAAAAAATTAATCAGATTTGGTAAAGTAATTGGCAACTTTGGAAAGAAATTTGGCTGAGAAAAAGAGAAGAAATAGATTAATAGCTTGAGAGATTGAAAAAGAGTGAAGGTTTTCTTCAAGTTGGCAAAATATTTGTGAAAAGCAGGGAAGGAACTAGAAGAAATAGAGGGCTGAATCAAAGCCTCTAGAAATGAAAGGGAATGTGATGGGAGTAAAAATCAAAGTAAAAGAGCTAGCCTTGGTGAGAAGAGTATTTTCTTCAGAGGTTAGAGTAGAGAATTAGAGAATAAAAGACAATGTAAGGAGGTTTTTGAGATATATAGTAGGGAAGAAGAGAAAGTTTATTTTTTAATAAGATTTTTTTCTGAGAGGGTAAGGGGAAGAGGTAGAAAGTCTGTGGGGAACTTGTGGGAAGCATGTGGAAAGAAGAAAAGTCTGGGAGAAGTCTTTGAAGGAAAATAACAGAAAATCAATTAGGAAAACATAAAAGAAAGGGGAAAGCATAATATTTCTGGAAGAGAAAGTTTGTGGTGAAAGAGTTGCAAAGCATGATGAAAATGAAGAGTAGATTTAGAAGCAGTAAGTAGATATTGGGAAAAGAGAATGACAGGATAGAATCGAATAAAGCCTCAGTGATCCCTGAAATCTTTCCCATTTATAAAATTCTACTTATTTACCTATATTAAAATATCTTTATAAAATTTCAGAATTCTATGATTCTTGAACCTTGAAAGAAGTAGGATGACTATCCAGGTAGAGTGGGGTATGGAACTCCCAGGTCACTGGTCAAAGATTTTGATGTTCAATAAAGAATTGCATCCCAGTCCAAAACAAACCCATCCACTAAACATTTATTTAACACCCACTATTTGCCAGGCACTATGCTAGGAAATGGATATACAAATAGGGAAAAATTACTTGCTCTCATAAAACTGACATTCTCTGATATTTCAGCTGGGTACTAGCAAGGAATAACTTTTACCATCTAGAGCACCAGGCCTGCCTTTCATGGGGAGTGGTCTTTATCAGGCCTTTGCCCAATTATCGGATTCTGTGATCCCTATCAAAACACTTCCCATCAGTTTTTCCTCATCTTTCTCTCTGTGAAAAGCACTTCCTTTTATATTTCTCTCAGGTTAAATGCCTCAAGCACATAATGAGCCCCTCCCTAATTTTTATATGCTTAAGATTTACCTGCATGAGAGATCTGATTGCTAAGTATTTCCAGCAATTCAAGGACAACACCATAAAGATTCAAATGATTCCTATAATTTTCATTTTTTCTTTTGGTTCATGTCATTGTTAATTGGAAGGGAGGCTTGATCTGATGTCCTTGCCTAGGATTGTATAAAATCCCCAAGAACCTGGCACCAAGTCCTGGCCAACTGACAAAACTTGATCTCTTTCCCTACAATGTGAAAGAAATAAATATAGGCAGGTCTCAGGCTGCTGCCATAATGTTTTATTCATCTGTGTTCTGGGCAGCTGACCATGGAGTTGCTCTGAAGCCTATAGCCTTTCTGTGGAGTTAATGGGGCAGCTCTAGGGTTGGTACCTCCTTCACAAGCTCTTTGGAGCTTTAGTAAATTTGTTCTGGCTTCACTGAGGCAGAGCCTGTGACAGTACAGTAGCATATGGTAAGATAGGCAGTGATGTGAAGCACTGAGGTGGAGTGGTTGGAAGGGTTTCTTTGAAATTAGAATAAACCCAGGTTCATGTCTTGACTGAAATATAATAGATATTTGACCATAAGTCACTGTTGAACTGCCAGTCTGCAGCCAAAGTTATAGGCTGTGCCCTAAAATTTAGAGCCAAGAAGACCCAAGCAACATGCATAGGAGGGTAAACTTAAATGAAAAAAGCCAGTTTATGGTAATATTTTTACAAACTTTCTAAAGAATCATGTCATGTTATTTCTATAAAAATATGCATTGTGTAGCTACATATATAACAATAACTTTAAGTAGAAAGAAGCACATGATTTATTGATGTAATTGACTCCTCCCAACTTACACATTCATACATGTGTAATGATATATATGTCATATTTAAAGTGTTAGATAAGATTCTAAGCCTAGATATCTCTGTCAGGTGAGAACCATCATTCAGAAATGTGAACGAGACCCATACATGTCCTCTAAATCAACCAATAAATCATAGACTTCAGATTAAGTTTAAAAAGTCCTTGATCTAGTTAAAAGTCTTTGAAAGCCATTGGATGAAATGGTGTAATATTGATCAAGCTTATTTTGTTATTGACCATAGAAATTTGGTCATACTCTGTGGCTGGTTCTGAACTAAGAGGGTTCAAATGTTTAGCATCAGAGAGGAAAAAACTCTCCCAGTCAAGTCCTGTCCTTCTTCTTCATCTTGGTTTCTCTTTCTTATTCTAGGTTTTACTGAAAAACGACCTTAGGAACTTCCGAATCTTATGAACACTGTCCATTTTGGTACTGGTTCATAATTTTTTAAAATATAAGTTAATACAATAGTTGGTTGTTCAATAGACTAGCATTTATTAAGTACTCATTGTGTATCAAGCACTGTGTTAAGTGCTGCAAATATAAAGAAAGGTAAAAGACAGCCTCTGTTCTCACACTCTAATGGGGAAGACAGCATTCAAGCAACTATGTACCAACAACCTATATAGATTAATATGGGGTAGTCCCAAAAGAAAAGCCTTAAGATAAAGGATGAGTGGGAAAGGTTATTTGTAGGAGGTGGGCTTTTAACTGAAATTTGAAGGAAGCTAGGGAAGCCAGGAGGAAGAAATGAGAAGGGTATTCTAGACATGGGAAATGACTAGTTAAAGTGGTCAGAAGTGGGAGATGGAGTGTCTTGTATAAAGAACAGGAAGGAGGCTAACCTCACTAGATTTCAAAATACTAGGAGGGGAGTAAAGTATAAGAAGATTGGAAAGGTAAGAAGGAGCTGGCTTATTAAAGCTATACAAAAAAAAATTCCAAACAGATGATTTTACATTTTATCCTGCAAGTAATAGGAAGCCACTGGGTTTATTGAATGGAGGAGGGGCACAAGATGGTCAAATCTGAATTTTTCTGAAGATCACCTTGGCAGATGAATGGAGAGTAGAATAAAGTAGGATGAGACTTAAAAGCAGGAAAAATAATCAATAAACTATTGCAACAGTCCAATGTGAGATGCCGGTCAAGTCTCCTAGTGACATTTTTTATAACATACATATATAACTTCATCCAAAGCCTTTTACATTTATGATACTAACACACTTAGCTTATTAAATTATTATTTAAAAATAGTTACCACACAGCAAAAAACAAAAGAAAACTTATAAAGAAGCACAGAAAAACAGGGTAGCTTTGAAAATAATGTGTTGTACTTATTACATTGTTTGTCCCTAAAAAAAAGTCAACAGTAAGAAATGGGAATTAATGATTTTATATTGAATCCTCTTTTTAAGTTGTGCTATATACATGAAAATGTTCTCTCTTTTTTGTCTTTTGGTATTTAAGTTCAAAATAAATAATAATTTAAAAGAAAAAAAGAAACACATACACATACAAAGCTGCATCTGGCTGAGTGTTACTTGCCCATCATTCCTCCAGAATATTGTGGTTTCCTGTGTTAAGAAAGTTAATTCTAACTATTCCACATTTCTTGCATATGTCCGATTCTTTTCCCCTCACATAGCCACCACTCAAGTTCAAAATTCCTAACACATCTTTCATAACTAGGTGGCACAATGGTTAGTCAGGAAAACACATCTTCATAAGTTCAAATCTAATCTAAGACACTACCCATGTGACCCTGAACAAGTCACTTAAACCTGTTTTCCTCAGTTTCTTCATATGTAAAATGAGCTGGAGAAAAAAAAATAGCAAAACACTCCAGGATCTTTATCAAGAAAATCCCAAATTGATTCATGAAGAGTTGGATAAAACTGAAATCACTAAACAACCACATCCAATTACCTCTTTCCTGGACTATTGCTCTAGTCTCCTATTTGGTCTTCATTCCTCTAGTCTTTACCCTCTCAAATTCATCCTCCACACAGCTGCTAAAAATGATCTTTATCAAGCACAATTCTGATCATGTTACTTGCCTACTCACCAGTCTTCAATGACTCCTTATAGTCTCTAGGAAAATCCAAAATTCTTTCTTATCTTGGATTTATAAATCAGTCATGATCTGGTTCCAGTCTACCCTTCCAGATTTATTTCATATTGTTCCTCTTCCTCATAGTCTATATTTCAGTCAAAGTGAACTACTATTTGCTGTTGCATGAATTCACATTTCATTTCCAGCCTCTGTGCATTTACCTAATCTGTTCCTTCGTGCTTGTAATAGACAACCTCAAATCCATCACTCAGAATCCTCATCTTCTTTCAAGGTTGAGCTTAATCTCTGCTTCATTTACAAAGTATCTAGTGAGCACTCTTTGTTATTAGAACTCTCTCTTGCCAGACATTATTATACTTACTTGTGGTGCACATGATGCATCCCTACTGTAGAGTCAAAGTTCCTTGAGAACAGAGATTATCACTTTTTTTGTATTTGCTTCCCGTGCCTGGCACCTTTCTTTGTTTATAGTGGATCTCAATATATTCTGCTTGAATGAATAAACAAATAGCTAGATAGTATTTTAAAGGTTTGCAAGTACCTTACAAATATTCCATTTTATCATCACAGCAACCTCCTGGACGAAGGCCCTATAATCATCATCTTCATTTTAATCGAAGAGAAAACTGAGGCTGAGAGAAGTTAAATATGTCCAGACTTACACAGATAAGATCTGAGGTAGAATTTGAACCCAGATCTTTCTGAATCCAAGTCCAGTGCTCTGTGCACTATGGTGCCACCTAGCTGCAAGCAAAGAGAAGGAATCTGAAAGCTATGCTATATTGCAGGGCTTCTTAATCTTTCCCCACTCTCTACCCCTTTTTCCTAAATAAATATGTACACAACCATGGATATACTGGTAATAAATCAGTTTAAAACAGTTCCTTGATATATATTTAATGTTACCATTTATTAAAGATGAAAGCAAATTTGCAAACTAAGAAAGATGGATGCACATGTTTATTTTTACATGAAAAATTAAATCTTGGCAGAATATTTGATACCTTTTACTTTTGTCAAATTTTTGAGATCCCCACATTCAGTTAGTGTTGGGACCCACAATTTAAGGAGCTTTGCTATGTAGTATCTATAAAGCTAGAAGTCTGAAAAATCTAAAGCCGTATGGTGGCAGTGAAAAGAATATGGACTTTGAAATTAGAGGGTCTCCATTTAAACCTCTACTTAACAATTTACTTTTGGTATAACTGGGGCAAATCCCTTCACTTCTTTGGGCCTTGATTTCCTCCTTTGTAAAATAAGAATGTTGGACTAAATGTATTGTAAGATCCATTTCTGCTCAAAAGTTACTGAATATAAAGATAGATAAAATGTGCTTTATGGGACTGCGGGGCTGATGAGAACAAATTCTTCTCATAGTCATCATAAGTGTCACTTCCACAAGTCCCTTCTAGCTCTCTTTCTTTCTTAAAACATGCTGCAATCAGATTATCTTTGTTAGGGAAGCTACTTCAGAGTCTATTCATTTTAATTATTTTTATTCAACCACCCACGACTTTCTTCCAGAACATTTTTAGAAATAAGGTCTTCCGAGTACTTGACAGGATCTTTTCCTAGTAAAAGATTAAATTAAAAACTAGTAACCTAGTATGATATTAAGCTAATACTACACCCTAGCTCAGAATGCCTCCAGGACAATGAACTATTCCTCTCCCCCTCCACAATACCTGAGGCTCTCTCGAAGGAAAGTTATATTTCCAGTTCAGACAGTTCTTGCTTTATATAAATTTGCCTTTTGCAAATTTTATTTTGCATAAAGAATTGAAGCCTTAAAATTCTGGAAAGTCATTGATTGTTTATGAAAAGTCAAGATTTATATAACAAAAATGGTAATACTCTCAAATTAATTTATGGATTTAATGAGATTATAATCCAAAGGTCAAGGTGTTTCTTTACAGAACTAGGAAAAAAAAACCAACAACAAAATTCATTTGGAAAAACAAAAAAGGAGAATTATTTCTAAAGAGGCATGCTAAAGAAAAGTCAACTCAGACATTTTTAATATTTGGAGATTTTAAAACATTATGAAGTGTTGACAAAACAATCTGGGACTAAGGTGAACAAATAAATAGAGAAATAAATCAGGGAAATCTAAAATCAAAATCAAATGTTTACTAAAACATTTCTATAGGTAAGCCTATAGAAAATTAAAACTGGGGAAAGGATTCATTTATTTAATAAATATACTTGAGAAATTAAATACCAATTTTGCATGAAATATTTCTAGGTTTATATTATATACCATATACCTTAGTGAATCCCAACTAACTAAAAGGTTTTTTAAAAAAACTAAAAACATGAAAGAGAATTGAATAATTTGTTTATTTCAGTGATAGAGGAGAGATACTTTTCTATTGGAAAAGAATAAATTATTAAGGAAGACAAGTATTCTTTAATATTAAAAGTAAAAAAAATTTGATAGAAGAAAAACAATAAAGCAAACAAGATTTGAAATATATTTATGATAAATATGACAAATTAAATTAAATCTAAAATATATAAGGAATAGTTAAAATTTATAAATTCTCCCTAATTCTACAATGAATAAATGGTTAAATGATTTTTAACATAAGAAAAACACATTATTAAGAATCACTTGATTAATATAATCAAAGTGGTACAAATGAAGGCAATTGTGAGGCATTAGCTCATATCCATCAATTTGAAAATAATAGTAAAAAGCAAGAAAACTCCATGCTGATGCAGTTACAAAGAAATAGATGAAATAATCAATTATTGGCAGATTTGCACATATTTTCTGTCAATAATCTGGTAGAATACAGTAACACTTACAAAAATAATTATTTACTTTGATCTGGGATAATATCCCCTGAAAGTGTTATTTAAAAAAATCTTCATAGATTCTCATAGCAGCATTGTTCTTAATTGCAGAAGGAAGGAAGGAAGGAAGGAAGGAAGGAAGGAAGGAAGGAAGGAAGAAGGAAGGAAGGAAGGAAGGAAGGAAGGAAGGAAGGAAGGAAGGAAGGAAGGAAGGAAGGAAGAAAGAAAGAAAGAAAGAAAGAAAGAAAGAAAGGAAGGAAGGAAGGAAGGAAGGAAGGAAGGAAGGAAGGAAGGAAGGAAGGAAGAAAGAAAAAAAAAGAAAGAAAGAAAGAAAGAAAGAAAGAAAGAAAGAAAGAAAGAAAGAAAGAAAGAAAGAAAGAAAGAAAGAAAGAAAGAAAGAAAAGTTGTTAGCATAAGGAGCATTTTACAATGTAATCTTTTTTGGTTGCCAGTGGCTGAATAGGGTCTATGGATGAAGCATATACATATACCATGTCCAGGATAAAACTTTATAGTAAAGACCTTTTACAACTGAAGACTGAGGGCAGTGACTTTGATTACCCCTTCTGCTTTTTTCCTTCTCTCTGAAGAGGGAAAATACTACTTTTGAACTCCGTTCTTCCCTTGGAGCTTGGGAATATTTACCTTTGTGTGTTTAAATGCTTGCTTTGTTTTTTATGTGGGAAAACATCATAACACTGTTGATCAATAGAATTACTAAATGCAGATGTTATTGAGGTGTTGAAAAGGGTCATTGGGAATGATTTGGGAGGATTGCCTGAATCAAATTTCTGGCTGAAGGCTCATATTTAAAGGAGATGTTGCTTATTTTCACAACTCAGACAAGAAAGAATACTGGGGGTTTCTCTAGGTATCAAAATTGGTCAGTAGCATTCACAAGGAATAGTTAACTCGCTGCATTGATCATTATTCATGGTTTAGTTTGAATGGTGAGGTTGGGATAGTTACTGGAGAGAAAGTCATGTCCCAAGAAAGGAGCAGTTTGGCCCAGACAAAAGTGAGAAATGGAGAAGTAAAATGACTGACCTCTCTACCTATCTGCTCAGCAGCCTTGCAGTAAAATATGCTCTTACAAATCATTTTTTTTAAGGAAAATGAAAAAGCAAGGGACTTTTTGATATGAGAAAGTATTAGACTGATTTCTGGATATTTCCATTGGAAATGCATTCTTCTTTATAACTTCAAGCATAAGCTCCTTTCTTCTAAAGTTGTGCAATATGTTTAGCAATCACACTTACTGAGATAATGCTGATATGAAAAAATAAATATATATGGCTTCTAAGAATGTGAACAGGTTGAAATCATTAGAAGAACAGTGTTGTTGTTGTTTTAATTTCACTAATATGATCTAGCCTGATCTTCTCTGTTTGGAAATAAAAACATCTGGGTACATTGTGGTTTGGAGACAGTAATGACTTTAACTGAAGATGACTAGGAAGATCTTAAACTCAGGTCTTCCTTTATTTGTACTGAAAAAGATAAAACTATGCATTTCTCCTATGTCCTTCTTTGTATTTCAAACAACATGATAACATGGAAAGAGTCTTGGTGCCAATAAAGAGATGGCTTCAAATCTTGGCACTCGCTAATTGTGTGACTATGGCCAAGTCACATAGCCTTTTTATACCATTAGATTGTAAACTCTTCCAGAGCATGGATTGCTTTTAACTTTCTTTGTAAGCACATCCCTTTTCTGGCATGTAGTAGGTAATTAATAAATGCCTTTTGATTTACCCACCTTGAGTCCTGACTGGCATCAAATTTTTAGTCATATCATAGTTGTGAGGGTCAGATGACTGTAAAATGTTTCACAAACCTGAAGGAGGGGGGAAAGACTGAAGCAACTTGTATAGCCTCAGCACAGGGATCTTTCTCTTCAAGGACCAAGAGCATGTTGGAGCAATCATATCCTCTGTTAGAACTAGCCAAACGGGGGCAGCTAGGTGTTGAAGTGTATAGAGCACCAGCCTGGAACCTGAGTTTAAATCTGGTCTCAGACACTTAACACTCCCTAGCTGTGTGACCCTAGGCAAGTCATTTAACCCTAATCGCCTCAAAAAAAAAAAAAAAAAAAGAAAAGAAAAAAAAGAGCTAGCCAAAAAGAATGATACAACTAGGGTGGTTCAGTCAGGGTGTCCTAGGTAAGACAGTAGCACAAAGCATTGCCCTAGAAAACAATAACACTATTACTGCTGCTGCTGCTGCTGCTGCTACCACCACTATCATCATTGCCATCATTCCTACCATTACATAATAATGGTAGCAGTAGTAGTAGTGGTAGTAGTAGTAATGTAATAGTACTGGTAGTGGTAGCAATGGTAATGGTAGTAGTAATAATGATTAACATTTCTAGAATATTGTAAAGTTTACAAGCACATTATCTCATCCAAACTGGAAATGTGAGGACCATATGAAGACCAACCTCAGTTTCTTATCCTGATAATAGGGAAATTTATTCACCTTAGTTGAATACCTTATTACTTCTCAAGAGGCCTAGTTGTCTCCAGACTCTCACCCCCTAATCATTCCTCCTAAGAACCACAAAAAAGATTTTCTCAAAGTTTAGGTCTAACCATGCTACTCCACTATTTGATAGAATTCCAGTGGCTTCCTTATACCTCTGGGATAAAATACATACTTTTCAGTTTGGCTCTTCATGCCCTTCATAGATTCATTTTACATTCCTTCATTTCTTATACTTTAAAGTCCAGTCAACAGGGCCTACTGTCCTTCACACATGACACATCATCTTCTATCTCTTTGCCTTTGCTCTTCCCATCCATCATGCCTGGAAAGCCCCCTACACTTCTGCCTCAAAGAGACCCTTATCTTCTTTGAAAATGCAGATTAAGTATTGCCTTCTTACAAAGACTCTCCTGAGCCTCCTTACTGACTAATGTTCTCCCTCCCAAACTATCTCATTTTGAACCAGTTTCCATTTTTTGTATTTATTCTCTGTGCATTTCTAGAGGAATATATTATTTCTCTAAAACAGGGTCCTCAAACTATGGCCCACGGGCCAGATGCAGCAGCTGAGGACATTTATCCCCCTCACCCAGGGCTATGAAGTTTCTTTATTTAAAGGCCCACAAAACAAAGTTTTTGTTTTTACTATAGTCTGGCCCTCCAACAGTCTGAGGGACAGTGAACTGACCCCCTATTTAAAAAGTTTGAGGACCCCTTCTCTAAAAGAATGCAATCTCCTTGAGGGTAAAAGGATTTTTTTTTTTAGTCTTCAGATCTCCAGGGCCAAGCACAGTGCAAGGCATAGAGTATACAGAATATTTCATTACTGAATGATTTCTGATCCCCCAGTACTCTCAGGAAGGTGAATATTTTCTCATCTTGGTCATTTTGTCCCTGTTTCTATATTCAAGACTGGGGAGTCTTGGCATGGAAAAACTTCAGATTAATGCCTTGTGAATCAGGAATCTGCCCCACCATGGTGCTGCTCTGAACTTGAGAAGAAACCCACTCACTTCCCTTTATCAAATGCCCCCTGTTCAAGTCCCTGGGATCCCCCAAAGCATCCATGAGCAGTTAAGCCAAGAGAACCTACAATTATATGATTTGCCCAAAGTGTAATCATAAACCACGTACCTTGTGCATGGTGATAAATGTGATCGCTCTACTCCCAAAGTATCTGGTCATGCCCTGATGATTGCCCATTCACCCTAGTCCTGGTCTTGTGGGATAGAGATTCTAGCTCATTATTATGCAGTGCTGATATGGCACTTCTCACTCAAGATCTTCACAGAGCTTTTTGGAGCAGTTAAAAACATATTTCATTCTTGTCCCCATTTCACAGATGGTAACAACCATCATCATAGTAACTTGATCTTCCTCCATCCTCATTAACATTTATATGATGCTTTCAGATTTACCAAACTTGATTCACAACTGCCCTGTGAGGTAAATGGTTCCAAAGGCATTTCCATTCTACAGAAGCAAAAAACTAAAGCCCAGGTCAAATGATTTGCTTGTGATCTCAGCTAGTAAGTCTCAGAGAAAAGGAATTTGAACTCAAGTCTCCTGAGTCCAAATCCTAACACTTTCCCCCACTGCTAGTCTAAGAGATCCAGTTACTTACCAGAAATTCACACCCATGAAAATGAGTCACTACTCCCAGGTTTATTACTTCCTTTATGCCCTGAGTCATAAATTGCTTCCAACTGAAAGCCTTTTTCATTAGCATCATCCCACTCTGATCATTCCCATTTTTCTACATCTCTGCCTTGTGAATGTTTCCAATTCTAGTTGGTTAATACAGCTTATAACTGTTAAAGTAGGAGACAAGTTCCCTCATAGAGCCTGTCCAGTGTTCTTCACACAATGAGATCTCAAGGAATTTTTGGTTAACTGAAATGCCAAGGTCTGTTGATGCTAGACAAGACAGACTGCTTTGTCTATAGCGTCTCTGGTTGAACAGCTCTTTGGGAAGTGAGAATGATCTTAGAGTTTATCTAGTATGACACACATTTTCAATTTGAGGAAACTGAGCACTGAATAGCAAGTAACAACCAATATCAAATGGCTACTGGCAGACCTGAGATGAATAATCAGGAAGATGGAAGAGCAACAAGATTCTCATTTTAAAAGATCTCTGCCTTAAGATGTTCATTTCAAGTCTCCTTTGGGGACATTGCTCAGCTCTTTCTGGTTTTTAGTTGAAAATCAACCTCAAAAGAGTCATCCATTTTTGTCAGCCTCTTGGTTGATGGCATTTTGTAGGACTGAAGCCATTCAGATGCAATACTCTAGCCCTGGCCTCTGCAGGAGCTGAGGAATCTCATTTCAGCTCTGGTCAATAAGGCTGTAAACACTGGTGAGTTATAAGCAAAGCGTTATTTTATTAAAACAAAAGCAGTTTAAAAGGTTGATTTTTTCCCCCCTGACAACCAGGGCCTTGTCCAGAGGTCACCTGGCACCCGTTTTGGGGAGTAGATTTTTTTATTTTAAAGTGAGGGTGAAGAAATAGGAAAAAAGAGCTAGAGAGAGACAGAGGATAGAGGAGACAGAGAGTAAAGGAGAAATAAAAAAAACAAAGAAAAGAGAAAAGAGAAATAGAAAACATACAATGAGAAGGGAAGAGAGAGAGAGAGAGACAAGGCACAGAGAGACACACATAAAAAAATAGAGAGACAGAAATAGAGAGAGAGGAGGAGGAGGAGAAAAGGGAAGAGAGGGGGAGGGAGAGAGGCAGAGGCAGAGAGGGGGAAGGGAAAAGACACAGAGAAAGCAGAGAGAAACAAAAAGAGAAAAAGAGAGAGAGAAGCAGAAAGAGAGAAGATAGAGAGTAGAGAAAGAAAAAGAGAAGGATGTTAACAGAGAAGGGAAAGAAAAGGAACAAGAAGGAAAAGAGGCAGAGAGAGGAGGAAGAATGGAGAAAAGAAAGAGGAAAGTGAGAAAGAAAAAAAGGAAAAGGAAAATAGAGAAAGAAGTTGAGAAGGTGAAAGAGAAGAGAGGGGAAAGAAGGAAAAGACAGAAAAGAAAGTAGAGATACAGAAGGGGAGACAGACAGAAAGAGACAGAGAAGGGTAGACAAGACCGAGAAAATACAACAGTGAAGGCAAGATAAGAAATGGAGGAAAGAGATACAGAAAAGAACTAGAATAGATACAGAAGAAAGAGCAGATGAAAGAAAGGAGGTAGGGAGAGAAGAGAAGGGAGAGAGAAAGCCAGAGACAGAGAAAGAATTTTCCCTAGAGATAGAAAAAGAGAAGAGGGGCCTTCTCAGGGCTTTGGCCTTTGCCCGGGATTCATGGCATTGCCTTAGAATCATGTTCTGTTACAGTCTGTAAGCTGGACCTTGGCCTCTTTCCACACATTTAGAAACATCCAGCTAATTAAGTGGATATCGTTTTCTGGTCCAGCTCTCTTACCCTATTGCTGTCTCCCTCTTCTGTCCCCCTCACTTAGCAGTAGTGTCAAAAGTAATATTGAGACTGACCTTTTCCCATCACTGTCTCACACACTTCATTAACTCCTCTCTGCAGATGAAGGCAACCATTATGGAATGGAAGAACTGACAGGCTTGTCAGAAAGCCGAGGAACGCATAATTTCTCAGAAGTTCCTCACCCCGCAATTTCTCTTAGAGGACATGGGAGGAGGCCACATAAAGCTACCTCCCACAGAAAGCCTTTCCGACCCTCCCCCTCTTCCCCCACTTGTCAAAGATCTCTCCCTCTTGAAATCAGTTTGTCTTGCTGACATGTTATCTTCCCATAGAATATAATCTTCTAGAGGTCAGGCATTGTTTAAGATTTATGTTTCTATTCCACCCTATCAACTTGGCTCAATTCTCCTAGCACACAGTAGGTATCTCATTAAGCAGCAGTAGGAGGTGTCTTGCTATCTTAGTTAAATTGAATTACCACGCTGAAAATAGAATGGACAGAGTTTTTGTTGCTTCCCCCCATCCCCACCCCAATTAGATAAAGAATCCTTGAAGGATAGGGACTGTATATTTGCATTTCTTTCTATTCCTCAACACTTAACACAATGCTGGACACATAGTAGGCCTTTAATAAATACTTGGTAGCTGATATCACATTAACTTCTGAATGTATCCTTCCTCTGTGACAATGTATCCTTCTGATAAGTGTATCTTTCCCTGTGACAATGTAGCCTTCTCCCTGTGACAATGTAGCCTTCCTCTCTTTTGTAACAAAGGTTTTTTTTTTTTAAAGAGAAAAAAAATAGTTCAACAAAACCAGCTAAAACATTAGTACAAAACATGTGAAGACTTCTCTCAGTGAATGGAGGATGAGAATAACTTGTTCCAGAGTCTATGAAGGTGGCTAAAGCAGGTGCTGTGGAGTGTTTGGGTGTTGGTCAGACGTTAAAGTTTTCCACTGCATCCCAGATGCCAGTCATCCCGATTTTTGTCCTGCCACTGGGTCTGGATGACTCTGAAAGACAGAATGAGGCTGACAACTCTCACTTTCATCCAATTCACACACCTAGTCAAGACATCACCTTGTGATATTATTGGTCCTCTTCAAAATAAAGGATGAATAATATTATTTATGTTGTACACATAGGCTCTTACCTCATAGGGAACAAAGTGCATTTTCTCAAATGTTCATATATACATAATGCATATGTGTATTACATATTATGTATAAAAGCTCTTGTAGGTCTTAAAATGCAATAGAAATGTCAATCATCATTATTTTAAGAGTCTGGAAAGTTGTTGAGCCAGGGCTTCTTCCATAGAACAGGTTACACGATGGTCTCTGACTCAGGAGATAATCTTTGAAAGTTTCTGTAATTCCAATGGTCTTGTGATGGAGAGAGCCAACTGCACCCAGAGAGAAGACTGTGGGGACTGAGCGTGGATCACAACATAGGATTTTCACTTTACTGTTGTTGTTGGCTTGCAATTTGTTTTCTGTCTCATTTTTCCCTTTTTGATCTGATTTTTCTTGTGCAGCAACATAATTGTGGAAATATATATAGAAGAACTGCACATGTTTAACATATATTGGATTATTTGCCATCTAGGGGAGGAGGTGGGAGTGAAAGGAGGGAAAAATTTGGAACACAAGGTTTTGCAGGGGTGACTGTTGAAAATTATTGATGCATGTATTTTGAAAATTAAAAGCTTTAATAGTAATTTTAAAAAAGAAAAAAAGAAAGTTTCTGTAGCTGCAAAGTCCATCCTCTTGCTTCTAAAGTGGAAATAGTTCTTCTTGCATGGACCCAGGCATATACAACAGACCTAGCTAAATTGAATTTGAAGGCTCTCCAGCTTTGTTGTCAGAGAATTGAGGATCACCAATACAGATAGGTTGATTAAAAAAACTGAAAAGGATCTCTGAAAAGATGTGTTGACAAATATTTAATAACAGATGGGGGGAAACCTGTATATTGTATACACTTTTAAATGTAATTTATGCTATATTGTCCCCATCCCTTTGTTAAGTCTAAACAATCAACAAAATAATAAACCAAGCCCTGATTTGTAGCTTGTTGACTTCTCGGGTATAAATGCCCACAATGAAAATTTAACAATGATTGGCTCTCATGAATCCATTCAAGCTGACTCCAGCACTCTGACACATCCTTGTCATGATGGAATAAAGTTTTAGGGAGAGAATATCCAATACACAATACTGAATTTGTAGTCAGAAGTCCTTCCCTCAGAACACAGAACCAGAAAGTAACTAATGGTGTAACCTGGGGGTCAGTCACCTAATCTCCAAGCCTGAGGCAACTCTTTGGATGAACTTTTACTATCAGCCTTCTCCACTCTGTTCTGGGGCAGCTAACCAACTGTGAAGGAAGTCACAAAACTATGCTGATGGTATCGTCTGCCAGATTATGTCAGATAACTCAATTCACTGTTCATACCAATTTTTAAAAAATAAATAAATTTTGTTAATACTTTTTGATTTTGTATTTCTCAGTATATTCTTCCTATCACTCCTCCAGAGAATCATTTCCATTGTAATAATACTTTTAAAATTAAAAAAATCAGTAAAAATTGATCAATAAATTGGAGGGAAATGACAATATATTCAGTCTTCTGTATTCCTGGGTTTTCCCCCTTTTTCTCCACATGCCTTCACATCCACACATCTCTTCCAAGAAGTTAAAATTGTTTTCTCCTATATCTTCTTTGGGACCAAGCTTGTTCTTTGTAGTTTTACTAAACAATTTTTTTGGTAATTGTTTTTTTTTTTCAATTAAATTTTAATCATCGTCTACAGTTGTTTTGCCCATCCCCCTTACTTCATATTAGTTTATTTTTGTTTTTCCATGTCCCTCTGGTTTTCATTATAGTGATATTCATTATATTCATGATGTCACAATGTGTTTAGCCATTCCTCTAACTGAAGATCAGCTCATTTTCGCCAAGGTGCTTTGGCTCCCCAATATATTGTACTGAAAAAAATGCCTGTTGAATCCACTAGTTAGTGCTTATGCATATGTGTGACACGTGCATGGGAAATGATTTGTCCAAGATCACCACAGCTTATTAAGGGTGAAAATGAGATGTTAAAAGAGAATCCCAAAGGTGATAAAGAAGTGCATGCACCTTTTTCAGAACTGTAAGTTAATGTGGAAGAACCTAGAAGATAATTAGTTGCTACAAAATAGGGGGGGGGGAGGAAATTGGCTCAGTGTGTGGTTCTTTTGATCAGTTTCTTTTCCTTTCTTATGGCTCAGAAACCTAGAATTCATTGTAATTCTTAGCATAGAACAAACACTGTTGCTACTCAAGAGTAAGCTTCAGTCAACAAGCAGTTATTAAGTGCCTACTATATGCTAGGCACTGTTCTAACTAATGCCTCTCCAAGCAGAAATAGTCCTCCCAACTCACATTTTTATAACTCACTTCACAATAAGCATGCGAGGAATACAGGGCAAGTGTTATTATCTCCATTTTTTTACTCAGTGAAATGTGATTTCATTGGCACAGGGAACTCCGGGTAAGGAAATTCTGTCTACTAGTATAAATTATAGCACTTCTATAAGTTATTGTTTTAGGCAGTTGACTAGGGCACTGGTTATCCAACTATTATGAGTCAGAGAGTATACTTGGATCTAGATCTTCCTGAATTTAAGGTCAGAACATTAGTCACTATCCCTAAATTGCCTCTTCTTTTACAGCTTAGAAAAAGGAGCCCAAGGGGTTACCTAGGATCACACAGCTAATGAATCAGAGAAAATATTCAAATCCAGTTCTCCTGACCCCAAGTATATTTCTCTTTTTACTGTATCATAGTAGCACCTATTAAACTAGTGCCCAGCTAGTTACCAACCAGTACTAGTTCTAGGTTAAGTCACTAGCCCACAAAGCTCATAAGTATTTGAGGTCATGTTCGAACTTATGTCTTCTTGAAAACAAAGCCTGGTTCTCTTTCCACTGTGCCACGTAGGCACAGTTGTCCCTTGGTATTAGAGGTTGTTTATCTCAGCGTTCTTATCAATAATACCTGGGTTCCATTCCTGCCTCAGATACTTTTTAGCTGTGTTGTTTGGGATAAATCACCTAATCTCTTTATCCTTCACTTTCCTAGTGTAAAAATATAGATAATTATGATAATTCATGGGTTGTTTGTAAAAATCAGATGAGGCAAAATATTGTACAAATAAGAGCCACTTTTATCAGACTATGAAAATTAGCTAAGCATTACATGGACCTGAGTCAGAAAGACCTGAGTTAGAATTCTGCTTCAGACCATGACTGGATGATCCTTAGCAAATCGCCTTACTTTTCCTCATCTGTAAAATGGGGATAATATAGCAGTTAACTTCTAGGACAGCTATGAAGATCAAATGAGGTAGCATATGTAATACATTTAGCAAACCCTGAAATGCTAGATAAATGTTACTACTATTAGTCCAGTGCTCTTTGTGTGACTTCAGAGAAGGTCTTGTTCATATAAAAAATGAGAAGGATGTACCTTTGGCCATTGGATCCCATCCAGTTCTTACATTATTAATCCTATGATTCTGTCACTTCACTGCTCTGCTCTCTTTTCCTCATATGTAAAATGAAAAGATTGGATTAAATCAGCCCCAAGGGTCCTTCCAGCTGTAAAGCCATGATCCCAAATGGCTACAGTGTCACTGGCACTGTAAATCTGGTCCTCCTTGGTTGTTGTTGTTGACATTTCCCTTTTAAAATGGTTTCGAAGCAGTTCATGGATGAGCTCCATGGAAGAATCTATTGTTTGGGATTTCAAAATGTTTACTGGGGAGAGGCTTTAGGGCTGTTTATTTGCTTGGAATTGTATCAAGGTCCTCAAATATTTGCCAGGAGGTTTGGTGGAAAATGTCTAGACCAATGTAAGTCCCAAAGACTCCAGGAAAATCCAGGATACGGATGGGAACAATTCAAAATGGCCTGGTTTGTCCTAATATTACTAAAAGGAACACAATGAATTTTCCCAGGTGGAAAAAGCTTAGAGGGGCCTCAAATAGGCCCAAGCAAGCGAAATACCCCAGTGTTCATTACTGGGTTCATAAGACCATAAGAGCATAGTTGTAGAGACATAAAAGCTACGTAGACCTAGAATTAAGACCTGATTTTGAACCGGTATGATATTTGAACCTATATGATAAATCACATAACTTCTCTCTGCCTCAGTTTCCTCATCTTTAAAAGAGAGATGATAACAGTACTTATTTAATGATCAATATACATTTAATAGATGCTTACTGTATGTCAGACACTATGCCAAAGAACTGGATGTTCTTTGTATTTGAAGAAAACCAAAACGGCATCATTATGTCAGGGTCATCATAAAGAATATTGAACTGTGGCTGATCAGGCTAAAATGAGCTTGAAAGGCTCTACCACAAGTTAGGCACAAAGAATCCATAAGCTGCCCAAGAATATCGAGGTAGTAAATGGAAGACATTTGATCAATGAATGTTACTACTCTTGGAGATAAATGGGAATGGTGAGGGGAAAGAGACAGTGAGATCAAGAATGACTAGAAAAGCAGCTTGATAAGTGATAAGATGAGCTTTTCAACAACATAAAATTGGAACAGATTTAAAGAGAGGGATCTCATTAAGGCCAAAGTGTTTACTTGTTATATATACAAAAATGTTATTAGTATTGTTAAAACTGTCATCATTACTAAAGTAGTTTGAAAGAAATTGTGTATGATGGAGTAATTCTAAAAACAATTGGGTAGGAAAAGGTAAAAGGGACAAATTATATTATGAAAATGGGATGTGAAAGGAAAAACTAATACAGAGGAAGCAGGTGGGGTGAACGGCTGATAATGTTCCAACCTTATTCTCATCTGGGTTGAACAGAAAACAATATGTACATCTGGAAAGGTATAGAAGTCTTCTGAACATGTAGAGAGGTGAGAAAACTGGGAGAGGGGAACTTTTAGAGCAGTGGGGGGATTGAGATTGGAGGGGTGGGGGAGGGGATGGAGGGCTCTTGAAAGGGTGGATGATGGGTTGATAGAAATGGAGGAGAAGATAAGATAACAGGGATAGGATAAAAAGAATTTGAGAAAGAAAACAGTGAATAAATAAGATGGAGGCAAATTCACAAATAGTAACCATAACTTTGAATGTGAAGAGCATGTTTACAGAAGCTCTCTTTGTGGTGGCAAAGAACTGAAAACTGTAGGCATCCCCATCAATTGAAGAATAGCTGAACAAGTTGTGATGTAGGGTAGTGATGGAATACAGCTGTGTTACAAGAAATAATGATCTCAATGATCTTAGAAAGGCATGGAAAAACACACAAAAGTGAAGAAACATGGAGTGAGCAGAGCCAAGAGAACATTGTATAGAGTAATAGCAATATTATTTTTTAATTAAAGCTTTTTATTTTCAATATATATATATATATATATATATATATATATATATATATACAAAATATGTACAAAAATATATACATTTTCAAAATATAGCTATATACATGGATGATTTTCAACATTCACCCTTATAGAACCTTGTGTTATAATTTTTCTCCTCCCTTCCCTCCCATCTTCTCCCCTAGATGGCAAGTGATCCAATATATGTTAAACATGTGCAATTCTTTTACACATATTTCCACAAATATCATGCTACACAAGAAAAATCAGACCAAAAAGGAAAAAAAGAGAAAAAAAATGCAAGCAAAAAACAACAAAAAGATTGAAAATAGTGTGTTGTAGTCCACATTCATTTCCACTGTTCTCTCTCTCTCTGTGCAGATGGCTTTCTTCATCACAAGCCCATTGGAACTGGCCCGAATCATCTCATTATTGACCAGAGTCACATCCATCAGAATTTATCATCGTATAATTTTGCTGTGGCCATGTACAATGATCTCCTGGTTCTGAAAGACTTATTTGTCATTCATATAGCATAACTCATTCAGCCATGCTCCAACTGATGGGTATCCACACAGTTTCTGGTTTCTTGCCACTACAAAAAGAACAATATTTAGCAATATTGTTTTAAGAATGTCTCTGAGTTATCTAAAACTATATTATAAAGCAGTGGTCATCAAAACCATTTGGTACTGGCTAAGAAATAGAGTAGTAGATCAGTGGAATATGTTAGGCTCACAGGACAAAATAGTCAGTGACTATAGCAATCTAGTATTCGACAAATCCAAAGACCCCAGCTTTGGGAATAAGAATTTTTTGACAAAAACTGCTGGGAAAATTGAAAACTAGTATGGCAGAAACTAGGCATTGACCCACACCTAACTCCCTATACCAAGATAAGATAGAAATGGGTTCGTGATATAGACATAAAGAGTGATATTATAAGCAAATTAGAAGAATATAGGATAGCTTACCTCTCAGATCTGTGGATAAGGAAGGAATTTGTGACCAAAGAAGAACTGGAGATCATTATTGATCACAAAATAGATAATTTTGATTATATTAAGTTAAAAAGTTTTTGTACAAACAAAACTAATGCAGAAAAGATTAGAAAGGAAGCAAGAAACTGGAGAAACATTTTTACATTCAAGGGTTCTGCTAAAGGTCTCATTTCTAAAATATATGGAGAATTTTCAGATGCAAAAATTGAAACCACTTCTAGTCATGTGAAAAGGTGCTCTAAATCACTATTGGTCAGAGAAAGCAAATGAAGAGAACTCTGAGGTGCCACTATACACTTCTCAGATTGGCTAAGTTGACAGGAAAAGATAATGACAAATGTTGGAGGGAATGTGGGAAAACTGGGACACTAATACCTTGTTGGTGGACTTGTGAAGTGACCCAACCATTTTGGAGAGCAATTTGTAACTATGCCTAAAAAGTTATCAAATTGTGCATACTATTTTATTCAGCAGTTTTTACTTGGCTTATATTCCAAAGAGATATAAAAGGAGAGAAAGGGACCCATATGTGCAGAAATGTTTGTGGCAGCCCTTTTTATAAAGGCAAGAAACTGGACACTGAGTGGATGCCCATCAGTTGGAGAATAGCTGAATACGTTATGGTATATGGATGCTATGGAATATTATTGTTCTGTTTAAAATGATCATCAGGATGATTTAAGAGAGGCCTATAGATACTTGCATGAACTGATGCTAAATAAAATGAACAGAAAATCATTGTACATGGTTAACAACAAGATTGCATAATGCTCAATGCTGATGGAAGTGACTCTTTGCAACAATGAGATGATTCAGATTAGTTCCAATAACCTTGTGATGGAGAGCCATCTACACCCAGAGAGAGGACCGTGGGAACTAAATGTGGTTCACAACATAGCATTTTCACTCTTTTTGTTGTTTGTTTGCATTTTATTTTTTCTCATTTTTCCTGTTTGATTTGATTTTTCTTGTGCAGAAAGATAATTGTATAAATGTGTGTGCATGCATTGGATTCTACCATGTTTAATTTTTTTTGAATTATTTGTCATCTAGGGAAGAGAATGGGGAAAGGGGGGGAGGATTGGAACACAAGGTTTTGCAAGAATTAATGTTGAAAAATTATCCATGCATATGTTTTGAAACTAAAATGCTTTAATTTAAAAAAAAAAGATAAAACCTATTCAAGCCAAAATAAATAAATAAATAAATTTTGAGTTCACCCCCCAAAAAAAGAATGTCTCTGAGCAACTAAGTCATTTGGCTATTATAAATATGCAAATGAAGAGTAAAGGACATTTGAAGAAAGAAACTATGCATCCAAAGAAAGAACTGAAAAACAGAAGTCTGTATAGAATAATTTTGCATTTATAAATTTATTTTTGACTAATTATAGCCATCTCTATAATGGGGAGGGGCACAGGAATAAAGAAAAAAACTAAGAAATTTATATGAAAACTTGTAAGTTCATGTGTAATCATCTTTTTATTGTAATGTATTATGGAAATTTCATTCCATGAACTGAAAATAAATACATTTGTAATACAGAATCAGAAAAAAGAGAAGGAAGAGAAGAAAAAGGAAGAAGAAGGAGGAGGAGAAGAACAAGGAGAACAAGAAGAGAAGGGGAAAGAGAAAGGGAAAGAGAAAGGGAAAGAAGAACAAGAATAGTGAAGAGAATAACGGTAACAATGGACCGATTCAAAGATCCCTTATTGCTTTGGTATTTTAAGTTTTTTTGCTGGGATCATCCTAAATTATATTATTTGAAACTCCTCAAATGTATCCTTCAGTCTTTTTTTAAAATCCATACCAGTGCATATATTTTTCCCTTTACATTTTATCAATAGCTTTGGTTTTTATATCATCTTCATTTCCAACCACCATAGGATGATAGATTTAGAGTCAGAATGGACCTTAGAAGTAGAGTCAGATCTCATTATTTTACAGATGAGGAAAATGGACTTAAAGAGGTTAACTGGATTATCCAAAGTCACCAGGCTAGTAAAATTTGGAGACCAGAATTTGAACTCAGATCTGATCTAATGGATATACCAGGAGTGGTATATCCATTGTGCCACCTAACTTCCTTTTCTTGACCTACCATCCTCAGTCATCCTTTATAACAAATAATTTCAAAGTGAAGAAAAATTAGTTGAATATGACTAATGAGCACATAAATCAAATCTGATAATATGTAGTATTTTGCACCTCTAGTCTCTCAACTCTGAAAAGAAGGGAAGGAGGTTACATGCCTCTTTTTTTTTTATTTCCCCCTTTAGGTTCTATATTTCTGTGTTCTAGGAGGTTTTTTGCATTTTAGTTTTATTTACCCCTTAACGCAATTGTAGTAAGACTCTCCCTTCAAATGTTCTATTTTGGACAGAATTTCACGCAACTTTGGTACATATAAAATAGGGCAGATGAGGAAGACTCATCTTCATGAATTCAAATCTGGCTTTACTCACTAGTTGTGTGACCCTGGGCAAGTCACTTAATACTATTCACCGAAGTTTCTTCTTCCGTCAAATGAGCTAAGGAGGAAATGGCAAAACATTCCATTATCTTTGTTAAGAAAACCTCTAATGGGATCATAGAGAGGCATGACTGAAAACAACTGAATAAAATGTACATATGGGCAATCATGAATACATAAGTCTACTCTGATGTGGGTATTATATGTAAATGCAGAGCTTTATGGAGTTTTGGATAAAAGATAACCATTAGATAAAAATCCCCTATTGAAATAGTAGAATCTATCTGTAGGAAGGGGATTACACTGGCAGTCCAAGTACTATGACCTCTGAGCCTATCTCATTTGAATCCTTTAGCTTTGGGCTTCCAAACTGTGCAGGGATTGTTTGGAAACTTTTTTGGAAAATGGCAGTAGTAAACAAGAGTCAAATGCTTCAGAAAAGTCTGAACTTATTGTTTTACTCTTATAATGTGAAAACATTTGTACTGCAATCCAAAGAGTGGATATGGATGTAGTCACTGATGTTAATAACTAATATTTATATAATACATTTTTAATCTCATTTGATTCTCACAATAACCCTGTGAGCTAAAGTTTACAGGTATCATTATCCCCATTTTGCAGATGAAGAAACTGACACTCAGATAAGTGACTTGCCCAGGATCCCTCAGTTTGTTTGAGATGAAATTTGAGTAGATCTTCTGGACTTTATTCTGACCTTCTTATCTACTAGCACTCTGTTCTTCACATTTCATCACAAGCTCTCCAATTTTTTCCCCATCACTCTCATTCATGAACCTTCATGAGATAATTTCCCCAGTTCTTACATGAAAGTTACTATGATACCAAAATAAGTGAAAGTCATTCACAACTCATTGCCAATAATTGTGATATTGTAGGAGGCAAGAATGAAACCTAAACTAATCAGATGATCATAGAATGTCAAAATTGGGAGGACGCAAGGGTTACATAGCACAGTGGTAAGACCACTGATTTTGTCAGAAGACCTGGATTCAAATACTCCTTCTGTATCTGTGTGAACTTGGTTAAGTCCCTTACTTGCCTGAATCTGAATTCTCTAACATGGTAACTGAGAGGACTAGACAAGACAAGAAGATTCTTCTAGCTCTAATCTATAACCTCCCTGATCTCACTGAGGAGGAAGCCTGCAAAAGCGAAGTGTGTTGTTCCAGGTCTTACATTATTTAGTGACAGGGCTAGAATCTACTTCTCTTATCTCTCAGTTGTCTTTCCTTTGCTATCTTCTGTCGCCAGGCTCCTTGGTGTCCACACAGTCTGCTCTCCACCTTTTCAAAGGAGGGTGGCTAGGGCAACAGGGCAGAAAGAGCAGGGAGGCTGAGGGGCACTTGAAAGAGAAGGGTAGAAAGGACCTTCATCCTTTGGACTCCCTGGAGTTTATTTAAGCAGGACTTACAGTTCCTTCTTTCTTCCTTTCTGTGTCACAGTAACTTTGACCAAGAAATGATTTGTCTTAGGGAAATGGTCTCATGGAAGTGATAAACAAATACCCAAATTCACTGAACCAAGTAAATTTCATGTACTGTCCCTTCTATTCCATTCCAGTGTTTCTGCTAAGGAATGGGGGGTGGGGATCTGTATCACTAGAATGGGTGGAAGTTCATAGGCTCATATGTTTATAGATTTATTTAGTCACAAGAGACTTCAGAGACCCTCAGAGACTATACCTCTAATTTTACAGATGAAGAAACTGAGGCCCATGGAATTTAAGTGGGTTTAGGAAACAGAGGTCCTACAAAGGAAGGAGATCATAACTTTTTGAAAAAAATTATCAATTGATAAGAGTATAAGAAATTTGTATTTAAAATAGCAAAGATAGTCATATAATTTTCATTTAAAAGAGCAAGTATGTTCATATAATTTATTAAAATAGCAAGTATGTTCCTATAATTTCTATTTAAAATAACAAGTATATCCACATAATTTCTATTTAAAATAGCAAATATATATTTAGTATATATAATATATGAATATGTTTAATATATAGATAAATACATAAATAAAAATTATGAATATAGTCAAAATGCATAGCACAAATAGAATCATAAATAATTTAAAACAATGTTTACTTGATTCATCAATAAAGTGATGACAGAAGCAGGATTTGAACTGGGTATATCTGATCCCAAGCACATCATTCATTTCACTATTTGAGGCTGCCTCAAATCAAGGATCTGCTTTCCTGGGCAAAGGAAAGACAACTGAGAGATAAGCAAAGTAGATTCTAGCCCTGTCACTAAATTCCTATCACTATAGTAAAACCAGCTCACCATTTATAGTTAGAAGGCTTCCTAGAAGCCATCTTCCCCATTTTTACAATTGAGGAAACTAAGGCCCAGAGAGATTAAGTGATTTGCTCAAAATTATAGTAGAAATGGTGGGATTTGAACCCAATTCCATTGATTCCAAATCTAGTTTTCCCACTGTGCTCTATAGACTACAGATCCTTGTCACAACCATGCTATCTAGGTACTGAAAGCTTTATCATCTCCATTGTCCTGTGGGAATGAACTAAGGCCTGCTAACATTCATGTATGCTCTACCATCACTACTAGCATCTTGTTAATCCCCAGGCTTAGAAATTTGGGAATCATTTATCGGTCAATAACTCAACTGGTAAATATACATTGGCTGGCTGGAGCCATCATCAACATTTTTATTTGCATAGGGGAGGAAGCTTTATAAAAGTCATCTCAGGCAAATTTCATAAAAGGAAAGAAGCAGGAAAAATCCCATGAGGAAAACTTTCAGTGTGAAGTTTTGGGGATGGAGTGGTAAGAATTCACTTTCAGCATGAAAGCAAAAGGGAAGACAGTTGGGCTTAGGAAGGAAGAATTAGAATCAGAAAGAAAAGACAAGTTCAAATCTGACCAACTAACTATATGATCTTGGCAAACTACTTATGTATCTCTGTTTCCTCATCTATAAAATGGGGGTAATAGCAGCACATTTGATTTGAGAATCAAATTTACAAATTAATATTTGTAAAGCATAGTGACTGGCACATAGTAGGTGCTATACAAGAATTAATTTTCTCCTCATGTAATCTAAGCTCTCCTTATTTTCTAGACAAGGAAACAGAGACTCAGAGATCTAAGTTAAGTTTTCCAAAAGTGCCACAGGTGCCCTCAGAGCTGAGATAGGATTAAAACTCAAATATCATGACTCAAAAGTCAATTTCCTTTCTAGTATAAAATAAGAGGAACGCTATGGGCACTGTGCTCTTGAGTTCTCTCATGGCTCAGAATGGAAAGATGATATAGTATCCAAAGAATTAGAAAAGGATTCTGGGAGGATGCAAAACTTGAGAGGTGTGGCAGATGAAGAAAGAGGTAAAGGGTATTTTAGATTGTAAGAATAGCATGAGGAGTAATAACTTTTTATAACAATATATAATATGTAACATACATACAAGATAACAGTATGTAATGTAATAATTTATATGGCCTATTAAGGTTTTTAAAGGACTTTAAGTACAATCCTGTAAAACTCAGCTTCTTAAATTGTGAGTCACAAACCCATGTAGACACTTGTAACCCAATTTAGGGGTCACAAAATTATGATTTATTATCAATAATGTTTAATTTGTATATCTATTTTATATACTTATATGCCCAAGGTCACCTAAAAATTTCTCAGGGAAAAGGGGTCATGAAAAAATTTCAGAAGCCCTGTCATGTAAAATATGTGATACAATTTTACAGCTGGAGAAACTGAGGCTCATAGAAGTTTCAACTGTGGACATACAATTAGTGAGTGCATAAAATGGGATAGAACCTGGAGTTCTTCTGACTCTATAATCGATCAATGAGCACATATTTATTTAGTATCTACTATACACCAAGGCACAGCGCTGTGGTCCTGAAGATACAGACAAAAATGTAACAGATTCTCTGCTCAGGAATTTTAACTTGGAAAAGACACAACATGTATGTAACAATATATAGAGTCTAGTACTCCTTCTATTGTGCCTGGCTTTTCCAGGACAGAGAAGGGGAATAGTGAGGGTGCCATGTTTTATTTCTTCTTCCTGTGCTCCTATTTCCACAATCCAGATCATCACCTTCCACTTTTCTCATTTTCAGTTGTTGTTCCCTTGAACATAACAATATATTAATATGTAACATATATACAAGATAACAGTATGTAATATAATAATATTGGCATGGGATTGGAAGTAAAAAAGATGGGAAGAGTCTTGGAAGTCATAAAGTCACTCTCATTTTATAGATGAAGAAATTGGATGTAAAGTCACTTGTCCAAGATTATACAGGACATAAGCAGTTCTTTCAGAAGGTATTTAATTTATTATATTACTTTATTACTCTTCTGCTAATGGTCTATTGTTCTAATAGAAATTAAGGTCTTGAAACCACTATTTCCTAGAATTCTCCCTGCTTTTCCTGGAATCTTCCTGGTTACCCATATGCTCTTGGCACCCAAGCCCAATTATCTTTAGTCTGGGTTCCAGGGACCCTTTTTGGAGGATAATACACCACCTTGTGGTGGTACCTCATATTTAAAGTGGGGGAACAGTAGTTTCCCTGTTATATTGAGGAATAAGCAAACTGGGTCCTTGAATATACAAAAGATCAGTGCTACTATTAAATATAGGTTTGGAGCAAATTAAAAAAACAAACTCATTTGAGCCACCACTCCCCAGAGCCTCCTTAGACTTCCAACAAGAAAGAAAGTTTGTGAAATTGATCCTTGGTTTCCAGGATTCTCCCCTAATTAGGCTACTCTATTCTCTCAGACCCCTATACCTTTGACTATCTCCCTGCAACCTCCATCCAAGCCAGGCCAAGAAACTCATTTCTTCTCTACAACACCATAATAGACTCTGATGGACTCCACCTCATTTGCTGGACATACTATTGGATGATGAGTGCCCTCCAAATAGAGAGCAAGATGAAAAAAAGAAAAAAAAGCAAAAAGCTTGGATAATACTCTTATTGGACAATCCATATTCTGGATAATTAGTTCTTGACTAATTGAGAGGCCATTGACCTTCCCAATGCTCCTGGTACAGCTTTGAGGAGGTTTTCAAATTGGCCTCCCTACATTCTTCACGCCAGTTGCATAAAGCTATTTGCTGTCATAGCCTCTCCTTGCCAGAATTAAGGATTAGGAGGGGACAAGGGCAGCAGAAGAAGAATGGATTTAAATTCAAAAGACTCAGGTTCAAATCCCTGCTCACAAATTAACTTATCTATGTTACATTGTCCTTTTATTTATTTTGTTAACTATTTCCCAATTATATTTTTATCTGTTCAGCCTTGGTAACTTGCAGGATTCCAGGAACCAGGAGTTGAATCTCTGTGACTTTACACCTTTCAGTCTCCCACTATGTTTTTTTTTCCATTTTCCATTTTTTAATTTTATTTTAAAATTAAGTCAGAGCATTGCATTTAGAGTCAGAGAACCTGGGTTGAAATCTCACCTGTATCTATCATTTACCATTTTTTGTGATGGGCAAGTCCCCTCTTGCTTCTGTTTCCCCACTATAAAATGAGGGGTTGGACAAAATAGTCTCTAAGACCCTTTTGTAATTCAAGTTCTCTGACTATTTAGATCATTTTATTTAACACTCCAGCCAAGTTCAAATGGTCAGCTCTTGACCTTTCAAGAAGTGAGATTCCCTTCTTTACAGGTACACAAAAACTCCTGTGGCTTCTCTCTGTCTATTGATTCTGTATTCATCTCACCCCTTACTCCTTTACCATGTGAATAGTGATGTCATATTTTTGTGCTTTCCCACCTTTATTTAATATGATCTGTATGATTTCAGAAAGGCCTGGAGAGACTTACATGAACTGATGCTGAGTGAAATGAGCAGGGCCAGGAGAGCATTATATATTTCAACAACAATCCTATATGATGATCAATTCTGATGGACGTGGCCATCTTCAACAATGAGATGAACCAAATCAGCTCCAATAGAACAGTAATGAACTGAACCAGCTACACCCAGGGAAAGAACTCTGGGAGATAACTATGAACCACTACATAGAATTCCCAATCCCTCTATTTCTGTCCACCTGCATTTTTGACTTCCTTCACAGGCTAATTGTACACTATTTCAAAGTCTGACTCTTTTTATACAGCAAAATAACTGTTTGGACATGTATACATATCTTGTATTTAACTTATACTTTAACATATTTAACATGTATTGGTCATCCTGACATCTAGGGGAGGGGGTGGGGGAAAGGAAGGAAAAAGTTGGAACAAAAGGATTTGCAACTATCAATGCTGAAAAATTACCTATGCATATATCTGGTAAATTAAAAGTTATAATTTAAAAAATATGATCTGTAAATAATCCTCTTTGGGGAAACTATCAGCCAGAGAAAGCTATGGTTCAGAAATGGTCAGATATGAAAGGGCAAGGGAGCCAGCTGGGAGGAGAAAGGTCTTGGAGGGAGTGGTGTCCAAAGGCATTGATGAAGTTCCTGTCCTAATATTTACCATCCAGGGTCAGCAGCTGGAGGAGAGTGAGGGTCAGGGAGGAGGGGGAGAAAGGGAAGAGACACAGACAAATCTGTAGCAAGCAGTCTTTTCTAAATGAAGACAGAGCCCTTGGAATTTTTCTCTGCTAGATTGCCAATTTAGAAGGTACTTCAGGGCAAAAGTAAGGGATATTTTTGATGTTTTTTGCTTTGTTTCCTAATAGAGGTTCCAAATCATTCCAAAGAATCCCCAACAAGACATAGAAGACAAGAAAATGACAAAGACCGCAACAATTACATTGTACAATGCAAAAATATGGCTGTATTTTCCCCAATGCATATAAGCAGAAGCAAACCCAAATAATGTTTCATTCATTTACTATTATTAAATTATGTGCTACTTTATGGAAAAATAAGAGAAAGAAACGTTCTGTGTAAAAAGAAAAAATATAATACATGCTGCCTTACAGCAGTAAGAGTTTGAAAAAAAATATGCATTTCTTCATCCTTCATGTATTTATTTATAAAATGGTATAATACCATCAGTAGTCCCTCCATCTAAGGTTTGACATGATACTGAAGGAGATGATGAGATGATGTATGTTTAGCATATAAGATCTGGGCTCATTATTCCAACCTCATACTAGTAACTTAATTCTCTGGAGTTTCTTTCCACCTCCATTTAAGATTACAAAGTAACTCTGAGGGGTTAGAGTTGTTTAATATTCACTAATGAGCCTCCATTTGGCATATCCCATTATATTAATTGGCCAGTTACCAATCTACCCAATGTCAATTTTGCCAATTGATTTTTTTCATTATCAACTAACCAATCAACATCAATTAGCTTTTATAAAAGAATATTTCATCAGAAACCATTGCAAAAATTGAAATACAGCCACCTCCACAGTCAGGAGCTCACTCTTCTACCACACACTCTGTCCCTACAGAGAGTATATTGAAAATTAAAGTGGTGATTACTAAACAATCCAACTTACCAAATTCACACCTGGATATATTTTGTATGTAACAAGTCACACTCCATTTCTTGCAGAATATATATTTCAGCTGCTAGGTTGATTCACTGCTTGGTTGGGTCACATGGATCCTTCCTTAAGTATGGCTTATCATTGGACTCAATTGCTGCTGCTATACTAAGTCCTCATCTGGATTCTGATTACTGAACCTTAACTGGTTCTTCTGATCTTTCAGAACTCATAAGATCAAAACTTGATCAATCTCTTCTCCAATATACATATCCCTAAGATCAGGGAAAAAGGAAAAACATGACAAAAGAGCAGCACTGCCATATGTTCAAAGCCATATGATGGCCAAGTCTAAAAGTCTGAGGTTCTTCTATCTACACATCTACATTTCTTGTCTCCCTTGCACCAAAACAAAGTTATAGATTCACACTCAGTACTGCCTCAGGGACCAATTAAAAGGCTTTTCATCACTACATCAACAGGAAACATTCACAGAAAATTAGCTAATGCTCTGAAACAGGGTGGGAAACCCTTCTATTACAAATTTCCAGATGCAGGTTATCATCAATTGGCAGTCTATGGTAGAAAAATTGACCTTCCTTCTTTCCCTCTTCCCTATTACATGTACATATAACTTTTCAAACTTTTATTTTCTGTTATTGTTCACTTGTTTCAGTCATATCCAACTCTTCATGACCCTATATTGACTTTTATTGGCAAAGATACCAGAGTGCTTTGCCATTGCCTTCTCCAGCTCATTCGACAAAAGAGAAAACTGAGGCAGAGTTAAGTGACTTTCCCAGGGTCACACAGCTACTAAGTGTCTGAGGCTGGATTTGAATTCAGGAAGAAAAGTTTTCTTGACTCTAGGCCTGGCACTTCACTCACTGCACCTCCTACCTTCCCTGGGCCTATAATGCCAAAAATAAAAAGAATTCCTTTATGATTGCAGGACTGCCTTTTTTTTTCAATTTATAATCTTAGTTGCTTAGAGCAGAGCTCCTTAAATAATTTCCACTATAGACTCCTTTTCACCTGAGAAATTTTTGTGACCCTGAGTATATAGGTTTATAAGATAAACATCAAATATTTACTGATAATAAATCAGAATTTCATAACCTACATGTTCTGTTATAAGGCCCCATATAGCGTCACAACCACAGTTTAAGAAGCTGGGGCCTCAAGTGCTGAAGAGTACATGCCAGAGATAGACCCTATTCCTAGATCTTCCTGGTTTCAAGGAAAAGTTTCTATCCATCATACCACAATGCCTTATCAGTTATTTTTATTATTACTATTATTATTATCAAATTTTAACATTGTTGATTGGATAAGATAGGAACTGTCTTTAACTCAGCTCAGACATCACCTTTCATATGAAATCTTTCTGATCTTTTTAACTGCTATGATTTTCCACCCTTCCCCAGCAAAATCCTCTATTTATTATAAATATATTCATTGTTTGGACTGAATATAAAATATTCAATATATAATATATATATAAAGAGAGAAAGAATAAATCCACACTGGAGGTGATGCAATTGTGAGGGTACATGAAAGAGAGAAAGATACCAGTCATGGAAAACATCTTAGGCATTTTTTAACCCCCCCCCAAAAAAATGAACTAAAGAACATTATAGTCTACTTTCTTATGTCTCTATTTTCCCATCTATACAAAAGCCCTTATGAAGTCACATATACATCAATTGAGGGCATTCTAAATAGAGATATTAGTAGGGAGTGAGCAAGGCAGCTAGATGGCACAGTAGATAGAGCACTAAACCTAGAATCGAGAAGACTCCTCTTTCTGATTTCAAATCTAGCCTCAGACACATAGTAACTGTATGACCTTGGGCAAGTCACTTAACTCTGCTTGCCTCACTTTCCTTATCTGTAAAATGAACTGGAGAAGGAACTCAAGTATCTTTGCCAAGAAAATCCCAAATGAAAAGAAGCATATATGACAGAAAAAAGTAAAAGGGGAAAAGCAATTTTCCCTAAGTCATACCATAATAACTCTATCTTTACCACATTAAAATTAATGAAAAAGATCCAGAGAATGTAAATTTCTGTATTTATTGTTTATTAAGTAAGACAAGCAGAGAAGAAGGGCTGAGTCTGTAGTGAGTGAGTATTGCATGTGAGTGAACATTAACGTATTATCCTCATTTGGCTCATTCATTTCACCTACAGCTATTATTTTAATGATCTTCATTATCTAAGAAGCTTTTGCATCTAAACGAGAAGTTTCCTCCTTAGAACTGACTACCATTAATATCGAGTGACTTTATGGTTACCCTCCCCCATACCACACATTTGAGCAACCAGTATTCATTAAATCTTAAGAAAGGAAGGAATCGAACCCCCAAAAAGTTGACTTCAAGTCAACCCAATAACCATTATGACTTTCTCAAAAAGATATTAGTAACAACCATTACATAACTTTGCCATAGTTAAATTATAGGGCAAATTAATTACCAGAATGGGCCATTGGTAGCTTTGCAGTGTTAAGAGAAAATATTGTGAGTAGATCTTCTATGAACCTTAGGAAGGATATGAAGGAGAATTACACAGGATGAGAAAGTATGAATGAGGTCTGTGGTTGTTAAATCATTTCAGTCATGTCTGCTTCTTCATGACCCTATTTTGGATTTTCTTGACAGAGATACTGCAATAGTTTGCCATAATTATCTCCAGATTACTTGGCAGATGAGGAAACTGAAATAAACAGGTTCAAGTGACTTGCCCAATGTCACAATGTCTGAGGCTAGAGTTGAACTCAGGTCTTTCTGACTTCAAGCCTAGCTTTTTCCCCACTTCACCACCTAACTACCCAGACTTAGACATAGAATAGATGAAAATTTTGAATGTGTTGTCAAGAACACAACTGCTACTGACTTTAGTACACATATACATCCTCCCTCGGCCGAACCCTTTTTGTGTTCTCTTGGCCAAGACCTCAGCTGTCTAATAGCACAGTCTAATTCAGGACTTCTCAAGAACACATACAATATAGGGGATTGTAATAGAAAAAAAAAAAACAGAAAAAAATAGAAAAAGCTATTAAGGAACTGCAGCCACATAATCACACTGCTTAATCGTAAAAGGGTCTCCATCATAAGAATGTCTTGCTGGTGCTCTCCTTTTCTCTCATTTGAGAAGAACCAGTTCTATAAGCAGCGGTCTAATGAGCTAATCTAAAATGCCAACCTTACTTCTGCCTTCTTCTACAGGCAACTTCAAATCAAGAGAGGGCTGAAGACTACAGTTTGTAGGTATTCCCATCCTACCATAACTCTGCTGTCCTGCTTTATTTCAAGTGGCAACAAGATATCCCTTGTGAATTCTAATATATTCTTCTCCCATTTGAGTGGCTCTCTCTTTGTAAGACTATATGAATCTGCTGAGTGTGGTTTAGCAGAAACAACGGGCTTGGTGGGATATTGGCTAAAATTCCCATCACTCCTCCCTGAATCATTCTTTATACTATTTGCCAATTCAAACTCTATTGTACACTAGGAAACTATTAGGGTCTCCATATTGGACCATTCTGCCTTATTACTGTGTATATCTGGGCCTTGGGAGCAAACCAGGGGGAAGAAGGGAGCTGGGGATTCCATGAGAACACAGAGAGAAGGAGCCATTTTTAAAGTTTCCTGGTTTTAAGAAGTAAAGGTGTTTAGTAGGAAAAGCTTTGTTGGACTTGGCTCTGGACTCCATGGAGGTAGTTGGCAGACTTTGCCTTGGATTACCTCCCCTTCCTGTTTTTTCCCAATCCAATCAGTTGATAGTATGTGCCAGACACTGTGCTAAGCCCTAAGGATACAAAGAAAGGTAAAAGACAAACACTGTTCTCATGAAGCCCATAGTCTAATGGGGAACAATATGCATACACCTATGTACACACGAATTTATTTTACGGGACAAATTAGAAATAATCAACATAGAGAAGGCAATAGAATTCAGGGGGATCGGGAAAGAACAAAGTATTGCTAACATGGCATATGCCAACCAGGTCTTTCCCTACTAGCTACGCCTGAATAAAGGCACATAAGGCCAGCCAAGGTTTCTCACAGTCTCCTCAAACCATGGATAGGGAAGCTTCACACAAATCCAGTTTGATCATTGTCCCAAATCATAACACTTTTTTGGTATTTGGAAACAGGACTGACTCTCAACCTAAATCCCACCCCTACTATCTCCTGGGAAGTTAGCAATATGGACAGAAGGAACCACAGAGAATGACCAAAGGCTCAAGGGGATAAACATCCACTGATTGTCAGACTCCAGAAGAACAAATGAGTAGGGTCCCAGTCTGGCTGGCCCCAACCTCAGCACACACACCCATACACACACACCACAGGACCCAGAATAGAGAACAATAGGCAATGCTCATGGGGAGATTAAAATCTGTGGAGATCAGTGACATGTTGGATCCTAAGATCTAGGACTGAGAAGGGCTTTAGAGATAATTTCTAGACTAAATCATTCAACTGTAGTGATTGGTCCTCTACAAATCTGTCATATGAACTTAACTGGGGAGCCCTTTTAGTCTTCTCTGGTTAACTCTCTATCATCCACCATCACTACAGTGTTTGTTCTAAAACTCTTTCATCAAACCCCTTATATCATCCCCACCTTCCTTTTAGTAAATGATCCTGCCTCCTGTTCAGAGGTGTGAAAATAAATGTTTAACAATCAACTCTGTAAATACATACATATATATTATATGGATAAAAATATAAGTGTGTATTATGTATACCATGACACTTTTAAGTCTGAGTTGTATTTGCAACATCATTACCATGTTTACTTTTGGTTCACATGTCCACATTGCCATTAACATGTTCACATTAACACGATCATCATTTTCTTAAATCTAGAAACAAACAAAATAGAACTTAAATTTAGCCTGAATTTGTAGCCTATTTCCAAAGTATAAATGTTAATGGTGAAAATTTTTGGACTTGACTCTGGACATCCATTTCTCCTTAGATCACCTCCCCTTCCTGTTTTCCCACAAACCAGTCAGTTGATAGTATGTACCAGACACTGGGGCTAAGCCCTAGAGTTACAAAGAAAAACAAAAGCAATTCCTGTTCTCATGAAGCACACAGTCTAATAAGGGATAACATGCAAGTCTGCATATTCCTGAAATCTACTTTATTGAGAAAATTAAGACTACCACCTCACCTCCTGTTTTCACATATCCAAATCCCTCTTCATCTTCAACAGGTTTTTTGCTCCAGTTCTGATGACAAGGTTAATCTTCTCCTCGACAAGACTAACAGAGCTACTTGTGACCCTGATCCCATTGGCTCTTGTCTCTGAGTGCCTGGCCCATCCCAAACCCATCCCCTCTAATCTTCAATTTCTCCTTATTGCCTAACTTCTTTTTTGTTGCCTATAAACATGATCATATCTCAACAATTAATAAATGTTTATTAAGTATCTACTATGTGCCAAGCACTATGCTAAGTGCCAGGGATGCAAAAAGAAGCAAAGGATAGCCCCTATCCTCAAGGAGCATATAGTCTAATGGATCTCTATGAAAAAATTCACCTGATTCTATCAAACCTCCCAGCTCAGGCCCTTTACTGTTTCTACTCTTCACTGCCAAATTTCTAGGTAAAGTCATTTACACTGGCTGCTCCAACCACCTTACCATCAGCCTCCACTACTGTTGAAACTGCTCGCTCAGTTCATTTAACTGCTCAATGCAACAGCCAGTTCTCAGTCCTCATCTCCCTTCATCTCCCTGCAGATTATGACATTTTTGACTACCCTCCTCTGGATACCCTTTCCTCTATTGGCTTCTATGACATGGATTATAGATTTGGAGGTGAAAGACACCTCAAAGATTATCTAGTTTTTTCCCTTTATTTTACAGATAAGAAAACAGACATCTCTGTCTTTCTGTTTGTCTCTATCTTTCTCTGTGTTCATGCCTATGTCTGTGTGTGTGTGTGTGTGTGTGTGTGTCTGTCTGTCTCTGTCTCTGTGTGTGTGTGTGTCTGTCTGTCTGTCTGTCTGTCTCTCTCTCTCTCTCTCTCTCTCTCTCTCTCTCTCTCTCTCTCTCTCTCTCTTTTTCTCTCCCCCTCCCCATCTATCTCCTCTTTTGCCTCTCTCTCTCTCCCCTCTCTTTTCATTCTTATACAGTTTTCATTTCCAATTTATTATTCCCTTCTCTTCTCTCTATATTCTCTCCATTGATGGCTTCATCAGTTCTCTTAGATTAGATTATCATAGCTATACTTATGATTTTCAAATGCACAATATAAATTTGAACTATCATGATTCCTAGCCTTTGACGCTACCTTCTGGACATTTTCACCAAGTTGCCCTGCTGGCATCTCAAACTCAACATGTTCTGTCTTTCCCATTGAATCCATCCCTCCTTCAAATGACCTTCTTTCTATGACCGTCACGCAGGTTTACAATCACGGAGTCCTCTTTGACTTTTCTCTTATTCATCTTTCTCCATCTACTGAAATCTATGCAGGCGCTCAATTCCAGTGGTCTTCTTTCCATATATTTATCCCTTTTTCATTACTGACAAAACCAAGGTATTAGTTCCAGTTCTCTCCTAACCACCTAATTGTTCTTCCTATTATCAGTCTCTCTTCTCTCCAATCCATCCTACCAAAATAAGCTTCCTATGACACAGCTCAGATTATGTCATTGTTATTTCAAGGATTAAATACGAACTTTTCAGTATGACATGTAAAGCTTTCCAGTCTGGCCTTAACTTACTTACCTATCCAGATTTATTGCACTCTTCTTTCATATTTTCTAATCCAGTGAAATGGGACTGCTAGCCTATGATAATCACTGATAGGGGAAACTCTCAGGTGAGGAAACTCCCTGATCTGAGCAATATAGATCTACATCTTCTGTCTTCTTCAATCTTCTGCAATTTATAGTTTTGGCAATACAACATCCCTTGGATCACACAGTCTATAATATGGGTCAGAGGCAAAAATGGAACCAAGTTCTTCCTAGGTTTGATGCTGAATCTTTAAGCCACAACACCACATTGCCTTGCCCAGTTATAATATTAGGTTGTTTTCTTTGGATCATTATTGATGAAAATAATCTTGGATTTGGAGTCAAAAGAATTAGATTCAAATCCTTCCTCAGCTGTTACTATCCATAAGGTCTTGCATCAATACTTAAATCAACTTTAGTTTTTTCATCTGTAAAATAAGGACATCATCACAATTAATCCTTTATTAAGTCTCTTTAAGATCAAGATTCAGGTAGCCATCTGGAGAAGTTAACTGTCAAATTTTCAGTGTGAGCATTTATATCTTAGAAATGGATGCTTGGGTTATCATTTTGTTGATTGCATAGACTTAAGAAAATAACCATTGATAATGCAAATTAAATTTTAAAGCATGTTATATGTACATTCCTCTCTTCCCTTTCCCCATTCCTTGTTAAAGATTTAGTAGCACACTCCTGATGCTATATTCCTAAGACTTAGACTAGAAAATCAATCCTGCTACTTACTAGTTGTGTGACCTTGGGTCATTAACTTCACCTGGGCTCAGTTTTCTCCTTTATAAAATGATGCAATTGAACCTCGAAGTGGCCAAATTTACTGACTTCTGGCTGTAAGTACCCTAGTATGGCCCAATCAAGTCAAAATGTACTTGGGAAATATTCAACACAAATAAATAAAAAATACAATAAAACACAGATAATGTTAATTAAATGTTAATTTAATGTTTAGTGAGGGAAGCTGGGAAGCTATATAGAGCTAAGGATCTGGAGTTAGAAAGACTCAGACACTTACTTGTTGAGTGACCCTGGATAAGTCATTTAATTTCTGTCTCAGTTCCCTCATATGTAAAATAAAGATTATAGTAGCAGTTCCCTCTCATGATTGTTGTGAGAATCAAATGAGGTAATATGTAAATGTTTGCTATTATTAGCTATTACTAACTTATGATTTCCTAAGTCAATCTACAATCTCAGGAAGTTCTTTCTATTTGTGTCTGATATAACCGAAATAGATGATCTCAGAGTGTCCCTCTCTAATGCTAAGGGCCCTTCTCCAGTGATAAATCTATGATCTATGGATTTTTGAAATTACCACAGGTGCTGCCACCAAATCATCTTTGGTTCATCCATGGGTCTCATTATAATCTTCTAAATATTTTCTGAGTTACAGTACTGTTAAATATGCTTCAGTCTGTTTTTTTTTTTTTGTTTGTTTCTAGATTAACCATGTATAGCAACCTCTTCCATTTTTAGCTCTGTGAGTCCTAATTCAAAATGCCCTACGTTCATAGATCTGGAGCTGACAGGAACTGGAGAAACTATTAAACCCAATCCTGAAATTTTATAGATGAGAAAACTGAGATATAAATAAATGCATGGGGGGCAGCTAGGTGGTGCATTGGATAGAGCAGCAGTCCTGAAGTCAGGAGGACCTGAGTTCAAATGTGATCTCAGACACTTAATACTTCCTAGCTATGTGACTCTGGGCAAGTCATTTAACCCTAATTGCCTCACAAAAAAAAATAATAAATACATGAATGAATAAATAAATAGGCTGATAGGTGGATTTATAGATGGATAAATAGATGAATGAATGAAAATTTTAAAAATAAATTAATCAGCATTTATATGTGACTTTAAATTTTGCAAAACACTTTACACAGATTATCTTGTTTCATTGTCACCATGACTTTGGGAGATAGGGGGTATTATAATATCCATTTTACAGATGGGGAAACTGAGGCTTGGAACAGTCTGATGATTTGCTCAGGATCACATAGGCAGTATCTAAAGCAAGACTGAACTGAGGATGTCCTGACTCCAGTCAGAGTTCTATCCACTGGATCTGAGACTAGATCTAAGACTTCTGATTCTTTAAAGTTGAAATGTTTTATCCAAGATCACATAGGTAGTAAACATTAGAGTCAGGATTTGAGTTTAAATCCTCCCTCTGTCTCTTTCATAGTTAGTGCTCTTTCTCCCAGACCAATGTCCCTCCACAGGTGCCTCTTGCACCATATGGTTGGAGCAAACTCTGGGAAATGCAAAGTCTTATGTAAATATCCAGCAATCTGTGGAAGCTATGATTCTGAGGTGGACACACACACACACACACACACACACACACACACACACACACACCTGCCAAGCTTTTCATTGGTAGAGAGAGGCAGGTGGGAGTGGACTGGCAAGGAGAGAGCGAAAGGTCATGGAACAGGCAGATTTCACTTCACTCAGAGAGTTAATTCCCCCTTTCCCACATTCTTGAAAGCTCTTCTGTAGAGTGACATATTGACTCCTTTGAAGTTTCTAGCTGTCCAAGACAAAGAAAATGGACTAGCTTCACGATCCTTATGTGAACCCTCATTCTTCATAGACCTCTATTTTTAAGTTCCACGCTATCTCCTAGACAAATGCCAGGAGCTCCAAAGAGGCAAAAAAGGAAACTGAAGAACTGAGTTTGTCCACAACTTGTCAACTTTCATGAACCAATTCTATATTTAAGTATTTAAAGTAATTTTTTATTATGTGTTTTCTTTTTATATCACCTTCACTTCTAAAGATCTCTCTCCCTTCCCTCCTTCCTTACCTCGAGATTTATTCCTTATTAATAATGTTATTAATTATTAATAGTCGATAATTATTTTAATTTAAGAAGTGATCAAAGCTGATAAAATATATTGCCATCAGGGCAGACAGTGTATACAACATTTCACACCCATAGTCCCTCATCTTTGAAAAGAAGGGAGTGAAATACATTTTCCTGTCTCCTCTGATGCCCGGTATAATCATGATTATAACAATGTTCAATTTCACTTTTTTTGTTGCTGTTCTCTCCATCCACATTGTTGTGGTCATTAAGTCTATTGTTTTTCTGGTTCTACTTATGCTACTTCAAATCAGTTCACAGAAATCTTTCCATATTTCTCTGCATTTTTTACATTCATCATTTCTCATAGGACAGTCATATTCAATTACATGCATCCATCAATTTTTATGCAATATATAATTATGCACATTATGTAAAAAGGATAGGGAATGTGGTATAGAGGAAAGAATCCTGATTGGGGTTCCAGTACTGGTTCTATTACTTACTGAGTGACCAAGTCCCTATTACTTAATACATAGTAAAATGTTTGTTGATTGATGGGTAGATGATTATCTCCAGCCTCTCTCTGCCACCTTGCCCCATCTTGTTATTGCTCTTTTCCTCTTGAAATCCTTTTACATTTAGTTATCTGTTCCTATGTTGAATCTATACAGAGGAAGCTCTAATATGTCTTTTCATGTATACCATTTTTCATTTTCAGAGTACCATTCATTCTAGAATAAAATGTAATCTTCTCCTTCTATTATTCTTTCACTTTTGTCTTTAATTCTCCCAGAACTTTGAACAGGATTGGCACATAGTAGGTGTTTGTTAGATTTCTATCAAATTGAATTTATTGAATGTTTACGATTTGCAAAGAACATTGTGTCAGTAATGGTCAATATAGAAGTGATTAAAGCATAGACATTGTTTGCAAGGTTGATTTCTCTTGAGTAACTCAGGCAATTCCATGAATACCTCAATAAAAGATAACAAGGGTGTGAGAGAGGGACTAGGTGACTTGGGAGCTCAAAGGACACGGCTGATATTTCTCTCTTGGCAGGGGGGAGGGAGGATAAGACAGAAATTCAGTAAGGAGATGGCATTTGAATTGGGACTTGAAAGATGGATACTCAATAGTTTTATTAGAGTAGATGCTTCTTGAGGGAAAAGTAGGAGATAAATTTGGAAAGGTATGCAAGGAAAAGATGGAGAGCCTTGAATGCCACACTTAGGAATTTGGATTTCATTCTGTATATATTTGAAGACTGACTCACTTTAAGTATCTGAATGCCTAGATAGAAACATATAATTACAAGGTGAAAGATACATGAGGGAGGAAGGGAGGGGAAATAATAAGCATTTTTCAAGTGCTTACTATGTACCAGGTGCTTTACAAATATTATCTCATTTGATCTTTACAACAATTCTGGGAGATAGTTACTATTATTATTTCCATTTTATAGTTAAGGAGTCAGTGACAAGTAGAGGTGAATGAATTGCTCAGGCTCGTTCAGCTAATAAGTATTTGAATCAGGATTTGAATTCAGGCTCAGTGAAACATCTAGAAAAATCATTTCTAACACAGTAGGATATATCCAACTCCTAGAGAGGTCTTTGAGGTAAATAATAAAAGCTATCATCTATATGTAATAGAGACTGGCTAATAGAGGCCCAATCCCTTGAATATGAATGATACTTGAGAACTTGTTATGTTTTACCTGTGTCTGACTCTCTGAGATGCCATTTGAGGTTTTCTTGCCAAAAATACTGGAGTGGTTTGTCATTTCCTTCTCTAGCCCACATTATAGATGAGGAAACTGAGGCATACAGGATTAAATGACTTCCCCTGGAAATTATGCTCTGGTTGGAGGTTAAATGAAAATGTGGGATATTTCTGTACCTTAGCTCTTCTTGCTAGATCTTTTCAGGAACTTTGTAAAAACTAAGGGAATAGCAATGATATGGAGGGCTATCAAGTGGGCAAAATTATATAGTAGTGCTAATCCTTGTTTAAATGATATTAGGGAGATAACTGACCAGTCAATATTGCAACAAATACATGTGATACAGGCTTAGAAGAAGATAACATTTTCCTTGAGGAAAAAATATCCTAACATCTCAAGATTAGCCCTAGAAATCTGAGGGGAATGATAGTATTCTTCTAGGTTCCCCAACTGCTAGTCCTAGTTTACATTGGGAGGAAGATCAGACTATAAGTAAGCACTTTAAGATTTGAAAAGAACATTTCATTCAAATTCATTAAGCAACTACTAGGTGCTTTACAAAATTTTGTCCTATTTATTATTTCATTTGAGTCTCATAATTACCTGTGATATAAGTTCTATCATTTTTTCCTCATTTTCACTGATAAATAAACTGAGGTTGAGAGGTTAAATCATTTCCCCAAGCTCACTGGAACAGAATTCAAACTCAGGTGTAACTGATGCCAAGTTCAGCCCTCTATCCACCATGCACCCTAGCTGCCTTTCACTTAACAGCAGAAATTAAATAGCAGGCCCAGGGAATAATAAAAGTTGGAGATAAACAAAAAGTTATTAATAAAAGTTGGAGAAGAGATCTGAATCTCGATCATCCTTGATGTCAACCCCCAAACACTATGTGCTAGTTCTGAAACAACTGCCTTAAAATAAAGATTTAATGCAATACTGGGATCCCCGAGACATGCATCGGAGTCCAGGATGATTAGTTGACAGAGGGGTGGAATTACTGAGCCATGATCTCAAATGCATTTTTGCCTACGAGAAGGTTAGCCTACCTTGGTTCTCACAACCCTGATGATGTCCATGGGGGCGAGCGGGAGGGAGAGGGGGAAAGCCTATCGGAATTAAAATGTTATAATCACTGAACATGAAGTGCCAAGGAATATCATCACCTTAAAGGTCTGGGATACTTGTGGTTCTTGGCAGGGAGATCTTTTCAAGGAAATTCCTTTAGCTTAATGATAAATAGTGCTCTGCCTTTATCTTGTACCTTTGTTCAAGAAGCTTGAAGCTTCAGACACTCTCATTAACCTCGGGGACACCTGTGAGGTGGGGAATGAGGAATTATTGTTACTCTTCAAATTAGGGGAATCAAAGTATCAGGAAATAGTTGTATTGTCTTTCAGGACTGGGGTGGGAGGAAAGTGGGGGAGAAGCTCAATATATGTTTGAGATAGAATCCGTTTGGCGTGACCTTTAAGTCCCGTTTCAGGATGATGTTTGAGACTTCCACAATCAAAAGTCATAACTATAAGTCAAGGCTCAAGAACCAAAGGGGCTTTGGGTGAAAAGAAAACCAAGGCTCCCAGAGACTGACTGACTCTTCCAAGAATGGCAGAGTTTGTTTTTGAATCCAAGGCTTTTGACTATAAATGAAATTCCCTTTCTCCTGGACCAGTCAATAGACATGGACCCTTCAGACCTACTGCTTAGAGTTGCTGGGCCGTGTTTATGGTGATATTAAGAATTCATCACTGACATGTTGACTGATTTCTTTAAATCACCCCTCTTTGAACTGGACTTTGTGCCTGCCCCCCCCCCCAGCTGGCAAGTATCTTTCCCTTTGTTAATCTTTAAAAATAAGCGGGTAAAATATGTAAAATAAAAGTAAGGAAGTATTTGTCTCTTATTGGTATGAAAAACCAGTTCCTTCCTCCACAACACTCTACAAATGACATAATATCTGTTGTGTTTAACACAGCGCCTGATACATAGTAGGTGCTTAATGAATGTGTGTTCGCTCTTTCCTTACAATCCAGTTACAAAGACCTATTTTCCTATTCTTCTTTTGACATTGTCTCTTCCCTTGTGCCTTGTGCTGATCTCCCCTGTCATTCTCATCCTCTTGCTTTTAATCTTTTTAACTTCCTTCAAGATAAACCACCTGAAGGAGGCTTTTCCTGACACCCTCAGCTTCTAGTATCTTCCTCTCTCCAATTATCTTCCATCCACTGCATATACATATATATATATATATTCCTAGTTGTTTGTAGCTAGGCTTCCCCATTAGAATGTAAGCTCCTTGAAAGCAAGGATTGTTTTTTACCTTTCTTTATAACCCAAAATCCTAGCACAGTTCCTGGCACATAGTAAGTGCTTAATAGACATTTTTCTGACTCCTTCAAAGACCTTAGAGTCTACTGGGAGAAATTCAGTAGAAAGTAGGATTGTAAAGCTAAATAAATGTTAAGATCCTTTCCAGTTCTAACAGACATAGGAACACAGATCTACTGGAAGAGCCCGTGGAGATGATTTAGTCCAACCCACTCATTTTAAAGTTGAGATACTGAGGCCAGAAGAATTTGTTTCTTTGTATTCCCTTACTTTGTGTGTAGTATTGAGTTAGCTAAGTGCTAATACTTAATGAATGCTTGTTGGCTGCTCCCTGCTTCTATGTCTTCATTCTTCTACCCTCATAGAGGGGGGAAAGAGAAAGAGAGGAAACAGTGCTGACCATATCCAAATGGGTTTTGGGAAAGCCAAATGGATGTTCCTGGCTTTGGTTTAGGGAGCAGAACACCCACCAGTGAGCGGGCCATTGCACCCACATGGCCTCAGCCTGGCTCAGTGGAGCCAGGCTAGGTTTTACTTGCAGGAAGTGACTAATACCTAGGGGCACCAGACATTGTTTATGGGCCACATTCATTGGCAGTGAAAGAAAAATGCCTGGGGCCATGTCATTAAATGCAGATGAGATTGTTACTGGAACAAGTTTTTTATTTTATTTTTTTTAATGCACAATAAGTACGGTCAGAGTGGTGTAATGAAGGAGCTTTCTCTCAGCCCCACCTTCCCTCTCTGGAGTGACTAAATTAGTCATTCTCCCCTAAGTACAGTTTTCTCTCCCTTCCTCCATATCTCACCAACACTTTAGGCACATAGAGTAGAATTAGCTCTAAATCTTTTCTCCAAGGATGCCCCAGGGATCCTAGGGACAGTGGAGACCCACTTACTTATTGAATCATCAAAGACCCAAGAATTACAGCTTAGGGCCATAGATTTAGGATCAGAAGATTACAGAATCATTGATTGGAAGGGAACTCAAAGATCATCAATGCAACCCAGTCATTTTATAGATGAGGAAAGGAGGTCCAGAAAACTTAAACTACTTAAAGGATCAAAAGTTAAGAAGTGGAAATATTTCAGAGATGACTGAACCCATTTTACAGATGTAGAAACTGAGACCCAAAGAGATTTAAAAATTTGATGTTGACTAAGTAAATTAATTTCAGAATTAAATAGGTAAGCATGGCTATTAACCAAGTTGTCCTCTATTGCATTTCAAGGGTCAGTGGAAGGCACTGACTCTTAGGAAATAGGTGATGAACTAGAAATGAACCCCAATGCCTGGTTTGGATTGGGGACCCAGAAGTCATCTTCAAGATTACTGAGTCCAATCTTCATTTTACAGAGGGGGGAACAGTCTCAGGAAAGGAAAGTATTTTGTTTAAGACCACATGATTTGATAATTTCAGGATCTGAAATTTCATCTCTGTGCGTGCTTCCTTCACATAGATAGGAATTCCTTATTGGGAGCTAGTTAAAAATTCAACTCATTTTTGTCAGTCTTAGTAGTAGCAGTAGTGGTAATGGTGGTATTAGTAGTGATGATGGTGGTACTGATGGTAGTAAGAGTAGTAGTGATGGTGGTGGTGGTGGTAGTAGTGGTGGTGGTATTAGTAGTTGTAATAGTAGTAGTGATATCGTAGTAGTGATAGCAGTGGTAGTAGTAATCGTTGTTGTGGTGATGGTGGTGGTGTGGTGGTAGTAGTAGTGTAATAGTAGTGGTGGATAATAATGGTGCTGATGGTGGTAGTTGCAGTAGTAGTAGTGATAGTGGTGGTGGTAGTGATGGTGGTAGTAGTGGTAGTGATATTAGTAGTAGTGATGGTGGTGGTAGTAGGAGCAGTGGTGATGGCAGTAGTGATAGTGGTGGTAGTAGTAGGAGTAGGAGTAGTAGTAGCAGTAGTAGTAGTAGTAGTAGTAGTAGGGTAACAATAGTGGTGGTGGTGGTAATAGTGGTGGTGATGGTAATAGTAATTGTATTAATACGTGGAGGAGGAGGAGTAGAGGTGATGGTAGTAGTTGCTAGCATTTTTATGTCATTTTGAATTTTGTAAAGGCCTTTATATGTGTTAAACCTATTTTGGCCCTCACAACAATCCTATAAAGTAGGTATTGTTTTTATACATTTTATAGATAATGCAACCAAGGCTGAGAGGTTAAGTGATTTTCCCAGAGACATACAGCTAATGTCTGAGGCAGAATTTGAACATGGGACTTTCCAGTGAGCTATCCATTACTGTGTCTTAAGTTAATCAGGATAATCTTTAGAGAAAAGACAAATCATTGGATGCCATGTCTGTCTTCAAAATTTTTCTGGCTTTGAAGGCTCGATCAAAGCATGCTTATTTCTTGAGTAGAGTCTTCAAGGACTCAAGAGTTATACCAATATCCAGATAAGGTCCTGGAGTGGGATTTAACTGGAGGAGAAAAATACAGACTTCAGAACTTGAAAGTTCCAAGGAGGAAGGATTCAGAGTTGGAATGGCCCTTAAAGGTCACAAGTCCAGTCCTTCATTCTACACATGAGGAAACAGAGGCTGAGAGCTTCAGTGACTTGCTCTAGATCACATGGGAAATATGGGGCAGGGCTGGGGCATCTGGCCTAACCCATTGATTTTATAGAAAAGGAAATAACCTTGGGCTAGTTCAGTTGTGCAGTGCAATATTTCCTGAATATTGGATCCTGTGAACCCTTTAATTCTACATCCAAATGGTTATTTTTTAAAATAGAGATTCTGAAATAAAATTTCAATGTCACAGATATTTTTATTATAAGCTGCCAAATATTAAATTATGGAAATATCAAAATTATTTCACGCACAATAATTTTTAAAAGCATGAAAATAGTGTGGATTTTCCATTTTGTGCTCAATTTTCCCATCTCTGTTTTGCATTGGAGGCATTCTGTCAGATTCTCTCAGAATCTAAAATTTCAAGCACTTGGAATAATAAGACAAAAACAGTCAATTTAATGGATTTGAAAATGTTAGTCATATTTGATAGGTACTATCAATATATTTCAAACCCTGATTATAAATTCTGATATTGTAATTCCTGTAGGAAAAAAAAATTTTTGATGATTTTTTTCTCTTTTTTCTTTTTTGATAAATATTCTTTGTTATATGAGATAGTTCTCTGGGAAGGAATATGTGAAGGGAAATTTAGGTGACATAAAACAAAAGATATCAATAAAAATAACTTTTCAAAAGGAAAAATAATTTTGTATAGATAGTCTAGAGAATGCTGATCATTTAACTCCCTTTCTTTGAACAATTTAGAATTTGGATGCTTGAAAATGAGAAAGGCACTCTTTGAATACTTAAATGTAAACAAAATTAAATTTAGAATTTAAACCCAGGCTTCCATAATCTGAGCAAACAGATATGACCTAAGGTTTTCATACTGAAGTTCTCTATATTCTTAGAAGACTCAGGCTATTGCAATGACCCTTAGAGAATCATTTATGGTAGAATAGAGATCCTTCAGTATTTTTTTTTCTCAATCACATGTAAAAATATTAACATTCATTTAGAAAAAATTTTGAGTTCCAAATTCTCTCTCTCTCCCTCATTATATTTCCCCCTCCTTGACAAGGCAAGCAATTTGATGTGGATTAAACATATGCACTCATGCAAAACATTTCTATATTAGTCATGTTAACAAAAGAAAAAAAATCAAGAAAAACAAAGTTTAAAAGTATGCTTCAGTCTGCATTCAGCCTCCATCATTTCTTTCACTGGAGATGGATAATATTTTTTACCATAAGTTTTTTGGAATTGGCTTGGATCATTGAATCGATGAGAAGAACTTTCTATCATAGTTGATCATTATATAGTGTCACTATTACTGTGTACAATGTTCTGGTTCTGCTCACCTAACTCTGTATCAGTTCATGTAAATCTTGCCCGGTTTTTCTAAAACCATACTGTTCATCATATCCCAATCATATACAACAGCTTTTCAGCCATTACCCAGCTGATAGACATCCCCTCCATTTCCAATTCTTTGCCACCATTTTTGTACATATAGGTCTTTTTCCTTTTTATTTGATCTGTGGTGTTCAGATCTAGTATTGTATTGCTGGGTCAAAGGGTGTTCAGAGTTTTATAGCCCTTTGGGCATAATTCCAAATTGTTCTCTAGAATGGTTGGATCAGTTCGCTTTATCAAGAATGCATTAGTATCATTTTTCCATATCATATTCGGCATTTATTATTTTTCTTTTCTGTCATATTAGCCATTCTGATCAATCCGAAGTGGTACCTTAGAGTTGTTTTAATTTGCATTTCTCTAATTATCAATGATTTGGAGCATTTTTTTCATGGGATTATTGATAATTTTGATTTCTTGTTTATAAAATCAACTTTTCATTTTTTTTACTATTTATCACCTGGAAAAGAACTTATATTCTTATAAATTTAACTCAGTTCTCTATATATTTGGGAAATGAGGGCTGTATCAAAGAAACTTGCTATAAAATTTTCCCCTCAGGTTCCTGTTTTCCTTCTAATCTTAATTGCAATGATTTTTTTTCTGGTGAAAACCCTTTTTAATTTAAGGTAATTGAAATGATCAGTTTTACATCGTATAATGCTATCTCTTGTTTGGTCACAAATTCTTTTCTTATCCCTAGATCTGATGGTAAAATTTTCCATGCTCCCTAATTTGCTTATGATATCACTCTTTATGTCTTAGTCATGAAACTATTTTGACCTTATCTTGGTAAAGCCCTTCAGTATTTGACTGTTACTGTTGGTACATTGTATGGCATTTTGCACTTTCCTTAAAATTTATTGTATTAGTTGTACACAGGATTATGGTGACTTAAGGAGAGCTCTGGAGTCAAGAAATGCACTTATTCATTTGTATAGTACCTATTGTTAAAAAAAAAAAAAAGATTCAATTCCTGGGGTTAAAAAGACAAAAAACAAATATAGCATATCTAAGTCTTAGTATTATAATAATTACTAAGTGCTTTATAGTCATTATCTCATTTGATGCTCATAAGAGCCCTGGAAGATAAGTGCTATCATTATTTGCACTTTACAGATGAGGAAACTGAAACAAATCCTAAGTTATTTGGCCAGTGTCACACAGCTACTAAGTGTTTGAAGTCAAATTTGAATTCAGGTCCTTCTGACTCCGGGACCTGTTGCTCTATCCACTATACCACCAGTGATTCAACTTAAAAATGAATGAAGTTTTCAGCTTTAATAACTTAACCTACTTAATAACTTAATACTTAATAACTTAACCTATTGATTATGCCAAATGGCATAATCAATAGAGTGCCAGGCCTGGAGTCAGGAAGACCTGAGTTCAAATTTGGCAATAGGCATTGGCTAGCTGTGTGAACCTTTGCAAATCACTTAATACCTGCCTGCCTCAGCTTCCTCAACTGTAAAATGAGGATATTAATAGTATATTATATATATGTAGTATATATATAATAATAATAATATATTAATATATAATAATTATAAACAGCACAGCAATTCGAGGAAAGGAAGTAAAGATGAAAGCAGAAAGGAGAATGAGTGCTTTAATTCCCTTCCCCTTTTTTTTGACTTCTCCTATAACTTTAAGCCGGATTGTCAATAATAGAAGCCATTTTAGAGATCAGCTTGTTCACATCTCCACTTTATAGAGGAAGAAATAGAGGTTTAGGGAAGGCAAATAGTTTGCACAAGAAGCCAAGTCAAATCAAGTGAAGACGTATTTATTAAGCACTTGCCATGTATCAGGCACTGTGCTAAGCACTGAGAAACTCAAGTCAAGAAAGACCAATCCCTGCCTTCAACGAGCTTACATTCTAATGGAGGAATACAACGCATAAATGGAAACTAAAAATGGAAGCAAAGAGGAGGGAAAAGGAAGGAGGAGAGAACTTATTAGTGGCAAGATAGAGAAACTCCCATAGAGTCAAGAAAGCAGGCAGGAGTCAATAGCAAGGTTACTTCTTGAACCCAGATCTTTGGATTTCAGCTCAGTTTTATTCATAACACACCAAGTTTCTACAAAAGAAAGAATAAGGCATTATAAGTGTATTTCTAAAAAGTAGAATTAGATTCCAAGGGTTGACAAAAGACAGCTTTTACAAAAGTTCCTTTTAAAGGAGGCTTTCTATTTCACCAGCACCATATATTTGAGCAGAGTGGGTAGGATTATATGTAGAAAACATTGCACAAACATTTGTTTTGTATGATCATATATATTTGTGATAGGTTTTGTTTTTCTTGCCTTCTTATTGGGTTAGAGAGGACAGAGAACTTGGAATCAAAAAATAAAAGAATTTTTAAAAAACCCTCTATGCTTTAAAAAAAAGTACATAAAATCTTTATCTTTTAGCTGGCTGACTTTTTTCTCTGCCAAAGAAATTGATCTAGGGAGGAAAAAGGGGAGTGATACTTTGAGAAGCACAGATGATATAAAAACAAAAAATATCAATAAAATTATTATAAATAATCAAGAATAATATGGCTATAAAAGGCTGCCTTCTCTCATTTTTTAACAATATTATTATTAATGATAATAGCTAGCATTTATAAAATACTTTAAGGTTTAATAAAGAGCCTCACAATATTCCATTTGTTCCTCACAACAACCCTGTGAGATAGGTGTTAATATTATCCTCATTTAACATAAGGAAACTGAGACTGATTTTAATTTAAATGATTTGTCCAGGGTCACATAAGTAGTAAGTGACTGAAGCATGATTCAAATTAGGGTCATGCTGACTCTAAGGCCATTACTTTCTCCATTACATCACCTAATCCCTTACTTTTGAAATGAAGGCTATTTTGGAAATCCCGGCACATATGTTCACCAAAGGGTTAGATGTCCAGAAGTCCATGCTAGAGACAACTGAATTTAATCTGAATCCCTTTTGTGGGGCCTGGACTTGGATCTTGCCCATACATCATTGGATCTCAATCAGGAGATTGGCAGTTTCCAGGGTAGCTCTACCCAACTGGCCTCAAATGATGCTTCTTACAATCATTTCCAGGCTGAGCCTTCCACCTTAACCCCCAGCCCCAGACGCCCAGATTAATGATTAACTCAGAGTTTACATGGCCAGACTGGAATGCACAGAAGTTGGGGAGCAGGTTGGATCTCTGCAGAGCCAAAAGAAAAAAAGGCTCTTCAGACCCTTATGAAAATATAAACTGACTCTGCTCTCTGATCATATCTTCCAAGAAGGGCAGTCCTACACTTCCACTGCTTTGACATCTCCCCCAAGTCCTGATATATTGATGCTCAGCTCCATTGGTATTCTCACCTATGGACACCAAACTCTTTGCCAAAAGGTACATGGGGCAAAAAATTTATTTTTTTTTAATTCAAAAGGAATTAAAATGGATTTGGGGGAATTTTATAATATAGCTTAATATTAGTCTTTTATATGTACACAGTCCTAGGATAATAGACTTGAAACTAAAGGAACTTCAGAGATCACCTTATCCCAGCTCTGCATGTAATAGATAAGGAAAATGAGGCCCAGAAAAATAAAATGATTTGCCTAAGGTCACAAAGTTATAGAGTTAATACTCAAAGAGTCCCCAGAGGTCATCTAATTCAATTCCTTTATTTTATAAATAAGGAAGTAAAATCCATAAAGGCAAACTGACATAACCAGGGTTAGAACCCAGATCCCTCTGACTTCAATTGGAGGAAAATAGATTTAGAGACAGAAGGCGCCTGTGGAGGTCATGGAGCCTAACTCCTTCATTTTATAGACAAGTAAAACCCATAAAACTTAAATGACTTACTCAGGGTCACACAGGGTAATGTGTGTGAGGCAGAATTGGAACTCAGGTCTTCCTGATTCCAAATCCAATACTTGACCTCTTTTTCTACTGACCAAACAGCCATGATTTCACCTTAAGCAGCTGAGGTCACAGGAAAAGGACAATATTTTAAGATTCAAGAGACCTGAGTCCTAGAGCATAAAATAAAATTTATAATGTTGTTCCTGACTCTCTCATAAGGAAACTTGCAAAAATCAAATGAGCTTTTGTTACTATATTATCATTCATCATAACCCTCATAAAAGCTCTGTGAACTAAATGTGAGTTATCGTTTTTCTCCCTTTGTACAAATAAACCAACTAAGGCTCAGAGATTAAATAATTAGCTCAAGGTCATACAGCTAGATCCAAGTCTCCTGAATAAAAATCTCATGTTCATTTTTTCTAAATCTTTCACATCCTTGAAATAAAGTAAACCCTCAGGGGTGTCCCACAATTGGTGTTGATAATCCTGACTTTAAAAAGATCTTGTTCAATTTTGGTTTTGTATCTGTGACCAGAGGACCAGAAACATAATAGGTGCTTAATAAATGTTTCTTGTGGTACAGTGGATAGGGAGCTGTATGTATTTAAAAGTAAGGCTGATCTGACTTTGAATTATGCCTCTTGTAAGCTATATGATCTTGTACACCTTATCCTTTTTCATTCCCACTGTTTTCATCCATAAAATGGAGATAATAATAGCACCTACATCCATGGCAAACATAACATGTAAAGTACTTTGCAAATTTTAGAATACTATGTAAATGCTAGTTTTTATTATTATTATTATTAAATGAGATGAATAATAAGTTCTAATATCATAGATTTAGCGATGGAGGAAACCCTCATGGTCATAAGAAGGTTCTACCTTCTTATTTAATTAATGAGCAAATAGACCCAGAGAAATGAAAGTGATTATGTAAACTCTCTCTCTATGTGTCTTTCTCTGTCTCTCTGTCTCTCTGTGTCTCTCTCTCTCCCTATCTCTCCCTATCTCTCTCTCTCTCTTTCTCTCTCTCTCTCTCTCTCCCCTTTCTTTCCCTCTCTCTCCCTCTCTTTCTCTTTCTTTCTCTTTTTCTTTTTTTTCTCTCTGTCTCTCTCTCTGTATGTCTGTGTGTGTGTGTCTCTCTCTGTATGTCTCTCTCTGTCTTTCTCCCTCTCTCTCTCTGTCTCTGTCTCTCTGTGTGTGTCTTTCTCTGTGTTTCTGTCTCTCTCTTTGTCTCTCTCTTTCTCTGTCTCTCTGTCTCTCTCTTTCTCTGTTTCTCTCTCTTTCTCTCTCTCTGTCTCTTTCTCTCTTTCTCTATCTCGCTTTCTCTCTCTCTGTATGTCTCTCTCTCTCTGTGTCTCCTCTCTTTCTCTCTTTCACTGTATATCTCTGTGTGTGTGTCTCTCTATCTGAATGTCTTTCTCTCTATGTCTCTCTCTCTGTTTCTCTCTGTGTGTCTCTCTCTCTGTCTCTATGCCTCTCTCTCCCTTCTCTCTCTGTCTCTCTCTCCCTTCTCTCTCTCTCTCTCTCTCTCTCTCTCTCTCTCTCTCTCTCTCTCTCTCTCTCTCTCTCTCTGTCTCTCTCTCTCTCTCTCCCCCCTCCTCTCTTTCCCTCTCTCTCTCCCTCTCTCTCTTTCTTTCTCTTTTTCCTTTTTTCTCTCTGTCTCTCTCTGTGTATGTCTCTGTGTGTGTGTCTCTGTATATCTCTCTCTCTGTCTTTCTCCCTCTCTCTCTGTGTGTGTGTCTCTCTCTGTGTCTCTGTCTCTCTCTTTCTCTGTCTCTCTTTCTCTCTCTCTGTCTCTCTCTTTCTCTGTGTCTCTGTCTCTCTCTCTTTCTCTCTCTCTGTCTCTTTCTCTCTTTCTCTGTCTCTTTCTCTCTCTCTGTATGTCTCTCTCTGTGTGTGTCTCCCTCTCTTTCTCTCTCTCACTGTATGTCTGTGTGTGTGTGTGTCTATCTGAATGTCTTTCTCTCTCTCTCTCTCTCTCTCTCTCTCTCTCTCTCTCTCTCTCTCTCTCTCTCTCTCTCTCTCTCTCTCTCTCTCTCTCTCTCTCTCTCCCCCTTCTATTTCTCCCCACCCCACCCCAGCAATTGAATTTAAATAACACTGAGGCCGGATTTCAATTCAGGTCATCTTAATTTCAGGCCTGGTACTTTTATCTACTCTGCCATGTAGCTGCTCCAAAAATTTAACTCTCTTTTCACAACACTCCCACAAATTGCCTAGATCCTTCACAAAAGCCATTTTCTCTCTTTTGATGCTCCTTACTATTTTCAGGTTACATAAGAATATTAATTGCTTTGGGATTCTTGGAGTCAGGGTTACTCCAATAAAAGGTAATATTACATTGAGAAAACAAAATACCTCCAAGGAAGGAAAATCCAACTCCGTAAGATATGTAACTGCTACTAAAAACAATTCATTTGGAGACAGAGAATCTGAATTCAAATCCTAACTTTATTACTTGCTGCCTATGTAATCTGAGATAAGTAAATGAATCTCTTGGAGAATCACTATTCTCACATCTAAAATAAAGAGATTTACACATATCATCTCTTAAAGTCTTTTCAGGTTTCAAAGCCCATGATCATTATGATAGATGACAGTTTTATGTGAAGTTCTAAAAAACCTAATAACAACCAAATGGGAATTTAGGCTTGAAAAAGATTTTCATTTTTCTGTTAAGGAAGAATTCCACTGGAAAGTAGAAGCTTTAGATGATCATACCCTCTGTTCCTATAGTGTTTGTCATATATTATAGAGTTCTAATGACTATGTATCAGGTAGTCCCTCCAGTATTAGAGATCTCAATCCAAACATATTTTGTCACCGCATGAAATTATTGTCCATTATGCTATATATAGAATGATGGATTATAAGTCAAAGAAAATGAGTTTGAACCCATCCTCTAACATTTATGGATTGGATGGCATCCACTCAGCCTCTGGAGATCTCAATTCCTTTACTATAAAATGAAGGGAATGAGTGAGATGATCTTTAAGGTCACTTCCACTTCACAGTGTCAGAAGATCACAGTTTCAGATTTACAAGGAACCTTAGCAATCATTTCATCCAGCCCTCATTACAATCACCTGGCAAATAATGAGCCTTTTCTTGAAGCGCTCTAGTGAGGGGGAACTCTCTACCTCCTGAGGCAGCTCTAAACTCATGATCATACTCTCAGTCATCTTCACTCAACACATTGTGAACCTTTAGGATCATAGAACTAGGCTGGAAGGTATCTTAGAGGTTATTTAGTCCAACATTTTAAATTTAAAGATAAGGAAACTTGAGTCCCAGACAGTTACTTGGACAAAATCATACAGGTTGTAAATATAAGGATTTGAACCTATGTCTCTTAATCCTATAATTTATGACATTTGCATGCATGGGTTTCTATCATCTCTTACTCTTTAATCCTTGACAGAATATTTTATGCCATTTTTTTGCATGCACTTTTTCATAATATACTTCATACTCTTTATACCCATTCTCTGTCTATTTGACATGTAAAAATCACTAATTACATATATTTGCCTTGAGTAGGTTATCATAAAATAATAAATTTATAGGTATAAAAGATTTTAGACTTTGGGACACCTAATCCAACCCTTTCATTTTAAAAATGAGGAACCAAGATGCAAAGAAATACAATGATTTTTTTCTAAGATCACACAGACAGATACTAGCACAGCTGGGATTCTGAATAGATCCTTCTACTCCAAAGCCAGCATTTAATTCCACTATCCAATTCTCCCTGCCATTTGAGAACCTGAAGGTCCGAAAGTATTCACGCAACTTATTTTTCTCCATCTCTTGAAACCCATTAAAGTTGTGCTCAAATGCTCAAAAGCCTGTTGTGGAGAGAAAAGAATAACTCTCCTGCAAACAGTAGTATTTGAAGGGATACTGGGAAAATCATGAGTAGCCTCTGCCTTAAATGCAATTAGACACAGAAAGTGCTTTGTAAACTGCAAAGGACTATATAAATGTCAGCTATTGTTGCCAGTTATCTCATTCTCATATTTTAAAAAAACAATTTCATTAATATCTTTTGTTTTTTATATTACCTACATTTCCTTTATTCTTTCTCCCTCTCCTTGCGATCTCATGCAACAAATAATTTTTTAAAAAGAAGACAAAAATGAAAAAGGGGCGGAAATCAGCAAAATCAATCATTACATCCAAAAGGAGCTGACAATATATGCAATGTTCGACATCTGTGGACCTTCCTCCCCACTCTATAAAGGAATTGGGGAGAAGAAAGCATCTTCCCTTTTCTCTTCTTTGGAGCCAAGATTATTTTTGTAATTTTGCAACATTATTTTTTTTTATTTTTTTATGATTGTGATTCTTTCTGTTTATATAGTTGTGGTCATTGTGTGTATTATTATCTTGACTTTGCCTACTTCACTTTGCATCAGTTCATTGAAGTCTCTCCATGTTTCTCTGTATTCATCATATCTATTGTTTCTTATAGTAATACTCTTATTATACCATAATTTGATTAACCATTCCCCAACTGATGGGAATCTATTTTGTTTCTACTTCTTTGCTAGCACAAAAATATGCTTCTATAAATATTGTAGGCAACTTGGTGATGCCACAGATAAATACTGCTCTTGGAATTAGGAAGGTTCATCTTCATGAGTTCAAATTCAGCCTATAATAGTTACTAGTTATACGGCCCTGACCAAGTCATTAAACCTTGTTTCTTTCAGTTCCTTATCTATAAAATTAGCTAGAAAAGGAAATTAAAAACTACTCTAGTATCTTTACCAAGAAAACCCAAAATGGAGTACAAAGCATTGGACATGATTGAAACAAATATTTTTGGTAAGTATGGGAATTTTCCTTTTATCATTGACTTCCTTGGGATATATATATATACCCAGCAAGGGAACCTTTAACTCAAAGGGTATGCATATTTTGTTCCCTATTTTTTTCCAAAAATAGTTTTGGGATAAATTGCTAATCTGCAATTAATCTTTTATAATTCATCTCTGTAGACTGTTGTATAGATGAATAAAATTAAGGCTTTCTATAATTGGATAAATATTAGAATATAAATTTATCTTCTATAAACTCACTGATAACATTTTAGAGATGACTGCTGTAGCAGACAGGATAATAGTGTTAACATATATCTTGTCAAGTTCCAAAATGGTTTTGATTTGTTCCACTAGCCTTTTTTATATTTTAAAAACTTCATTCTCTATACTTTGAAGGTTATGAATGATGATAACTGTTATAAATATTATTCTTTAATTCTTGTGTTTTGCTTGGGATATTGTGACCAATAATTCTGTCTCTGATGACATTCTGGATTCAGCTCAAGCAAAGTTTACTCATTGAATGCTAAAGGAGATTTGGAACTTATAAATTTAAGTATATAATATAATATAGCAAGGAGATTTGTTATCTATTTCTTTATTTAAAAATAAATGAGCTTCTGATATATGTCAATCCACTCAATCAGGTTTTTTCAGGTATCTGGTAAGTTTTTTACACCCTGTAGTGTGATATGTTGCAAAGTTACTATTACTTCACTGTCTAATCTTCACAGATCAGGAAATCGAAGCTTTCTAAGAATACACTGTAAGTCTCGATAGCAATAACTTGATCCTGAATTGTTGTCTTAAACTCTTCCATTGTTAGACACAAACTTTTTTGACTTGACCATTTGTTTGGTGCTCCATTTCCAACATGTTGGTTGAGTTCATGCATAGGTTGCCTATCAAATTAGGTTTCTTTGATTGTATTCTTTAACTGCAGCTGTTTCATAAACTCTATCTAGAGATAAAACATTTTAGATTGTTTATACCTGATTTTGAGACTTTACTGCTGTTTTGTGAAGTGAGATTTGTTTATTCATAGGCATTTTCCTACATTTTAACCTGTTAATCATATGCTATGAGAACATCTGTCAACCATCTCTCATCTTCTTATCAAGGAAGTATTATTCTTTCTACAACTGCTTTGGGATGTTAGTCTTAATTTAGCAAACCTCATGCAGGTTTTTGTTTGTTTTCGTTACTTAACCAGAAGCATATATGCAGATTGGATGTGTATAGTCATTGGTCTATATACATTCTAATGTACATTAGCTCTAAATACATTCTTTATTTTAACCTTCCATTTCAGGAGGCCATCAAGTCTCCTAACATACATAGTTTTATTTTTTGCCAACCTTATGTAAGCATCACTTGCTTGGAGAACAAGTATAAATAGTGTCTATATCCCTTGACTTCCAGATTAAAGCTCAAAGCCTTCAATCTCTATTCTTCCTCATTATACATTAAGAATTTTATGCTTATGGGATGAACCAAATCAGTTCCAATAGAGCAGTAATGAATTGAACCAGCTACATCCAGCAAAAGAACTCTGGGAGATGACTAAGAACCATTACATAGAATTCCCAATCCCTCTATTTTTGTCCACCTGCATTTTTTATTTCCTTCACAGGTTAATTGTACACTGTTTCAGAGTCTGATTATTTTTGTATAGCAAAATAACTGTTTGGACATGTATAGTTATATAGCATTTAATTTATACTTTAACATATATTGATCATCCTGCCATCAGGGGGAGGGGACGGGAGGAAGGAGGGGAAAAATTGGAACAAAAGGTTTGGGAATTGTCAATGCTGTAAAATTACCCATGCATATAACTTGTAAATAAAAAGCTATAATAAAAGAACTATTATGATAATTAAAAAAAAGAATTTTATGCTTATAAAAGAGTCCAAATAGCATCTTGATGATGTCAGAGAAAATTTCTGCAGGATGAAGTAGATTTTTAATATGCTTTTCAATGGAATCATATAACAAGTTATATGATTATATGTCATTCAAATACATCAAATGATTAATATGATGTCTGGGTACAGTTCCTTTTACTTAAAATATATATTTACTTCTATTCATGAGTGGTATTAATGGGTTTAATGCTACAAAGAATCATAGTGGGCTTGAACTTCCTCCCTGGAGGATGCCATGTTTTATATCAACTGGTCTTGCCATTGTTTTGATGAACTGTTTTGAATGAAGAGTTTTCCATTTGAACATCAAATCCTTCAGCATCCTCAATGTGCTTAAATCTATTTTTATATATTTTGCAGTAACTGACTTAGCCATGAGTATAAAGCTAAGTAAAAAATTCTGTGATATTCAATGGCAATATTAAAAATATTACAGTACTTTTGGGCAGCCTGTCAACAATCACAAAATAGATGATGAGTTGCTCTTTATACATCTATGTCTTTTGGGAATACTCTTTTTGCTCATTAGACAATATGTTGGTTTTTTCTAAATATTTGGATTAATGGTATAAGCTATGCATATTTCATATAAAGCACAAAAATGCATAATTGGCTTTTATTAGTAGGAGATCACTGGAGCTCTCACCCTGGTACCATAAGATCAGTCAAAGTCCCACCTGGGATGTTTCTGAAAATGTCAGTCTAGTTGCCCACCTCCTCTGTAGCAAAAGGTATGGCACGCTTTCTCGATCAGATCTCAGAAGGCATGACTGGACACTGAGCAGAATTCTCAGATCTTAAGTGTAGTAAAAAAAGTCCTTCCTTTACCTTGGGATTGGTGTTCTCATGCAAATCATTCCCACATTCTGCCCAGTCTCTCACATCAGTGTAAACAAGCTTTTTGCCTCCTCTGTATCCATGGCCAGCTCCAGTTGTCCTAATCTATATCTGGCCACTGGACCCAGATGGCTCTGGAGGAGAAAGTGAGGTAGGTGACCTTGCACAGCTTTCCCTCATTTACACCTAATTCACTTGCATGTTATGACATCACTTCCATGAAATATGGTCTTCTTTGAGAATGAAGGATAAACAACAAAAAATGTGTGATATTCTCTATTAGTAGAGATAAGGACAAACTTGAATCACAGAAGATGTTTAAGTACTTTGTTCATAATTTACACACCACTGATAAGTATTTGAACAATTATTAAGGCTTTTGTCCAGACTTACCACTTTGAGGCTATTTTTATTGTCATTTCATTCTCCTTACAGTTTTTGGTAGAGTTCAAGCAGACATGATCTCTGTGGCAGGTTGCTTTCCTTCTATTATTCTTTTATATTTATATAGGAAGAGAAAATAATTTTTAATTGAATAAAAGCATTAGGATATTGTCATTATTATCTAGAATTTAATAATTCTAATAATAGACAGTATTTATGTTGTGATTTTCAAATATTATCTAATTTAAACCACAACAATTCTGGGAGGTAGGTGCCATGGTTATTCCCATTTTTCAGTTAAGGAAACTGAGGCAGAAAGAAGTTAAGTGACTTGTCCAAAGTCACATGGCAATTCTTTGCCCTTAAAGTTTGCTTCTTGCTCTAAATCTATTATCAACTTTAGGTGCTACTTGCTATTCACCTGGTTGGAATTTGGCCAGAGTTAACTTCCCCTAACAAGCATTCCATCCAGGGAGCATGAGGCAGTGGAAAGAACAAGGAATTTGGGGTCAGTTTCAAATCTCAGCTCTGCCACTTTTCATCTGTCCTTGGTTCTCAGTTTCCTCATTCGCAAAAGTAAAGGATTGAACTCAATGGCCTCTTAGTTCTCTTCTTTTTTTTTTTTTTTTTTTTAATGTATCATCAACTGGAAGCTTTACCAAAGAATCACAAGATTAAAGCCAGCAATTATTAGATTCTTGCTCTTTCTGTTCTGAGACAATTCTGCGACTTTTATGAGAGTCATAGACAATATTATTATTAGAATTTAATTAAAATTGATAAAATCTAAGAACTCAACCTGTTAAGATGTGACAACATCAGAGACAGCTTCTTACCAGGAGCATGGTACAACAAAAATAAAATGCCAGAAATGTAGCTCCCAAGTCACCTGACTCCTTTCCCTTCCTTTCTTAAACATCTCCTGCTCTTAAGAGTATGTATGAAATAAGAGATAGATTGACAAATGTCATATTTCTTTTTTTTCCAACTAATTTCCTGTCCTCCATTCTTACCCTTGGCAGGCCCGTATGTGGAGGGTTCCAGGGTGCCAAGCCAGAACTTTCCCCAGAGTAACAGGTGCCCTGTGTATATGGAAGGGTATGTGGGGAAGTGACTGCTTCCCCCCCCAAAAAAAACCTCTACTGCCCTTCCCCACTCTGAAACTGACCATCTCTATTCATGGGACAGAAATGGGGGAAGGTAGAATGAAGAGGGGGAGAGGGTGGGGTGGAGAATCAAAGAAAATTGCAAAAGTCAATGGCCTGGAACTGGAGGCAGCCTCAGCAACTGCAGTGTGACTTTGATTCAACTATCATAACCCTGAATTAAAAATTCAGGCAATTATCTGCATGGCTTCCCTCTGATTAGGCTGAGCCCAGGGCCTCATTAATGCAGCTGCACAGAGGAAAGACATTAGAGCTTGTGAAATGGAATGTTTCTCTGAGAACAGGTTCCGCTTGAAGAAGAAGGGCCCAGCAAAAAGAAATTTCACACATTTTTTGAGCTCAGAGTCACAGGACGGCACCCAGCTTTGGGGCTGCCCACCCCGCCCGCAGTCTCCTCTGGTTTGGAGCTGGGTGAAAGCCACCTTTGTTCCCCAACCCGCCTCCAGCTTCTCCTGAAGTTGGAGTCCATAGGGTCACTGGTGGGAAAGCATAGTGGGTGGAGATCAACCTAATCTGAAGGAGAGCCTCTGCTGAATCTTAGGATTCTGACTGACTCCCCATACTAGATCTAGATCAGGACGGGATTTTAGAAATCATATATTTTTTTGAGAGGGGAAAAATGAGACCCAGAGAAGAGAAGGATCACCCAAGCAATAGATAGCAGAGTTGGGATTCTATTCGAGAATTCTAGGTTCAGAACTCTTTCGGTTACCTACCCTGCTATGTCTTAAAACCACTGAGTCCAAAATCATTGAGCTAAACCAGTTCAAGTAGATACAAAATGAGCTGGAGGGAAAATTCAGCTCTTGAACAAACAAAAGATATCAATAAAAATTTATTTTCCGAAAAGTGAGCAGGAATTCCAAAGAACAGGGAACCGAGTGGATGACTGTCATTCAGGGGATGGTAGGACAAGTTGTGATATGAGAATGGAATAGAATAGCACTGTTCTGTAAAAGAGCATGAATATAGAGTGCTAAAAGGTATGGGAAGGCTTAAATGAATCCACTCAAACTGAAGCAAGTAGGGACAAAAAACAACTTCTGTGATGATGATTACAACAATGTAAATAGAAAGAACAAGAACTAGACAGCCAAAACCTAAGGTCAAGAAATTAAAATGACAAAGGTTGGCAGCAAGAAAGATACATGACAAGGCCGTAGGAGTGGGGGACCACAGGTTTAAAATGCTACATCTAATGGCAGTCTTCTTTGATGGTTAGATTGCTTCTGTGAATTTTGTTCCCCTCTCTTCTTTTCAAGATTTTTTGTTCTAAGTGATGACTTTCTAGGAAAGAAAGTTATACAGGAGGAAATGTAAGTGACATAAAACATGTGTGTAGGTATGTATATGCATGCATATATGTAATGTATAAAATTATGATTATATTAAATTATATAATACAATTATGTGTGTACATGTATAAAATTTTATGATTTTATTAAATTTTATAATATAGTATATATGTATGTGTATAAAATTATATGATTATATTAAATATTATTTATTTAATTTATATAATAAATTAATGTTTATTCAATATATTTATATTAAATATAATATGATTATATTATTATATAATAGTGTGTGTGTGTGTGTGTGTGTGTGTGTGTGTGTGTGTGTGTGTGTAACTGGGGAAAAGAAAGAGAAAGGAAAAAGAATAAGCATTTATATATGTCAGACACTGTGTTAAATGCTTTTTACAAATATTTCATTTGATTCTCACAACTCTAGGAAGTAGGTGTTATCATTCCCATTTTTTAGTTGAAGAAACCAAGGCATTGAGAAGTGAAATGTCTTACTCAGAGTCTCACAATAAGTGTCTGAGGTCAAATTTGAACTTAGGCTTTCCTGTATCCAAGCCCAGTGGTTTACTGATTGGGCCACTAAGTGTCTATTTTATTTAAATGGAAATGAAAATGAGATGGATTAGAGGTAAGAGAAACTGGGTTTAAATTTCAGGGTTTAAACCTCTCCAAATTACCTATGTTATTTTCAGCAAATTACGCATTCACTCTTTCATTCACTCAAAAAACATTTATTAAGTTTTTATTATGTACTAGATCCTGTGCTGAACACTCCGGATAGGAAACCTACTCAAGGAGTTCATATTCTAATGGGAGAAACAATAAATGTGTGTGAGCATGTGTTTGTATTGTTGTTTGGGATTCATTATGATGTGCATATGAGTTGGACTGAAGTGAGGAAGGGCTGTGTGGAAGATCACCTGTCACACTTTCTCCTCTGGAGCCACCTGGGGCCAATGGCCAGATAGAGTTCAGAATGAGTGGAGATTTGTGTATATACACATATATCCATACATGTACACACATGCATAAGAACATGTATGCACACACAATTATTTGTATACATGTGTATATATATGTGACTATATACATACACAATGCACTGTGCTTATGAGCATTTGTCTATATGCATATATATTTATATACATACACACATGTATGTGTGTCTATAAGTATTTGTCTATATGTATTTGCATTTATGTAGCCATACATATACTTATACAAGTATATCACACATGTATATGCATGCGTGTGAGTATTTTTCTATATGCATAAGTATTTATATACATGCACACACATATTTATATAAACATGCTTATAATGTGTGCGTTGTACACAATGTACAATGTATGTCTGTGCTTGTATGTCTGTGTGCATGTTTACATACATGTACATATTGTGTATGCATAATAAGTACAGAGAACATGAATCCTCATGATTCTAGACTGTTTAGGAAGGGAGGACACTAGCACTTGGAGCAATCAAGGAAGGTTCCCTTTAGAAGATGACCCCTGAACTGTATCTGAAAGGAAGAGAAAAATTGAATGGAGTAGCAATACTACTCCCAGAGTAGTTTTCCCAGAGCCTGAGTGTTTCCCAGGCCTGAGAGATGGCCAACACAAAGATGGAAGGGAGATGATATTCTCTGTATAAAGATCAAATGATTCAGAAAACATTTATTAAGCTCATATTGTATGCCTAACTGTACTGAGTGCTGAATATACAGAAATCAAAATGTAATCGTTTCTGTTCTCAAGGAGTTTGTTTCAACTTTTCACTTTCTGGGCTCTTAGCCTTTTCTGTTGAATAAAGGCCCTTTCCCCTATAAATATAACCTCTAAAGTCATCTGTGATGCAAAAGGAGAGCAGTCCTGGGCCCTGGTTCTCTCAGGATCTCTGAGAAATCACTGCCTGCCCTTAACGACACAAATAGATCTTCATGAAGGACTGGGGCTTCATTGGCACAAACTATAATTCCATAAGGGATCACATTATTCAAATTCATGGGTATATTTCCACTGAGCTGGGACTGATTACTGTATTTTACAGATTTAGAACTCCAAATAGTACAAGTTTGAACACATCAGATCCCTTTGTAGGATTCGTTACTTACGTTAAGGGCACCTTGCTGGAATGCAGAAGTCTGGGGAGGGGGAATCATAAAGCCAGGGAAATAAAGGCCCTGCCCACTTCTCTCTGTGTGCTGCATCTCTGGAATTTAACAATAGCAAATGTTTATTAAGCACCTATTTGGGATATTCACAGACAAAAACAAAACTTGCATTCTGCAGAAAATAATAACAGCAATGTCAAGCTTCCAACTTCATCACAAACATATATTCTTTTTCTAAAAGTAGGTGTTTTTTTTTAATCTTCTTGTTTTTACATTGCTGTGAGTTCTGGAAATATTTCATTATTCTCTTGAGGTTGAAGCTTTGTTGGTGACAGAGGAAAAAAGTTAAACAAAAATTCCAGACACATTGACCAAAACTGGCAATGTGTGCACAACCCTCCATCTTGGAGGAGAGGAGGAAGGAGACAGACTACCCTGAAATGCATTCTGGTTCTGGTTCTGGTTGATTTTGCAGGAGGGTGATTTCTGTTGGTCATCAGGTAAGGAATAATTCTGAGAATAGGGGTAAGAAAATTAAGTGCTAAGAGAATAAGGTCTCACATAAAACATTTCCTTTAAAGGGTTAAAAGTATATATAGTCTCAGTTATTAGAGAAGTCAAATAATATAGAACAACAGGATGACATAAAGAATTAGCCTAAATAGGGCCACTTGTTGGTGCAGTGGATAGACTACTGGCCCTAGAATCAGGAGGACCTGAGTTCAAATTTAGTCTCAGAAACTTATAGCTGTGTGACCCTAGGCAAGTCCCTTAATCCTGTTTGCTTCAGTTTTCCTATCTGTCAAATGAAGTGGAGAAGAAAATAGCAAAAAATTCCAGTATCTTTGCTAAGAAGCCCCAAATGGGATCATGGAGAATCAGACATGATTGAAATAACTGAACAACATCTGTATTTTCTCATTGAGCCTTCTGTGGGACCCAGCAAAAGGAATGGCTTGTTCCCTCCCCAAAGCCTCCTACCTCTACCAAGAAGGGATGGAGGCGCACTCTTATTTATCTTTCTATAAGCCTAGTTTGCTTATAGAATTGTGCAACGCTCCAGATCTATTTATTGTTTTTGTTCTTCCCTTTGCCCTGTTGTAGTACTTGTTTATACCTAGAGGCAGATAGAGATTTTTTTTTTATCTTAAGCAGGTAATTTCACCTCTGCTTGACTCAGTTTCCTCAACTATAAAGTGAGAGTGATAATAGAAGCTACCTCCTAGGTGTGAGAATCAAATAAGATAACATCTGTAATGGGTTTTAAAAATCTAAAGATATTATATAAATACTAGCTATCATTATTATGTTGTTTTCCTTGTTGTGCCAACTTCATCTTGTATCAGATCATCTAAGCTTTCCCATGTTGCTTTGCATTCTTCTCTTTCATTGTTTCATTCATGTGTGACACTATGTATAGCCCTTTCTTGCAAGGCAAAGCTGCATTTGCTCACCCATTCCCCAGACAACAGGCATCTACTTTGTTTCTGTCCCTAGTTGCTACAAAAAGTACAATTGCCCATTTCCTGATAGTTCTAAATTTGAGAGAACTAGTTTTGCAGTTTATAGAGCACCAGGGAGAGTCAAGAAGACCTGAGTTTAAGTGTAGCCTTCAATACTTGCTAGTTGTGTGATACTAGGCAAGTCACTTAACCCTATTTGCCTCAATTTCCTCATCTGTCAAATGAGCTGGAGAAGGAAATGACAAATCACTCCAGTATCTTTGCCAAGAAAATCAAAAGAGGTCCAACAAAGAGTCAGATGTGACTAAAATAACTGAACCATAAAAGTATGTGGGAGTTCTTCCTTTATGTGAAATTCAAATTGTCCTCTCTGTAACTTCAAGACAGCATTGTAGCTAGAGTATCAGATTGAGTATTAAGAAAATCTGAGTTTGAATCTTGTTTCAGATACTTAGCTGAATCTTAGTCTCTCAATCTCTCTTAGTTTCAGTTTCTTCATCTGGCAAATGAGGATAATGATAAAGCCCTGCTTCATGGAACAGCTGTGTAGATTCAACAGGACAATACAGTAAACCTTAAAGTTCTAAGTAAATCCTTTTATTCCACTCTTTGGTCATAGCTCTGCCTCTGGAGACATGAAGAATGCATATTCTTTCTTCTACAGGACAGCCTTTTACAGGCTTGAAAGCATCTATCATGTTTCCTCTCCCTACCTACTTTGAAAACTTTCCCTTCCCTTCTCCTCTTCCAATAAAAAAAAAAAAAAAAAAAAAAGACTAGGCTTTTTATATTAAGGTTTTGGTTTTCTTTTCTTTTTTTTTTTTAACTGGATCTGTGATTTCAATGGCATGGAAACTCCCAGTGAGAAAACATCTTCTATAAATGCACTTGCTTTGCTACTGAATTTTAAAGAGTCACTTGGGGAACCCTAAAAGAGAAGTGACTTGCTCAAGATCATCTAGCTGATATGTATCTGAAGGAGAATTTGAGCCTGGGTTTTTCTAAATCCAAGGTTGGCTCTCTAACCATGACATCACTACTTCCAGAGATTGTGCCTGAGACACTCTCATAGAGAATGAGACTGTTGGAAATAATCTGGATCCCAGATGGGCAACATCTCACTATTGGCAAAATATAAAGATTTTTAGAAAGAAAGAGCAGTATCTGTTGTTGTCCATCAGACTTATTCTAGCTCTTGTTTTCATCTCTCTTCCTCTGGGCTAACACTTTGCAGCCTCTTTAGGAGAGCTTCTCTGTGTCTCCGCACCTTTCATTGTGTTCAGTATTTAGCAAGGGACTTAATAATCATGGAATGAGAATATTATTTTGTACAAACAGTGCCCTCTACTGGTTGGAGGCAAAGTGGCACATATTAAACAGCAGAGATTTAAATGAGGTCTTGCAGAAGGTTTTGTGTTCAGTGAGGTTTTTATGTTCTATAGAGAACATCCAGAAGCTAGATAAAAATATATCCAGTGGCCCAGTTTTGCCCCAAAGACCATTTCTCTTTTAACTAGATTGTAAATTCCTGGTGGGAAGGAGCTGTGTTTTCTATTTTTTATTACCTATCACCTAGACTAAAAAGGGTTGGTCCAAAAGCTCTTCTGTATCTTAAATCACAACAAAAATAGTTAAGATAAAGCCTCATTCTTATAAATTCACCATTTGGTGTTTAAATGAGTCATCAGCCAAATCAGGAATTAGGTTTCCAAGCAAGATGCTAGCATAATGTTGATCTACAAGATCAAGAACTCTGGAATAATCAGGAAACTCTGGCCTCCATTTCTTCACTTGGTTAAAAAAAAAAAAAAAAAAAAAAAAAGAGTGTTGGACATCTCAGGCCACTTCCAGTTCCCAATCTATGCCCTTTTGTTCCCATGAACATATGAATATATCAAATCTCAATCTTCTATCTTTACAGTTTTGAATGTACATCCTTTCTAAGTCCACCCCCATTTGCTTACTTCCCCATAAGTCCCCTGCTCAAGAAGATGATTACAATCTTACACTTGTTAATCATCCTCTCTCTCTTCCAAGCCAGTATGCCTCCCACTTCCTTTGGCCAATCCATATCTCTTCTCTATTTCAAAGCCTAACCAAGCTCACTTCTTCCTGGGAGTATTACCTGACTAACCTTTGATCGAGCTTTTGATTCATGTCCCCTCTCTGCTTCTGAGAATTACTGGCTATTAAGTGTCCAACTTGAAAGTCACTTCATTTCTTTTTAGTAGCTAGGTGGCTCAGCAAGTAGAGAGGGGGGAAAGTAACATTTTATAAGTGCCTACTGTGTGAATTTAGTAAGTATTTGCTATGTGCTAGGAACTTTAAAAATACTGTTTCATTTGATCCTCACAATAAAGAAGGGGAGCTGTTGTTATTTTCATGTTACAGTTGTAGAAACCGAAACAGACAAAGATGAAATGACTACTTGGGGTAACATAGCTAGCAAGTATATCTAAGGCTAGATTTGAACACTTGTCTTTCACACTCAGCACTCTACCTCACCATGTAACTGTCTAGTTGACTTACAGTGCAGCACTTAGAATCAGAAAGACTTGCGTTTTAATCCTGGATCAGACACTTATTTAGCTTTGTGACCCTAGGCAAGTCATATACTCGCTCTCTGCCTCAGTTTCCTCATCTATAGATTAGGGGTGATATTAATAGCACCTAACTCAGATGGCTTTTATGAGTATCAAATGGCATAATGTATATAAAGCCCTTTACAAACCTCAAATGACTATATAAATGACGGTTGTTATTGCTACTGTTACTGCTACTGCTATTACTGCCACCACTATTACTACCACTATTAGTACTATTACCACCATCATCACCACCATTCTACTACTAGCTTTGCCTGAAGATTTTCGTTTATAAAATGGAGATGTTAATTCCCATCCTGCCTTCCTTATTACTTTATTAGGAATAAATGAGATAATCTCTATGAAAACTCTTTGTAAAATCAAAAGAATGATACAAACTCATGATGCTATTAATCTTACCCCTTTGTTTTCACTCTTACTTATTTCATAGTTCTTAAGTTTTCTTCATGCATTTATTTGAAATTAATTTTTAAACTCCTTGAGAAAAAGTTCTATATCTTTTGTTTCACTTTTCTCCTCTCAATTCCACCTTTGACATATTTTAGTTGATTGGCCAGATCACTTGCTCTCTAAGTAGCCCTATAAGGGAAGTTCTATAAATATAAGCATTTATATAGCACTTACTGTGTGCTAAACACTGTGCAAAATACTCTCTAGGATTATGAATTGCTGAGAAGGTGCTAATCTGTATTGGAAAAAATTTCCTCACTTGCTGGATAGGGAGTGTCCCTATAATAATAAAATCAGATTTATTCTAGGTTCCTATGACTATGCTAGGTGCTGAGTATTAAATAGAAACAATACAAACACATGAAGTAGATTTAATATATACAGGGTAAACACAAAGTTAAAAAACATTTAAACACAAAGTTAAAAAAAATTATAAGCACCTACCAAGAGCCAGGCACTGTGCTAAATGTTGGGGATATAAAGTAATTTGGGAGAAAGTATTTTGTAAATCCTGAAGAGTTTATTATATAAGTGCTAGCTTTAATTGCCAGATAACATAATTTTTATCATGGATGAGTCATGTCTCAAAAGCAATGAAAGAAAGGAAAGGTTGGGGGTGGAGTACATAAGAGGGGGAGATATATCAAAAAATGACTATATTAAACAAAAGGCATTACATTTTTTTTCAAGAGTAATGTAACAAGATTTCATCAGAAAAGAAGATGGGCTAGTCTCCTAGCTAGAGGGAATAGACCTTGTTATGATCACTTTTATCTCAAAGATTTGATATGAACAGCAAGATAACCCTCCTGAAAAATTGAAAACTTTTTAATTAGTGCCTATTTATTGAAAAATCAGTTGTTGTATTTATGTTTCAGCGGTATCATTTCCATGTCAATTGGGAGCCTCTTGGAGAGTAAAAAGGAAGATCAAATGATATATGTCACACAAATGATGTATACAAATATTAGCTATTATATAAAAAGAAGGATTCCAGTAATCTGAATAGACCTCCCAAGGAGTTATAGGAAGGAACAGGCAAGAATCAAATTGGATTGAAAGGTGCTTAAGGATAACTTATTTTCTGCTTCATGCCCATATGCATAGTATCACAGAGCCATCAAGATATCATCATTATCCTCATCAACATTACCTTTATCTCATTCTCATATTTTTAATGCAGTTCAAATAGAAATTATCTGAAAACAAGTCACCACCTTACTCTTTTTTAAAAAAAACATATTTAATGATTTACAGATTATTATTCCTGTTGATAAAATGATGACATTTTTATAAATGAATAAGAGTATTGAAAAGCAGGCTTATATTCTGTATACTCCCTGAGAATATCTTAAGGACAACTCCAAGAGCAGAGAGGGTGACTCTTATTTACATTATCAATAACTATAACAACAACAGCAGAAATAGATAAATAATCTTTCTTTCCCCACTCAGACGTAACATTGGTCCATAAAAAAAATTTAAGAACAATGCCTAATAGATGCTACCATACCAAAACTAATAACCTCCAACTATACACAAAGAAAAGCTTTCAAAATATAGAGACCTAAAGTAAAATCATGTGGCAACAAGACAAGATACATGTTGTCCCTGTTCTCCTGTGTGCTACTGCAGGTATCCCAAAGATAATTTCAGTGAATCCATAGAAGATCACCTTATGACTCAATACTCTATCTTATAAAAAATCAGCCATTTTATTTGCCTTTATAGTAGTCCAAAAACATTAAAAATAAAGATAGTATAAATATAGTAGGATATTGACTTGTGTTCAATGAATTAACCAATAAGCATCTATTAAATTACTAATACATGCTCAAAAAGAAAAGCAAAAACAATCCCTGCCTTCAAGGAACTAACATTCTAATAATATGTACTATCTCTAAATGGGACTATATAAGAAAAATATAGTGGAGGTTGGAGGTAGTCTTAGATAGGAAGCCACTAGCAGTTAGGGGGACTGGGAAAGAGTCATGGATTAGGAAGAAGAATATTCCAGGCATGGGAGACAGCCAGTATGAAGGTGCAGAAAATAGAAATAATGAAGTGTTGTATATGAGGGACAGTCAATAGGTTTGCTTCAATGTCCTATAGAGTGATGGAGAATAACAATGTAGAAAACTGGAAAGTAAGACCATTTCTGAGTCCCATTAAAAAACAATGAGTTCATAAAATAGTATCACAATCATAAACCATGCAAGTACTTATAAACAATGGGTTTCTTGAAAACACTTTCTGATATTTAAAATTAAATAGTTCTTGCTCTAAAAATTTGATCTATGGGCTGACATTTTCACCTGAGTGATCTTACCAAAGATGCAGCCTTTGAATGAGTTACTGTTGAATAAAGCTTAGCTTTGTAGAATAGAAATGCTAAGGAAATATTTCTCCCTCAAAGAATGTTGTGCCAAGAAAATGGAAATTAAGTGGATACCCATCAATTGGAGAATGGCTGAATAAATTATGGTATATGAATGTCATGGGATATCATTGTTCTGTAAGAAACGACCAACAGGATGATTTCCCAGAGCCCTGGAGAGACCCACGTGAACTGAGCAGAACCAGGAGATCATTATGCATAGCAACAACAAGACTACATGACAATCAATTCTAATGGACGTGGCTTTCTTCAACAATGAGATGATTCAAACCAATTCCAATTGTTCAGTGATAAACAGTTACACCCAGAGGGAGAACCATGAGAACAAAGTGTGGAATACAACATAGCATTCTCACTCTCTCTGTTATTTGCTTGCATTTTGTTTTCTTTCTCAGTTTTTCTTTTTCTTCCATCTTGATTTTTCTTGTACAGCAAGATAATATGTATTTTAACATCTTTAACATGTATTGGACTACCTGATAGCTAGAGAAGGGACTGGGGGAAAGGAGGAGAAATTTTAGAACAAAAGATTTTGCAAGGGTCAATGTTGGAAAAATTATCCATGCATATGTTTTGTAAATAAAATGCTTTAATTTAAAAAAAAGTTATGTAAGAGCCTTTTGACTTCTTATTCACTTAGCTCAATGACATTGATTAATTCCATAGGCTCATCAGCCCAAAGGAGACCTTAAGGATTTACTGTAAGCAAAAACGATCAATTCCATGGCAATCCAAGGAATCTACTGAGCTCGAGGCAGAAAGAAGAAAACTGGAGATTTTTTTCTCTCTCAAAAGAACTTGTGCTATTTAGTAACATTGACATTTATTTTAAAATCTGCACAGAAATCAATTTACAAATACAAAGACATTGAAAATGGCGAAAATATATTTTATAACAAGGCAATGGAAGAAAAATTTTAAAAATCATGACTCAAATAGGTAGAAGCACAATAGAGTGGAGTCATCAAAGCTTTTTGACATAGGGCACTAAAGTTTATATAGGGCACTATGAACATTTATTCCTTCAGCATGTAGAAACAACTAAAGATCTCAGGTGTGGTCAGGTGAACCACTCATATTCATATAAGGGTGTTGAACTTCCTGTGTCTTTTTGCTAAGTTAAATAACTTTTGTGATCCCAGAAAGTTGACTGCTTGTGTAATATAAATGCCTATTGTTGACTTGGGCTGGAAATTTCCCAAATGTGGGGTGGGGGGCTCTAGAGTTATAGATTTTCCTAAAAATAATTCCAATGCATATTTAATACTAGCCTTTACTTTAGAATTTAGAACCAGTCAGGAGGGGCTTGTTTCCTGCCCAGCTGTTTGAAGTCCAGCAACTTAATAGGCTCACTACACTAGAGTGAATCTTCTGCGCACACATCAGAGAGATCTTGATGAGCCCACTGGGCTAGTGGCTTGAGTATAGTACCACCTAATGATCAAATTGTATATTACACTCTTCATAAAATGACATTATCTTTCTATAGGCTTGTAGAAGGCAGTACATGGGGTGGTATGAGGCAAATGCACTACTACAATGCACCAAGTGTACACACAACCTACACCAGGGTCAATGTGTCTCTACTTCTGTATATGATTCTGTACATGATGATTTGATCCTTTCTTCTGAATTACAAACATTTTACCATTTCATTCCTTTCAGAATGAAAATATGTGGAAATAAGCTCACCTATGCTTACATTTTAAACGCAGTTTCTCCTCTGAAATGAGGGTGTTGAACTCAATGACTCTTCAAGGTCCCTTTCAAGTACAGGTCTAAGTATGCAAAGACTATAAGTATGAATTGATATCTTCATCTACATATGTAATAACAAATTATATTTTACTTCCATAAAAATGGAAAAGAAACCAGAAATCCCACCATACTCCTGAAAATTTAGCTGTTCTTTTTATTATTATATCATGGCACTCAGAGTTCCTTGAATCTGTTTGCCGCATGAAAGATCCCTTAATCATAGTCAGAGGAAATGCTGCACAACCTGTTTCTAAATTCAGAACTTGATAGGAGCCTTGGCCAATGTCAGGGAATGAACCTTTTTTATGCTTTTTAAACTAGCACAAGTGATTTCCTACCTGATGAAGAAACAGCTCAGAGAAGGAATTCAGGAAGTCAAAAGTTTCTGCCATAGCTAGGCCCTCAGTGTGGGTGCCAGGTTCACACACCTGGAGTTTGGGTGTGTTAGGTCACTCACTGAGATATACTCGTCTGTTTCTACCTTAATTATTTCCTCTTCTCTACCTCAGGAGATTATTTAAAAAAAAAAAACCATACAATCCTATTAGCAAAGTTATTTTTTATCACTTCTAATTGGGATCTGCAATGTTCATCAGAGAGATCTTGCTTTAAAAATTTTCTCTTAATTTTAATCTTAACTTTACTTTTTAAATTGGGTTCCACTTCTCTAGTGACTTCCTTTCAGAGGATCACAGATCTAGATGGAATAAATTCAACATTTTCATTTTATAGAGGAGAAATTAAACCCAAAGGTAGAGGTGGGAAAGGAAGAACATTTTGACCAAAGTCACAGAGCTTGTCAATGACAGAGGTAAAACGAAGAATTCAAATGTCCTGAGGCCTGTATCCCACCATCACATCCACTCTTGCTCACATCTTCTTCTCTTATAGGAATGTAAACTATATTTTAGATCTGGACTTCAATTAAAATATCGTCTCTATCTTTTTTGTATGTTACTGTCTTACTCAACAATGAGGAGTCAGTATTTCCCTATTGTGTTTAAAGGATCCTGAGAGTGACATTCAAGGCCCTTCATAGTCTGATTCTCATCAACCTTTCCAGCTTTGTGTCAAACTACTTCCTTTTGAGAACTTTATGTTCTACCCAAATTGTTTCCCCAAATTGAAATAAAATGCCTCTCTCCCCTGTCCCATACCTGTGATATTCATCCTCCATCTCCTCCTCTCATAATCTGCCTTCAAGAATACAAAAAGAAGGAGAATGTATGTTATAGTAAGAAAGAGTATTGCCTTGGAAGGTAGCCAGAGACCCCAGGTTTGAAAACTTATCATTGACACTTAGCTTTGACAAATCTTTCTTATAGGTAAAATGAGCGGGTAGACTAGATGAACTATGAGATCTTTTCAAGTTCTCCATCTAGGATACTATTATTAGGGCTTTCTTTTCCATTTTCCTTATTTGTGTACAAGTTGCAGCACCTTTGTGAAAGCTTTTTGTGGGCAGGGATGGGTAAGTACTGAATATATAAATATTCGTTGAATCGACTTGCATTAACTTAATAACATTCCTGACCCACCATTAAAGCATTGAAATGTTTTTAAGGGAAAAGGGCATGGATTTATACCAAGTCCTCCATACTCTCATTCAATCCCTCACTTTCCTCCTTTGACCTTTTTTGCAAATAATCACAAAACAATTGGCTCCCAGACTGGAATTGAGCTTATAGCTGCAATATCAGATAGGGATATGAATTAGATTGGTGATTTCACTTGACACGGGGAACCCACAGATTAGGAAATTCTTTCCACTATCCTCATCAGTGTCTTCTCTGTAATTTATAGTGTTAGAGTTGATTAGAGCACTAGTGGTAAACTCAAATAAAAAGGGATAAGGAGAGGTAACTAATCCATACATAAGAATCCCTGCAGGCAGCATATTGATTTACTTTTAACATGTAATGTTGCCTATATTTTGGGCAACTAGAGAGACCAGTGGATAGAATGCCTGGCCTAGAGTCCAGAAGATCTGAGTTCAGACACTTATTAGCTGTGTGACCTTGAACAAGACCCTTAGCCTAGTTTTCTTCAGTTTCCTCATCTGTCAAATGAGCTGGAGAAGGAAATGGCAAACCACTCTAATACCTAAAATTCCAACTGGAGTCAAAAAGAATCAGGCACAAATGAAAAATGACTAAACAACAATTTACATTTTGTTGTTTTTTTATTTATTTTGTTAAATATTTCCCAACATGCACTGGAGAGCGTGTTTGACCCCACTAGAAGGTTTAAGTGAACTGTCTGAAGTCACACAATCATTATCCAGGATATGAACACAGGCCTTCCTGCCTATAAGGCCAATAATCCATGCTGGTTCCCAAGCAATGATCTAGACTTTCTCTAAAGTTAGAGAAAGAAACAAACTTCATTCTTTCTGCATTTTGTTCTGTGACTCCCTTCAACAGTTCTTTGATTTGATAGATAGATAGATGGATAGATAGATATAGATATGGATAAATAGATATGTGTCATGTATGTATAGTTTTGTTAAACCTTTAATTAAGAGAAAATTGATACTAAAGTATAAAAATGATCTCAAATTCTTGGCTGCTATTATCTACCAGGACTTCCCCTCCCCCCATTCCTGTCTTTCATTCTTTCTGCCTCATTTACATAAATTTAATCTCTGAACTTTGATTCTTGCAGCTCTCTGAAATATGCCTCAGTGCTGGCACTAATAAAGTAAAGCTTCTTCTTTACCGATAATTTCCCAGTAACATGGACAATTTGGGCTTCTCCCACTTCCTGCTCCCTCCATCCACATCCCCAACCATTGACTTCCTCCTACTTTCATTCAGAACCATCAATGAGAGCTTGACCACAGATGAAAATCATGAATGAATGAATCCACTATAAGCCTCCCAAGCCAAATACGATCTCCTTCCCCTGGTGCAGGGGTGGCGGGGGTGGGGGACAAGAGACTATTAATTTCAACAGCTGAACTAATATGGTTGGCTTTCTTGTGACCAGTACATAAGGTGGGGGAGGGGGAACTGGATAGAGCATGTGGTCTGACTTAGGAAAGACCCTCTGTCTCCCATACCTCAAATAATTTGCTTCTCACCTAATTTCCTTTAAGGATCAAGTCCCCAAAGTTGATAGTGACCAATCTCAGTCTCTTCAAAATGATTTGGTATTGATTAAGGATATATTCTGTGTTTGCTTGGCAGAATCCCTGTTGTTTCCTCCAAACAGAATGTATGCTCCAGCACTGTGTTGTCATGGGATCATTATACAACTTTGTCTATTACTCAGTCTCTCTATCTGAAAAATGGGAGCGATAATCATGAGAACCAAATGAATAGGAATGAACAGAAGTCTGCAAAATTTTGGCAAGAGAGTAGAGGGCTTACACTGATGGGCATTTTCCAGGGACATCAGACAGTTTAAGCAGAGCCCTATTTGAGATTTGGCAGTTCTACTTGGGAGATTTTTCAGAAGGCTTTGAACCTGCCGTCAGAACAAGGGAGACTGTCTCATCCGAGAGGTACATTCACTTGTAACTGACTCCTCCAGGTTAGGGCTCTGAAGTTCTGTGGTCACCAAATAAATCACCCAATGGAGCTCCCTTGTTGCACCCCCTCCCCCCCCAACCCTACTGAAAAAGCAAGTGACAAGGGCCATGGGAGGTAGGGGAGGGAATAGCAGAGGGAGGAGGAATCACTAAATGAGAAGGTTCCTGGGAGGGAGTGTCCTATAAGACACAATTTACCCTCATGGCCCTGCTCTTTAAAATGTAAATATTTCTGACTCAGATCATAGAACTCCCCCACCCAAAAAACAGTGAAACCCATAGGGGAAAATGATTTCATGCATGATTGCTGCAGAGATATCTTGGAAGGAGGTGTTTCCCAACTTGCAGGAAGGGCAGCTGGAATGGTGGGTGGACCGAGTTCTTGTTCCAGCAAGCAATCCTTGTTTGCTGTGGATTGGCCAGAGTAGGGCCCAGAGACTGGATCTGGCCTGAATAGCTGAGCATTCTAAGAGGTAGCCTAGACTGTTCTAGGTAACCTGCTCTGGAGTTCTTATGAAAGAGGCTAAAATGGCAAGGATTTGAGTAGGTAGACACATCTACACAGCTTTTTAAGATCTGCACAGTTCTTTACCTATATTTAATTTAATTCACCAAGCATTTATTAAGCACTGTGCCAGGCAGCCTTGCATCATGGACAGAAAGCTGGCCTCTTGAGTAAGGAGAGCCTTTTTCAAGTGTAGCCTCTGGTACAAGGAAAGAGTTGTATTTGACTCTGAATTTGAATTTGAATCTGAAAACCAGAATTCAAATCCTGCTACAGAAATTTACTGGATTCTTTAATCCTGGAGCTTGGATTTAGTTTATAATCCTGTCATTCTGGAGTGTCTATCATGAACTATTTTCTGTCCTCTCCTCTTTCTACTAAAATATAAGTTCCTTAAGTCTCATTTTTATATTAGTATCCCCCAGAACTAGCCATATGGTAGGCACTTAGAAGACATTCATTCATTTGCACCTTCAATATTCTCAGGTCCGAGTCCATGGATGATTATGGGCTAATGACTCATGTTGCTCACACCCCTAATGAGTCAGGCTCTGTCGGTGGTCTCCATTCTTTCAGAGCCTCCACAATGAGAGTATTAGATAGAAAAGGCAGCTCCTGGATTCAAGTATCCCCTCCTTTTTATGATAGAGATATCCTCTGGCTCCCCAGGATTGTTGAGTTTCCCTCTGGAGGACACTAGCATGAAGTTTCCTAATTATCTTAACTGAATTTTAGACTGTCTCCATGTGAGTCATCCTCTGGTACCATTTGTTCATTTATACCTAGGGGACAGATGCTACTTGGAGCCCATTTCCCAGTATTTCTGGCACTCCTATCATCCTGGACAGCAGGGAGAATTACTTTGTGAGGAGCAATGAGTGATTGTAATCTATCATCTTTGTGGACCATGACCATTCTCTTTTGTAAAATGGTAGATTATTCAACCCTTCAATTACTTGGTAAAGGAGTATTGTTAACCAAGCCTGACTCAGTCCAGTCTAACAATTTAGGTTCAAGGTTAGAATGAAATGAGATATTTGTAGAATATCTAACATGGAAAAGATACTCAAACAGGGGTACAGTATTAGTGGAAGTAGGTAAAGGTAAACCCCCATTCTCTCCCTACAGAAAAACATCCGGTCAGCAGTAAATTGCATAACAGTGAACAGTTGCCAGGTCTAAAGGACATGGACTCCGCAGGAAGTAGCCTCTTTTACACCTTTCACATCTTAAGATGTACATCTTGGAAATCCCACCAAAGGCTCATGTCCTAGTCCCCTGAACCATCAAGGGTTTCCTTGTTTTTAGAGGGAAAAACTAGCCTAGCTAACATGGCAGATCTCTACTACTTGTTTTTCCTTCCATAAGATAGTTCTCCAATGACTTTTTCCCTGGATACCAGCATTTTGTAACTGGCCTTTCTGTTTTGGCCAGAGTTCCAGATATGGAATTCAACCATTGCACTGATGCTTGTTCTAGTTCATCTGAATTGAGATCGTAGCCAGGCACTGAGTTTCTATATATGAATCTCTCAGCTGAGGGCTGAACTTTAAATATTGTAATAACTCTGTCAATAAATACCTTCTTCCAAACCAACAGTGTTTGAAGAAGGTCACATCCCTTGCCTAAGCACCAATTCTCCAATAACTGAATATCTAGAATGGCTGTTCGTCACAGCACACATATATACTGACAGTTTCACTATGCCATCTTACCAGACATTGCCTAGAAAAATGGATAGACATGGAACATTTCAACAGAACTCAATTTCATCAAAGTCATTTTTAGCAGAGTATGCAATTTGAGGGCAGATTGGTGGTGCAGTGGAGAGAATGCCAGGTCTGAAGTGTGAAAAAAAGTTCAAATCTGCCCTCAGACACTTACCAGCTATGTAAACCTCAGCAAGTCACTCACCCCTTTTTGCCCCAGTGATCTCTTCTATAAAATGAACTGGAGAAGGAAATGGCAAACTATTTCAGTATCTTTGCCAAGAAAACCCCAAATGGAGTCACAGAGAGTCAGACATGAGTGAAAAATGAACAACAGCATGCACAAGAGACAATCATCCTTTGACACACAATAGTACAATGGTTATTGGAATCAAGTTACCTGGACTGCCAATAGAATTTACAATAGAAAAAAATTTTTTTTTGCCAAAGGAAAGATTAGACCTAGAAAAAAACAAAAAAAAAAAAAATGTCAGGGGTGAATTGAGGGAAGAGAGGAAAGAAAGAAATTCAGTGTGGATCATGAGTGGAAGCATCTACTATTACTGCTGCTGCTACTGCTGCTACTACTGCTGATGCTACTACTACTACCACCATTACTATTCTTACTATTTCTACTATTACTACTACTATTTCTACTACTACAATTACTGATGCTGCTGCTGCTACTGCTGTTGCTACTGTTACTACTACTACTGCTGTTGCTGCTGCTGCTATTGTTACTAATACTATTTGCTACTGTTACTACTGCTGCTGCTGTTGTTGCTGCTGCTACTGTTACTACTATTTTATTACTGTTGCTACTACTGTTACTGCTACTGCTATTACTGCTGCTGCTGCTGCTGCTACTGCTGTTACTATTACTACTTCTGATGCTGCTGCTGTTGTTGCTACTACTAATAATTAACATTTTAAGATTTGAAAAATGTTTTATATACATCCTTATCTGGTTGATTGGTATGATATATAATATAAATATTACCTATAAATAGGTGATGAGATTTGCCAGAAGAAATTACACTTTAAAATAGCTGTGTGTGTATATAGACAGACAAATAAACAAATAACACATCTACACACACACACACACACACACACACACACAATACACACACTTATTTGTAGATACATGCATAGATGAAACAATCTTGATCCCAAAAAAGGAAGAAGAAAAATACATGCACCTCCATTTTTTCAGAGGCAGGGATTACTATATGTATTATGTAGTATATACTACATAAAATACTGAAGAATGGGGAGGAGGCAGATTTATGAAAGAAAAGAAAGAGACTCTCTCATTGAAAGAGAGGGAAATAGCAAGTCAAAGTATAGATAATGAAATGAGCATCAAGTGAAGGAGGAACTATAAGAAAAATGGGTTAACTGAACTAAATGGCTAGTGTTGAGGAGTAGTGAGAAATAAGGTTAGACATTTAATAAATAACTAGAGAGTGAATAATCAAGTGGAAAAAGTATTGGCACTGGTATGAGATGGCCTGGTTCAAATCCTTCCTATGATGGCTAATTGGGAACTTGAGCAAATTGTGGCACCCCTATAGGTCTCAGTTCCTCATTTGTAAAATTAAGGGATGGGTCAAATAGTCCCCAATGTCCCTTCTAACTCTAAACCTTTAATCCTAGGCTTTTGATACCATAAATGAATACTAGGTGAAGGGGGTAGGGGAAAGGACAGATCATGGAGAGACTTGAAGACCAATCAAAAGAGTTTAGCCTAGATGAAGAATATGTTAAGAAATCAGCAAAGGTTCTTGTGTGGGGGAGAACCATGATGAAAGATCCATCTGGCATGGACTCCATTGCAAAGGAAAACAAGAACAATTCAGAGGTAATTTCAATCAGAGCAGAGAGTTGGTAAGAATGGAACAGTGGTGATGGAGAGGAAGGGCTATTTAGAGCTAATAAGATAGAAGAGTTAGTGGGACTTAACAATTAGATATGGAAAACAAAGGAAAAAAGAGAAGTCAAAGGCAACTCTGAGGTTTTAAATCTAGAGCTGGTTAGACTAGTGGAGCCATTAAAAAAATTAGATAACTGTCAGGGAAAACTAATTTGGGGGATGGGGTGGAGGAAATGATTGAGTTCTATTTTGAACATGTTGTGATTAATTAAATTTAATTCAATAAGTATTTGTTAAGTTTACTATGTACAAAAAACTGTACTAGAAGCTGAGCTTGCAAAAATTGATCAGTTCTTGAGATCGATGAGTTTATATTCTATTGGGGCTTACAACATGTCCACAAATAAAATACATATATAAACCAACTTGAGGAAGAGAAAGAATAGTATAACAGTAAATTGGAGAAGGCTTCATAGAGAAGGTGACACTTAAGGTGAGTCATGAAGGAAGGTAAGGATTCAGAGGAACAGGAATGAGAAAGGAGTGAATGAATAATAAATTTGACAAATTGTAGATGAATTTATATGCCAGTCAGAGAAGATTGCATGTTGTCTTATAGGTACAGATTCCCACTCTGCCTTCATTGAAGAAGTTCCAATGAAAATGGAAAGGTTAGTATAGATCTGAAATATTTCTAAAAGAAAGTTGGATATAGCAACTGATTTTCTGTGAGGATTGAAGGGAGAAGAGTAGTAGTGCCATTAATATAAAAAGAAAATTAAAGGGAAAAGATTGAACCACTGTTAATTAACTTAATATCTAGGTCAGAATATTCTCTCTCTTTCTGCCTCTGCTTGGTTGTCTTTGTCTCTCTATATAATATACATATACATATATATCTTTGTCTCTCACTCTTATTTTGTGTGTGGGTGTGTGTCTATCTCTCTGTTTCTGTCTCTGTCTCTCTATCTCTCCCCTATGTGTGTGTGTTTCTGTCTCTATTTCTCTATCTCTCTGTGGGTGTATCTCTCTGTTTTTCTTCTCCCTTTTCCCTCTCTTTGTCTCTCTGTTTTTATCTTTCTCTGTTTCTATCTTTCTTTCCCTGTACCTATCTCTCTGTCTCCATATTTCTGTCACTCGCTATGTCTTTATCTGCATTGCCCTACCTCTTTGGCTCTCTGACTTTGACTCTGTCTCTCTCTTTCCACCTCTCCCCTCTCTCCATCTACCTACCTATCTTATCTATCCATCATCTAACTAACTCTGGAGTCGAAGGGTGTAGGCAGAAACTGCCCTGCTTGGAGTCCCCTTTCTCTCCCGGTTCAGAGAGTGCTAATCTCCAAAACTGATGTTTTCCTGGTGTATGTATGGGAGGCTTTATCCTTGCTTCTTAAAAGTATGTTTACCCTTTTGTATTTAAAAGTTTACTTTGTTCTCTTAAGCCAGCAAATGTGATAAAACTATTGATCAATGAACTGTTGCTCCAACAGCTGGGGGCAGGGAGAGAGATTGGGAAATATCCAGGGAGGAAAGATAGATTTAAAACAACTATGTTTGTTAGAAAGAGATTTCTGGCTGGGGGCTTGAAATGAAAAAGGAGGGTCATTGATTTCTAATCACAAGTTCCCAGGACAGAGTGAATACATATACCACAATTCACTAACAAATGAGTCAGCTGTAGGAGTTGGATAGCATTTGTTTTGAGCGTTCAGACAGGCACTTAGCATTACCAGTTTACTAACTTAAAGGAATATTGGGGGGGGGGGAGGTGGAGGGAAGGTTAAAGAAGAACTATATTCTCCTGTTCCAATAATTTCTAGTTCTATTTATAGCTATATAGATGTAAACTTACATATATGTATGTATAATATATATGTGTATACAAAGTATACATATTCACATAAATGCCTGTATATATGTGAATGCATATATATATGTATGTGTGTGTGTGTACATATGTATGTATACATACACACACAATCCCTCTGAATTCTCTCTCCCAACTTGTTACTCATTCTTTTGCACATTAGCTCCCCAGGGAGATTCCTACTAAGGTTTTAAAATCCATTCTGAATCTATACTCCTAAAAGTATAGTTTATGAGCCCCCAGTGGTGAATTGACTTTTTTTTTAGTTAACTAAAAGATACCATTAGCTCAAAGCAAAGGCATTTACTAAGATGACAGTAAAAATAGTGATTACAGTAAATAAAATTGGGATGCACTCTTCCACAAAAAGCCACAACATCTGTGGGAAGGGTAGATACATATTTAGAGTACACTGGTCATGATGCATTCATGTAAGAAACACGTGGCCCAGGTAACTCACCTCCCTGATGGTGGAGGGCTCTAACATCCTTTCTCTATTTATGCTACTCCCTCCAAGTGCAATATCTTTTATGAGTGGAGTTGTTGAGCTGATGGTCCCCCTCCTCATTATAGCTTAACTCTTAACTGCTAGGATTAGTTCTTGTTGGAACTCATAGATAGGATCTTTCTCTGATGCCAGATGTCACATTTCTTGAAAATGCTTCCTAACTCCAAATGTCTATGTTTGTATAGCTCTCTCTGTTCCCTCTTGGACTTGGTACCTCTATTATAAGATGGCATGACCAATGGCATATGCAAGAGCTCATACCCATGAGCCCCACCCTTTGTCCAAAGAGTAAGGAAGGAAGGGGGAGAGAAACATCTCCTGATCCTTTTGCAGCATACAGATCTGGAGCTTCTTGGAGCTGATTTTCTTTCATCAAATTGAGACTCAAAAATTGGAAGAAAAATCAGATTATTTAAACACAGTAAATTAAGTAGAAGATAAACAGATGATTCAAATGGTAAAACATTGTGGATATGTTGAATTCCAGAAAGAAATCTTTTGGTGCTTCTTTATTCCTTAAAAATGTCTGTAAGCAACCAGTCACTACATGGAGCTAAGAAAACATGCTCAAGGCTACTTTAGAAAGAAAACCAGAAAGTCAGGCAGCCTTATATTTTATTTGTCAGCTATGCTGCAATTAGGTTTTTAACTTTTAGATAGTTGTCTTCTGTTCTTCAAATCTTTTGTATTTAGGATTTTGCTAAAATCGTCAGAATCTCTGGAAAACTGACCCAACAGCTACCAAGGCAGGTACCCACAGGAATAGAACTAGAAAGGACCTTAGAGGCCATCTGATCCAACTCCTTCATTGTACAAGTAAGGAAAGTCAGGTTCAGTGACTTGCTGGAGATCACCCAAGTGGCAATTGCTGTGCTGTTTTTCTTTCTATTTTCATCGTTTTAGTCACTGGATCTATTGTTTCTAGCAATATTTACACTAACTACATTTACCTAAAAGGAAACAACAACAAAACAATTAAAATTGAATGTTGCTAATTATAATGATTCCAAATGATTCCAAAAAAGAGACATGAGAAAACACTTGTCATCATTAATGCTTTACTCCTTGGAGGAAGTGGGGGGGAGGGGCGAGAGAGGGAGAGGAGGCATAGGTATGAACTTTTGCATATAACACCAGACTTTGATATACTGATTAATTTTCAAGAACTCCTTTTCCTTTATTCTTCTTTTTAAGTCCTTTATCATAAGAGATAGCTCCCTGGAAAAGGGAAACAAAAGGGCAACAGTGAGAAAGTAGGACATATAAAAACAAAATATATGAATAAAATTTTCTATTAAAACAATCAAAACTGGAAGAGTAATTGGGAAATGACTTCTACACTGCTCCCTCTCAACCTATTTCACTCACTACTAGATCATCCTACAAAGGCTACATGCTCCTCTGAACCTTCTGATTCCTCATATCCAAAGAATTGATGTGAATAAGCAGAAATCTCATAGGAAGAAGTCACTGTTTTTTTTTTTTATTTATCCTAAAATAACTTCTTTTCTACATTTTCACAAGTTCTTGAAAAGTAGAAGTATTCCAGAAAAAAATAAGTCCTCCACCTTAGTAGGCAGAAGAAGGGAGGATCTGAAAGGAATCTTTGAAAACATATGGATCAATGCTCTCAAATTAAAAAGGATTTGTTTTTTCCCTCGTATATCCAGTGTTTTATACATAGTACGGAACTTAGCAAAGCTTTTCTTTTTTTCAGCTCATGATTTTTAGTTTTCAATTAGCAAGCATTTTAGAAAACTAGCCCTTTCCCCTCCTCTATTGAACAAATTAAATGAAGGAATAAAGAGGGCATAGTTGGACAAAACAAATTCCTACATTAGCTATCTGAAAAGGTATGTCTCTTTTTTGCATTTTAATTACAACTCCCCTATACCATTCTTTTGGACTCACATAATGATAAATTGATTAGAGTTCTGAAATCTTTCAAAATTGTTTTTCTCTAGTAGCCCAATATCACTATATAAATTGTTCTGTTTCTATTCACTTTGCTCTGCATCACTTCATAAATATCTTTACAATTGCCTCTGAAATTATCCATTTAATCATTTCTTATGGCACAACAACATTCCATTACAGTCACATATCACATTTCATTTAGCCATTACTTAATAGGAAAATATCCCCTTTGTTTCCATGTTTTGTTTACCATGAAAAGAGGTGTTATAAGTATCTTTGTACATATGAGTCCTTTTCCTTTTTCTTTGATCTCTTTAGGACATTGGCTTTGTAGTGACATAGCAGGGTCAAAGGATATGCATAGTTTGGTAACTTTCTGGGCATAATTCCAACTTGCTTTCCACAATGGTTGAACCAATTCACAGGTCTCGACAGTGCATTAGTGTGCTGTTTTCCCACAGTCTCATCAACAAATAAATGATTCTTTCTTCCTCCCTTCTCTCCTTCCAAAAAGGAGAAAGAAAATAGAGGAGAGGGTCACTTCCAATAGCGTCCAATTTTTAATAGAGCAGGGCTAGAAACCAGACTTTCCATCTCCCAATCCCATGCTCTTGTCTCTAGAATCATAGACTTGAAATTGGAAGAAACCTTCCGGATGATCTGTATCCCAGTCACATGGGGAGGGATTTGAATCTAAGTCTTTGATGTCCAAATTCAATGTTCTTTCCACTATACCAGGAGGGGTAGCCTTTCTCAAATAATCTGCCTATTCCAAAAGCCCAAAATAAAGCCAAAAGTTGACAACATATTGCCATTGGCTTCTTTTCTGATTCTATATTTGAAATCAAACTGATTCTCTAGGTTGGAATTTACTTGTTACCTGTGAACATTTAATAAGTGATTTCACATCCACGGGCTTGCTTCATTTTTCTCATCTGTAAAATGAAGGTATTGGACTCAATAGCCTCCAAGTTCCCTTTCTAGCTCTCAATCTATCATTCATTCTTTATCACTCATATGTTATCAGTAAAAGAAAAAAAAAAACCTTCTAGGATCCTAGGGATTAAGGGATTAAATTATTTTATTTATAACACATTCATTTAATATTTTATTTTCCCTCAGTGATATGTAAAAACAGTTTAAATGCATTCTTTAGAATGTTTAGTTCCAAATTCTCTCCCTCTCTCCCCTCCCCTCTCCTTGAGAATGCAAGCAATTTAATATAAATTATTCACATATATTCACTTGCAAAACTTTTTTAAGGGTTTAAATTCTTGAAAATAATTCCTTTCCTAAGTTTTCCCTTGTTGTCTATTCTACACTCATAGGAGGTATGTTTATCTCCAGGCAGAGCAACAGTTCAGCATCCCCATACCCACCTACAGCAAAGCTAGAATGAATCTTCCATGTGGGTGTTGAGCAGTATATTTAAATAGAGCACTAAATAGAGGCTAAACTGAGGGTCTGAGGCTAATCTATAGTTTCTCCTCATCAGGGTTTTTATTTCAAGTGTTCATTATCTGGGTTCTGTGAAAAGTGGAAAAACTACTTGGTCAATGTTTTGTAATTTGCACCACCTAGTGGTTAAATTACCACAGAAGAAAAATGAGACTCATTCCAAAAAATATAAATGATGTAATCACAGGTAAAATGTAGTAGTCATTAATAGAAAAAAGTCACTTACATTCTACCATCATATATTGTATGTTATCTTCCCCCAGGAGAATATAAGTGTTTTGAGGGTAAGGGTGGTCTTGTATCTTTGTATTTATATCCCCATTTCTCAGCACAATATCTGGCATAAGCTAAGTCCGTAATAAATACTTTTTCTTTTCTTTTCCTTCATCCTGAATGCTTATATAGTATTTTATGTTTACAAAGTATTTACAACAATCTGAGTGAGCAAGTGCTCTTTTTTAGTAGGAACTTGTGAGTTTACTGTTATGACAGAAAACAACTGAAAGAAACAACTATTCTATAATACTAGAGGGTTGTCTGGAGACCCTGAAGAGCTAAATGGCCTTCCCAAAATCACACAGCCAGTGTATGTGAGTGGTGGAACTTGAACACAGGACTTCTTGATTCTGAGGTCAATTTTTTATCCACTTCCCATGCCACAATAGTCCTATTCTACAAGTGAAGAAAATGAAACAGAAAGGAAAAAGTAACATGCTCCTGACCATATGGATACTAAATGCCAGAGAAGGTATTTGAACCCCGTTCTTTTCTGACTCCAAATTTAATGCCTTTTCTACTAGATTACACTGCTTAGTATAGAATTAGAACGAATAAATATGGTTTAAAATTATTAAACATTTACTTGTCATTCAGTTATTTTCAATCATGTCCAAATCTCCACCACCCTATTTGGGGTTTTCATGGCAAAGATACTGGAATGGTTTGCCATTTCTTTCTCTTTTTACAGATGAGGAAACTGAGGTAAATAGGATTAAGTGATTTATCCAGGGTTACACAGCTAGTAAGTATCTGAGACTAGATTTGAACTCAGGAAGATGCATATTCCTGACTCTAGGCCTGACATTTTATTTATTCTACATGCAAAGAATTGTACCATAATATAATAGAAAATAAGCTAGATGCAATATTTCACTTGCTACATGATTGCATCCAAACATAACAGGATTTGTTTGTTTGTTCATTTGTTTTTTGGACACTTGCTCTAAGAAGTTAAATCATGGTAGAGTTTGTACTGACCTCCTCTATGATGGTATTAAAGAGTGAACCCCAGAATCTTAGGCAGAAGTACAACTGGATGGAGCCAACAACTCTCTTTTGGAAAGAGGCAATAGATTAGTGATTGGTTTCTGCAGGGAAGGGAAGACTTGTCTGGAAAAGATGGTTACAAGATTTAAAATTATATGTCTTAGAATTATACACACAGTGGACAAAATAAATACAGATTAGGGAAGTGACTACACTGTATTGCTATAGTGGGACAAAAGATCTCCACCCTAAGGCTGATTCAGAGATAGCAAATGAAACTACTGTGAAGATACTAATTTTCTTCTTATGAGTAATGTATTAGAAATTGGATTTGAAATCAGGCTGACTTAAGTTTGATTTCTGGTTCTGCCTCTAAAAAACTTATGTGATCTTGGGCAAGTCCCTCCATCTCTCTGAGCCTCAGTTTCCCCACTTATAAAAATAAGAACCTTGGACTAGATAGCTTGTAGGGTCCATCCCAGTTCTAAATTAACAATCCTATAATACTCAGACAGAGCATCTGGGGTCATAATCAAATAATGAAAGGGTCTATGATAGGCACTACTTTATTTGAGGGAACTCAGATCCCAACTGGAAGCCCCACTGATGTTTTTATATGCCCTCTGTCTATTACTGAGTTCTCCAAAACACTAAATTTCTAAATAGGAATTCATCAAAGTGGGGAGAGGGAAATAGCCAGGACATATGTTTAGGAAGCAAGAATTTTGTGATATCCTGGTTTGATGCAGGACATTGCCTATAGAAGGATGCCATAGATCTTCATTCCAAAGGAAATGGTTGTTATTGGTAAATATTTCCCATTCTACTATTTTCTGGTGCTCCTTAGCTAGGATGAGCAGGCCAATGGGTAATCAGTTCCCCGTATGATTCTGTATTTGCTTTTCACCACTTGTAGGAACTATTGGAGAGAAAGATTTATAAATCAAAACATTGGATGTCATCTTTTCCACCCTTCTCATTTGAAAGAGAAGGAAACTAATGGTTAGATAATTGAAGAGAGGAAATGGGACAGCCAGAAGAAACTCAGGCCTTCTTGACCCTTAACTAGTGCTTTTCCCACATCCCTACAGCTGCATCTGTGGGTTAGATCTACTTTCTATCCTGTTTAGATAAGGTATCTACAGCTAGCTTTGGCTGTAACCTCAAATAAAATCATTTTTCCTCTCTGAATTTCAGTTTCCTTCTCTCTAAAATGAGGAATACAAGATGATCCCTAATTCTCTTCTTGCTTTGAAATTCTAATACTTTACGTTACTATATTTGTGTAGAAATTGCTTCAGAGTGTCAACTTATCTGTTGTGTGTGTCTCTGTATACATATGCATACATACAAATGTATATACATATATATTCATATACTGCCTATAAAATTATTATTTATATAGTCTTGGATTTGCAGGAGTTCTTAACATGAGGTTTGTGAACTTTTTTAACAACTATTTTTTTTTTTTGGCAAGGCAATTAGGGTTATTTCAGTATCATTTGATTCTGTTGCACTCCTATGCAGTTTATGTTAAATATTTAAAAACAGTATTGGTCCATAACTTTTGCTAGAATGCTACCAAAGGGAACAATGATTAAAAAAAAAAGTCAAGAACTCTTGTCTTGGAGAATTGCCTGGGACTCCAGGAAAACTTTCATTGACTTGCACATGAACATAAAATTAGTATTTGTCAGAGGCAAGGCTGAAAACACTGGTCTTCTTGACTGCAAAGCCAGTCCCATGCCACCCTTCATAATTTTGTACACACTTTCCATTTATCTGTGCACAGGCTATATTCCCCTAGTACAATGCAAACTCTTTGGTTTTGTTTCACTTTTGCCTTTGTATCTCTAATACTTCATACACTGTCCTGTACATAGAAGATTCATATAGTATCCTTAATTAAATCACTAAGATCTATTTGCTATTTCTTCCAAAGATGGGGGAGTGTTGATCATCAAGACTTTTCTTATAGGAAAATGGACCAAAGTATCCTATGAGAAAGCTTCCAGGCCTTTGCCATCCTGATTGTCCCCATTACCAATGACCTAGAGTGCATACCTGAGCAGCAGTGCACAAAGAAGAAGGGCCCATTAGCCTGGCTGTGACTGCATCTAAGCTGACACAGCACCAGGCCCCATGAGTTGGGAGGGTCATGAGCAAGACACCCATGGGACTCAAAAGGCTTTTTGTCCCAAAGGGCTGCTTTGGTTCAGCAGCTTGTGGATCATGAAGAAGTTAATCAGTGATTACTGAGGGATTAATTTCTAACTGCCCAACAGACAAGATAGTTCAGACTAGTGAAGGATGCAAATGAACTATGGAGCGGTATTACTGTGGAAAGACTGGGCTTTTCTTCTGGTTGAGAATTCCATTCTGTTCATTTTAATTCAGTTCAACTCAGCTTCATTCAATTCAACTAACATTTAGATAGTATTGGGGATATCAACACAAAAGTGAAACAGTCCCTGACTTCAAGGTTCTCACACTCTATGCATGTACACATAGAAGTATATACAAAATATAAAAGAAATAAATACCAGGTAATAACTAGCATTGAGAAATCAGGAAAGGCTTCAGATGGAACTGAACTGAGTTTTTTGAACTCAGAATTGAAAGGATTCTAAAAGGCAGAAAGAAGAAGGGAGCAAATCCTCCTGGGAGAAGCATAGAAATGTAGTGTTCAAGCTCTAAAGTCCATGCATCTAGTCTAGAGTCCCCCAAGTAGTGAGAAATGGGCACAAACTTCATCCAACTCCAATCTTATATGTCCACTGTATTCCAGTCTCTATGGTTCATATTTTGGTGGTTGAGAAAGAAATGTAGATAGCAAATATTTTCTGTTCTGGCCAGAAACTCTAAGGATCTTCCTCTTCAAGACTATTATCTTTGTGGTGGTAAATTAAGCCATCTTTGTCTTAATTCTTAATCATCCTTTAGTTACTGAATGGGCATGGCCTCGTACAAATGGAGACTTGGTAAAGGTCTTAATTTAGAAAGGCAAGGTCACCCATTGCAAACTGGGCTCTCATCAGTCATTTTTACCTTTGTCTTGCCATCGGATTTCCATGATAGTGAGGCTGATGACTTTGAGCAGCTCTGCCCAACTCATATCCAATTCACAGGCAAGTCAAGACATTATCCCCCTCATGATGTTTTTAGTCCTCTTTTAGAATGAAGGAAGAACAATACTAGTTCTTGAGCTGTGATGCTATAAGTATGGATTCTATCTGTGATTTCAATTTGATTTCCCACCAGAAACCCATCCAATCCATGACACCTTAACTCCTGAAGCCTAGAAGAAGTGACCAGAGTCACTTGTGTGATTCAACTTTAAATCACAAAACTTAAAGCATAAAGCACAAACCTATAATTATTATTACTATTTACTATTACTACTTGCTAATAATAATTAATATAACTATCATTATTATCCACTATTAAAATGGGGCTTCATTAAATATATCCAATTATGATCCCATTTGCAAGGACTTAGAAGAACAAAAGTGTGAACCCCTCTCACTATCCTGTGCTATTTGTGAACTCTATGAAATCCAGAGGTCTGTCCTAAGCCAAAGTAATTTTAAGTGTCTCTTTTCCCTAATTGTTATGTCAGATTTGCCTTTGAAAATTTTTTCAATTTTTTTCATACTTTGTCCTCTCTTAGCTTCTATTCCCATTAGAAAAAACAAAAAACCATTTAACAAATATTTATAGTGAAGTCAGACATCCAGAAAAACGTATCCCTCATTCTGCACTCTGATTATGGTAACTCCAAGTGGATGGAATTGTAGACAGAGGAAAAGCAGGTTTTGCTACAGACCTACCTCCTTTGACAGTCCCCTTCCACTCTCTCTTATTTCAGGGGGCTAGTCTCCATCTTCTGAGAGAGCCCCTCACTTGGAAGGAGACAATTGGACCACTCTTATGGACCAACTTCCTTTGTGCCTTATATCTGGCAAGTGACCACATGTATATTTTCTGAGAGACAAGGTACTTTTTAATGTTGTTTAGTTTAGGCTGTTTCTTTTTAATCTCAGTGGAAATGAAAACTCTTTTAAGTAAGATATAAATAAGGTCTTTCATACAATAAATCACACAGAGTCCTGCCAGGACGTTGTTACCTGCCTGATACACCCTGAACTTGGCACCATTTTCAAAGCAGGCACTGTACCCATCCGTCTCACTGGGATCCTTTTTGATCTGGTTACCTTGGAAGAATTTGGTCAACTGAAGTTGCCTATAATTTCCAGGGTCATGGGAGAATAGCTTTTGAACTTATTACAGAGCCTGGCATATAGTAGGTGCTTAATAAATGCAACTAACTACCTCATCTGGAAGGGATCTTAGAAGTAGCTTTATCAGTTGACCTGTTCCTTTTTACTCTGGACCACTGGACTTCCTGAGACCATACCCCGGGAAAATTAATCCACTCATCTGTGAAATGCCACTCTGGGGCCATGTTGTTCTGACTGATCTGAAAACCTACCATCTAGATAGACCCCAGACTCTTGTTCTTATTGACTCCCTTCCTATCAGACTACCATTGGTTCTCCCACTCCACTTTTAACCTCTGATTTTAAGAAAAGTTTTCAAATCTGTTCTACCATCACTTCTAGAAAGGGAATGTAGATGGATTTGCCTTGAGATTCCACTTACTATAAACTATTCTTCCCTAACAACTATTACCCTATGTGTTGTCTCTTTCAATCTGAATACAAACTCCTTTGACTACAAAGACTGACTTTTTTATGTTTGCTGTTGTGGTTGTTGAGTCATTTTAGTCATATCTGACTCTATGAACCCCCTTTGGGGTTTTCTTGCAAAGATACTTTTCCATTTCTTCTCTGCCCATTTTCAAATGAGGAAACTGAGGCTAATAGGGTCATACAGATGATGATTGAGGCCAAATTTCAATACAAGTCTTTCTAATTTCAGCCCTGGCATTCTATCCATTATACCACCTATTTTCAGCATTTAGCCCAATTCCTTGTATATAGTAAGCTCATTAGTTGATGCTTTTCTACTAATTCAAGCAATTCTATTCATTCTCCAATGCTATTTTTTATAGTTAAGGAAGCCAAAGCATGAAGTCTCTGAAATCACACAGGGAATATAGACAAGAGATCTCGAATTCAAATTGAGATTCTCTATCTTCAAATCTATTGTTATCTCTACTATAGCATCCTAAATGTCTAATAGGACCTATGGCTGGGGGAACAAATTTTAAATTAAAAACTCAGGTGAGCTGAAAAAATCCAATTGCTAGGTGCTGTTACTCTTATTTGAGGAGCTTGGAAGGAAGCATAATCTGCTGAGATAAGAGCGCTTGTATCAAGACCCAGTGTGGCTGGCTTCTAAACATTTTTCATAATAAGAATCTATCTATGCATTTGAAGGAAAGAGCCTATGGAATGATCTCACCCAACTATTCCATTTTACAGAACAGGAAAATGAGACCCAGAGATAAAATGATTTACTCTGAGTACACAATTTTATTTACCTTGAGTTATACAAATAGAATGAGGCAGTTACATGGCTCAGTGGATAAAGAGTCGAGTTCAAACCCTGCCCCAGATACTTACTAACCACTTGACTCTGGGCAAGTCCTCACTTCTGTTTGCCTTAATCCACTGAAAAAGAAAATGGTAAAACCATTCTAGCATCTTTGACAAGAAAACACCATGGTGGGGAAGGGGAGAGAAAGGAGGGGGCAGCTAGGTGGCACAGTGGATAGAGCACAGCCCTGAAGTCAGGAGGACCTGAGTTCAAATCTGGTCTCAGACACTTAACACTTCCTAGCTGTGTGATCCTCAGCAAGTCACTTAACCCCAACTGCCTTAGCAAAAAAAAAAAAAAAAAAAAAAAAAAAAGAAAAAGAAAAAAGAAAACACCATGTAATAGTGTGCTATGGTTCACAGGTTCAAAAAGAGTCAGACATGACTGAACAGTAACAACAACAACAACAACACAAAAGTAGAAAGGGACAGAATTAGTCAGGTAATATGCAGGTAAAAGTTGAATTGGATCTCTTTAAAAATGTGTAACACTTATTTACTTATCACACACTTTTAAGTTTAATCTGCTTTATTGATATTTTCTCTAGCACTTTTTGAAGTTTGTTCCATCAACAAAACAATAAATCAAGTCCTGATTTGCAGGCTTGATGATTTCCAAGGGATAAATGCTCATATTGAACATTAAAAAATTGACTTTTCCAGGCTATTTAGAACTGACTGCAAGACACTCCTAAAATTAGATCTCCCTGCTTCTCAGTCTAGTTAGAGAGTTTTTCTATCAAACATCTTCCCTATTATGGAAGGAGCTCAATGACAAATGAACAGATACATTACAGTAAGTACATTTAATTAACAATAAGTATAATTATACTTTAATTAATCTATGCTCTTTGTGGCCTGGTTTAGGGTAGAGTCTGGGTCTTCCTCAGGAAACCCTTCCCTACTAAAGATGTGATATTTGAGCAAATTGTTCCTTCTTTTTTTCAAAGAAAATTGGGAGATACCAAAAGCTACTTTGGGTACTTATTGGGGAAGGTGAGTAGTGTTGTGCTGGGAGTGAGAGTAGGGCAGGGAAAAGAAGCTAGAGGAGCCTGGAAGATGCTAGAAGGTCCTTGGATATCAGTTGACAACATAAGACCTGCTAACTTCAAAGTCTTACCTCCTCATGGAGCCTGTGACCATAATCTACTGCTCCCTAGCCCAGCCTTTGTTTCCATTCTCCCTTACAATTCTTTACCGTTAGCTCCTAGAATTCCTGGTTTCCATAAACATTTAAAAGGAATGTGTGTGTACATATATATGTGTATATATATTTATATATACACATGTATGGTGCGCATATGTGCATGAGTATATGTGTGTGCACGTGTAGACATGTATATGTGATTCCTTTCTATGTGTACATATGTATGGATATACATTGTGTACATGCATGTACATATATACACACACGTGTATGTGTATTCCACCCTTCTACAGTCATTGTGTCTTTCTCTAGTAATATTTGAGCAAATTGTTGTTCATTTTTCATTTTTCAAAAAGAACCAATGGCATCACAGGGTGATGTCTTGACTGAGGCTTGAGTGTGGAGGAATGAGCCAGCTCTCAATGGATGACCTGTTGTCCCTTTTCCCCACCAAGAAGTTTTCTAAGTTATTTCTGGAATGAGCAGCACTTCCACTTGTCTTGACTCTGATTTTCCCTTCTTCCTCATCTTCCCCCCATTCCCCATGGAACATTTCATGGAACAAAAACCTTTGGGTTGGTAGACATTCAAGCATATATGCATAGGATTGTCGGATTTGGAGCTGGAAAGATCCTTAAGACCATCTAATCCTACTCTCTCATTTTACAGCTAGAGAAATTGAGGCAGGAAGTACAATGTTGCTTGTCCATGATGATAAAGGTTGTAAATATCAGAGACAAGATTTAAAGCCAGGGCCTCAGACTCCTGAAGCTGTGCTCTTTCTGCTGGGTTATCTACCCAAAATTTATCATGCCTGAATAACTTACAATGCATGAGAAAGGTTTTTGTTTTTTTTTTTCCTTTGGCTCTAAGTCCATGATTGCACCTTTCTAGGTACTTAAGAAATTTTGATGGGTACTAGTCTGTATCCCAAGGAGATCATAAAAAAGGAGAAAGGCCCCACATGTGCAAAATTGCTTGTAGCAGCTCTTTTTGTAGTGGCAAGAAATTGGAAATTGAATCAATGGCCATCACTTGGAGAATGACTAAGTTATGGTTTATGAATGTTATGGAATATTACTGTTCTATAAGAAATGGTGAGCAGATTGATTTTGGAAAAGCCTACAAAGACTTACATGAACTGATGCCAAACGAAGTGAGTAGAACCAAGAGAACACTGTATATAGTAACAAGAAGATTATGTGATCACTGATGAATTTGACTCTTCTCAGTAATGCTGTGATTCAAGGCAATTCCATTAGACTTACATGGAAAATACCATCTACATTCAGAGATAAAATTATGACAACTGAATATTGATAGAAGCATGGTATTTTCACCTTTTTTGTTTGTTTTTTCTTTCTCATAGTTTTTTTCCCTTTCATTTTGATTTTTTTTTTTTGCTCAACATGACGAATATGGAAATGTGTTTAAAAGAATTGCACATATTTAACCTATATAAGACTATTTGTTATCTTGGGGTGGGGGGGGTCAGGGAGGGAGGGAGAAAAATTTGGAACACAAAGTCTTACAAAAATGAATGTTATGCTATGTTCACTTTCTTTTTCTTCTGTTTTTTTTTCTCTTGTGGTTTTTCTCTTTTGTTCTGATTTTCCCCTCCCAAAAGGATTCAAAAGAAATGTGTATTTTTAAAAAATGAGCATGTATAATCAGAAAAAAATAAGACAACAAAGTTTTAAAAATGAATGTTGAAAACTTTATGTGTATACATGTATTTGGAAAAATAAAATAGTATTGTAAATTAAAATAAATATCTAAATGCTGTTGGGATGAATGGCTGAATGACGTTAGTAGTGCAGGTTTTAATGCCAGGATAATAGAAACAATAAGTGGCTGCATAGTGGAAAAGAAGGAACCTTAGCTTTGGAATCAGAGGCCATCATGGGTTCAAATTTCCAACTTGGCCTCTTAATATCTGAGTGATCTTGAGCAAGCTGTGGGCAGTTGGGTGGGCCAGTGGATAGAGTACTGGGTGTGGAATCAGGAAGATCTAAGTTCAAATTTGGCCCCAAACACTTACCAAATGTGTGATTCTGGGCAAGTCATTTAACCTTGTTTGCCTCCATTTCCTTATGAGTAGAATGAGCTGAAGATGGCAATGGTAAATCACTCCAGTATCACTGTCAAGAAAATCCTGAATGGAGTCATGAAGAATTGGACACAATTAAAATGATAGAACAACAACCTCGAACAACCAAGTTATTTACTCTTCGTGCCTCAATTTCCTCATCTTTAAAATAAGCTGGATGATGTGAGTTCCCAGTTCTAAATCTGTGATCTATATAAATTGCCTTTCTCAGGAAAGTCTCCAAAGGATCAATACTCTGCTGAAAAAAGTGATGCACAAAACAAAATGCCTCAGATGGGAGCTGAGTAGGGCAAAGGATAGCAAAATAATCACCTCCTTGATCTCAGAAACATGATGCTTCTTTTGATTACCTAACCACAGAATGGCCCTCCAAAACAATTCCTGAGCGATCTTAGTGGAAGTTTTCTAAACCTCCTTCCTCATTGAATGTATTGTAGGCTGAAAACTAAGAAAACCTATAAGGGTCATTAGACATTCTGGTATAGATAGCTAAAAAAATTAGGATGAATGCTTGGCTTGCCTCTTTCTGGAGCAGCTGGGCTTGGAGTCAGGAAAATCTGAGTTCCAATTCTACTTCTACTTCCTGGACAAGTTATACTTAACCTGTTTCATCAACTGGGAAATGGGGCTCAAAATAGAACCTTTCCCATGGGGCTATTGTGAGGATCAGATAACATGTAAAGAACTTTGCTAGTTATTCTCCTTAGCCTAGAAAATAGCTCCTACAGTGCTAGAGCTGGGAGAACCTGGAGACATTATCCAATCAAAGATTGGAACTGAGATCTTAACAGGGGAAAGTAAGGAGCAGAGAAATCTGTAAAAACCTGGAGAGGGTGACTGGACACTGACAGTGGAGGGCCTTGAAAGCCCAAGGCTCAGCCACCAAAGGACTTTCTAGCAAGGAAATCTTTGCATGGCCCAGACTTACGTACCCTCACAATCACTGGTGATAATGATGATTTGATTATTTATTCCTGATAAACATAACAAATAAATATTAAATATAAATTAATAAGCAGTTTCTACTGCTTAAGTGGTTACAAGATAGGATTAATTTTGCGATGCTCACTCTGATTTGGGAGATTTGGGTAAGCCAACTGGCCTTTGAATTTAGAATGAGAGGAGCCGAGTTCAAATCCTATTTCAGCTACTTGGTAACCTTGAGCAGGTTACCTGCCCCTTGCCCTGAGCCCTAGTTTTCTCTTCTCTGGGCAGGATGACCTCAAGTCCCTTCTAACTCAAATTTATGACTCCGTGAACATTTTGTGAAATGTGATTCTAGCTTTGGAGTTAAAGGAACTTCATTTTAATCCCCAATCTGCACTTACAAGCCAAGTGTGACTTTGAGCAAGTCACACTTTTCTGGTCCTAAGTTTCCTTACCTGTAAAATGAAAGGATTGAATGAACTGACCTCTAAGGTCTCTTCCAGCCCTTAATCTAGAACTTTTGTGACATTATTACTTGTTACTAAAATAAAACTGAAAGGTGGCTAATGTTTCTGAAATACTTGGAGGTGTGTATTTCAGAAACATTAGCCACCTTTCAGTTTTATTTTAGTAACAAGTAATACTTGGAGGTGTGTAGCTAGAAGCAGACATGAAAGACAAAGTGTTGGCAGAAGACCACCCAATCTCGATAAAAGAGAGGTATCATGGGGCAGTGAAAATGATGTCCTATAAGTCAAGAAGATTAAGTCTTGACAATATCAAGAAATCCAATATCAAGTCCCTACTGCATTATTATGGTCCAGTCACTTTTCCCTCAATTTTTCTTTTCTCGTCTATAAAAGAGGCATCCTAGTAGCAAAAATCTTGAGTTTAGAATTTGGAAGGACCTCAGAAGTCATCTATTCCAACACTGTAACATCCCTCATGAGGGAACCAAGACTTAAAAAGGTGGATTAAATTGCTCAACATCCTAGAGGTGATGATTAATCAGAACTTAATTTAAACTGTACTATGAGTCCTCTGACTCCAAATCCAGCTGTTTTTTTTTTTTGTTTTGTTTTATTGTAGTTTTAAAGATGATGATACTTTCACCAACCTCATCACTGGGTTGCTGTAAGGCTCTAAAAAAATCCTATTAATAAAATGCCTTGTAATTGTAAGATAGCAATACAGGAAAATAAACTGTAAATATGTAAATATAATTTTAATTTACAGACAAGGATGGCTCAGAAATTTTTAGTGTGCTCCATTCAAGCCCAACATTCTTTCAAAGGCCACCATGGAGCGACTGAACCACTTTTCTTGAAATTATTCCCTCTTTTTCCCCAACCCCCACCTACCAAAAATAAATGAAAGGGAAGAGTCAAGGATGAGCGCTCAGAGAGGTTTCCATGTGCCCAGCTCAGCAGATTCAGAGCTGACCCCTACAGAGTTTGGACTCTGACCTAGCACTGACATTCTCTCTGCTCAATGGTCATTCACACAATGAATTCATCTGTGTAATTGCGCCTCCTTGCTCACTGTCCCCAGTTAACTCCATGTTTGCAGGTAGATTCAAATGCTTAACCTGAAAAAAGCTGGGTTTTCTTCCATTTCGGGCTTATCTTGGAGGCATTCATGCTGGAATTTCCTGGGCTTACCTTTTTTATCTTTTGCTGGGATTGAGAGCAGGAGGAAGGGAGTCCTTTGTTTTATGGTTACTTTGGGGAACAATTATGAGCAAGGATTCTTGACTGGTCTTATGTGCTACCTACCCTCCAGGGCATAGATCTTGGGGAGCAGAAGTGACCCCAAGAAAGGCACAGAGATATGTGAAAAAGGGACTAGCTGTGGAACCAGAACACCTGGCTTCAAATACTATGCTAGCTATTTACTGGCTGGCTGACATAGGGCAAATCATTCCACTTTTCTAAGCATTGATATCTTGATCTGTAAAAGGGTTGGGCTAGCTGGCCTCCAAGGTGTCTTCCAGCTCTGGATTTTGGAGCCTGGGTTCTTCCTTGTATGACTTTGGAAAGTCTTGATGACCTTCACTTTTCTCCTTTATAAAATGAGGGAATTTGACTCAATGGCCTTTAATGATCATCCCTATATCTATGATAATGTACTGCCTATATGACTTAGTTTAAGTCACCAACCTTGCTCTGGTTTAGTTTATTCTGATGCAAAATGAAGGAGTTGTATTGAAAGACCTCAAAGTTCTTTTCCAAATCTTGGTCCTGTTGGTTAGAACCTAAGACTCTAAGAGATGAAAGTTCTAGAGTAATCAATTGAGAGCCCATATTTAAGTGCCTATAATATGGTAAGGACTAGGTAAAATGCTGGGGCTACCAAGATGGATGCGAGATACCTTCCTTCAGGAAACTTACCTTCTGTTGGGAGAGACAACACGCACACATAAGTACATACAAAATAAATTCAAGGCAATCTTCATAAGGAGACTCAAGAAGAGCTTTATATAAGAGGTGATTTATTTAAGCTTCATAGATAATCAGAAGAATTCCTCATTTATTTGAAGAATACTCTGCAAAATGGAAAACTATGTTTGGTTAATAACATGATGACCTTGTGATATGGTAGAACAACCACCAGACCAGACTTCCCCTGGGCCAGTTCCTTATCTCACTGAAACTAATTTCCTATTTGTATTTTCATATTTCAAGTTATCAATATATCCATCCATCTATCAGTCCAAAAGCATTAAGTGCCTATGATGTCAATAAACATTTATTAAGTGCCTACTATTTTCCAGGTGCTAGAAATACAAATGCAAAGAATGAAACAATTTTAATGACAATAAGCTAACATTATAAGGGGAGAGACAGCAATATATGTGTGTACACTACACACACACACACATGCACACACACATACCCACACATATATAATACACATATGTGCACACATGTTCATACTCTAATTCTAACCTTAACTGTATATATACATATATGTATGTAGAAACACGTGTATGAATATTTATTTATGCACATGCTGTTCATCCTTCATATCCCAATGGACCAATGACATCATGATGTTGGAGTCAAGATACACAATGTGTTTGACAGAGGTTGATCAGTCTAGTACAAGATCAGTAGATTCTACCACAGGCCAGTCACAAATAGTCCATCTGAGATGTCTCTGGATTGAGCATCTCATATTTCTTTTGATGTACTGCAATTCTGCTTTGCTTATAGAACACAAGAACACAGCACCTTCTTTAATGAGGGCACACCATGCTGGGTTGTCCCGTGCCAGCGTCGCCCCTCTCACAATCAATTCCAAAGTTCTTCAGGGACACCTTAAGACTGTCCTTGTGTCACTCCTTCTGACCATGTGAGCATCTGCCCTGTGTGAGTTCCCATAAAAGTCGTCTAGACAAATATATGTTTGGCATTCCAGCTATGTGGTCAGCCTATCAGATTGCTCTCTCTGAAGTAGAATTTGAATGCTTGGCAGTCCATTTGAGAGAGAAATTCAGTGTCTGGTATCTTATCTTTCCAGTGATCTTCAGAATTTTCCTAAGACAACTCAAAAGACCTTGAAGACTATAAGCCAAGACTAAAGTGGAGGGAGAATTGATGTGCAACTTTTTGTTTGCAGATGATTGTGTGCTCAATGTAGTCTCTGAGGTCAGGATGTCACAACACAGTATGAATTAATTCTCTGCCACTCATGTTAATTTAAGTCTAACAATCAACAGCAAGAAAACAGAGGTCCTCCATCAGCCAGCACCACACCATCCATATGTGGAACCATTGGTTACGACAAACAGAAATTTTGAATGTTGTTGATAGGTGCATTTACCTAGGTAGTATACTTTGAAAGGATGTACATGTAGATGAAAAGGTCGACACACACATACATTGCCAGAGGTAGCTCAGGTTTTGGAGGCTCTGAAGGGAAGTGTGGGAGAGAAGAGATATTAAGCTGCCTACCAAACCGAAGGTCCACGGAACCATTGTACTGATCTCCTTGTTATATGCCTGTGAAACTTGGACAGTCCACCAGTGCCATGCTAGAAAATTCATATACACATATAGACATATGCATAGATATATGTAGAAATATATGTATATATGAGATAACTACTTATATGTGTATATATACATATATGTGAGATAAATACTCATATGCATTTATATACTTACATATAAATGTGGGATAAATACTCATATGTATCATATATACTTACATATAAATGTGCGATACTCATATGTATTATATATACTTACATATATGAGATAAATACTCATGTATTATATAGACTTACAAATAAATGTGAGATACTCATAGATGTATTATATATTATTCATATTATATATGAATATGTGGGATAAATCCTCAATGTATATTATGTATACTTCCATATATATGTGGGATAAATACTTATATGCAATATATACTTATATGTATGAAATACATACTCATGCATTATGTATACTTACATATAAATGTGAGGTAAATACTCATAGATGTGTTATATATACTTGCATATGAATATGTAGGATAAATCCTCAATGTATATTATGTATACTTACACATATGTGGGATAAATACTTATATATGTATCTATCTACCTATATATCTATATCTATATATATACTTAGATATGTATATGTGGGATAAATGTAAAGTGAATTCAAACTATTTAAATGCTTACTTTTTTTTAACAATATGTTTGTGAAGGAAGGCACTAGGGGATCAGAAGATGCAAAAGCTGAAACTTAAACTGTTAGAGAGATACTCTGAGGTAAAGATGAGTGCATTCCAGGCATGTGGACATCCTCTCTTTCCAGTAGGATAAATCCCAGTCCGTTTGGGTCCTCTTCATCAAAGAGACTTGTCCATGGATTCCCATAAGTCTTCTACAGGAGTTCCACTTAGTGTTCTGGTGTCCTTGCTTTCTGTCCCCTGACATTCTACTGACATAACACATGGCCTGGCTATCAGTTACCCTTCATTCTCACTCATCTGATCAAGAGTAGAAATGATGCTTTTTGTCCTCCCTTCCTCCCAGGAGTGTTATGAGAAAAGCCAATGCTATCATAGAGTTTTGAACTGGAAGTGATCTGAAAGATCATTTAATCCAGGAGTTCTTAAGATTTCTTTTGTATCATGGGTCCCTTGTCTATAAGCTGGTAAAACCTATGAGCCTCTGCTCAGAATCATATTTAAAATTAAGAAAATAAAATAAATAGGATTATAAAGAAAATCAATTATTTTGAAATACAGGCATATTTTTTTATCCAATATCAAGGATCCCCTGAATTCTATGCAAAGATGCCTTGAAAAGAAAGGTGTCCATTAACTCAAGGCTTCTAATTCAAAATTCGAATTCAGCTTCCTCTAAATGTGAAGATGAGGAAAGTTAGTCTCAGAAGGAGATGTGGCTTGTCCAAGGTTATGCAGCTAATAAGTAGCAGTAGCAAGATAAAAGACAACATCTAAGTATAGGGGTCTTCCCATTCTACCATGGAAGTAGGGGCTGGACCTGTGATTTCAATGATTTAAAAAACTCATAAATGAAGAAACTTTCTCCCAGGCAGAGACTGGGTGGCACAATATATAGGGTATTGGCCTGGAGGCAAAAAGAACTGAGTTCAAATCTGATCTCAAATAAAGTTGTGTGACACTGGGTTAAGTCATTTAACTTCTGCCTTAGTTGTCTCAACTGTAAAATGGAGGATAAAAATAATACCCTCCTCCTAGGAATGTTGTGAGGATAGAAAGAGATAATGTTTGTTAAGTGCTCAGCATATAGCTTTGTTGGTGATGATGATGATGATGTTGAGTCATGTCTGATTTTCCATAATCCCATTTTGGGGGTTTTCTTAGTGAAAATGCTAGAGTTGTTTGATATTTCCTTCTCCAGTTTATTTAGCAATTGAGAAAACTGAGGCAAACAGGGTTAAGTGGGTCACACAACTAGTAAGTATCAGAGACAGATTTGAACTCAGGTACTCTTGACTCCAGAGCTGGTTCTCTATCCACTTTGCCACCTAATTGCCCTTTTGGCACATAGTAGGTGTTCAGTAATAAATACTTGTTTCCTCCATTCTTTCTATCCTCCACCAATGCAGGTCAGTTTTAGTTTCCTGGGGCACTAAGAAGTTAAGTGATTTGCTCAGGCTGACACAGTTATTATGTGTAACAGGTAATACTTGAATCCATGTGTTCTGGCTCCAAGACCCTGAATCATATACCACGTGGCGTATAAATATCATTTCTCATGACGCCCCAAAGCCTGCTGCTAAGTGCAGCACTGTAGGAACACGTAGTTTGTTTGCAACCTCTTGCTTTTGAGGAGTGCCACCTAAAGGCCAGGTCAAAGAAAGGCTTCTTCTTTCTTTTTCAGGATAAAAACAGGGGAGGATGGGAGGGAGCTAATCTCAAGTCTGAAAGGATTTGCTTTCCAGTTTGGATCTCTGCTCCCATACCCTTTGACTCAACAAGAAACCCCTAGGACTATACCTCTAAAGGGACCAAAGAAAAAGGAAAAGGAGCCTTATATACAAATATATTTATAGTATAGTTCTTTTTAACTAGGAAAAGAACTAGAACCTGACAAATGGGGAATGGCCAAAGTTATAATATAGTGGCACAAATGGAAATACTGCTCTTGTGCTGTAAGAAAATGTTTCAGAGAAAGGTGACTTGTATGAATTTAGTCATACCAGGAGAATGATTTGTACAATGATAACACTGTAAAAGCAAACAACTTTGAATGATTGAAGAAATCTGATCAGTACAATGAAGAACAGTTCCTGTAGGCTGATGATAAAGCCTGACAGAGAAGTGATACATTCAGGGTGCAGAGTGAGGTATTAATTTTATGGACATGGGGATTTGGTTTCTTTGACAATATGTGTGTATACATATATATTATATATGTGTGTACATACATACATATTGTGTGTATATGCAAACATTATTATTACCAAAAATTTTTCTTTTTCCTTTGTTCTCATGGAAGGATGAGAAAAGATGGAGAGAAAATAGATCTTTGTTCTTAGAAAAAAAAAGTAAACTCCAACTTTCAAAAAATAAGAGGTTTGGCTTTCTCCCAAGTCTCTCCCGTTTCACCTCATTTGTACCTTTCTCAGCCCAGTAGGTCACATGTTCTGTCTGAACTTGATGGAAAGGACATTGGGGTGGTTGACATTGTGGGGGGAGGGAGCTGAGACTTTTGACAAATATGTCAAGTTTTCACTTAATCATTACCCCTGCTGACATCAATGGAAATGAAATCGCAAGGAGCTTCTGGAGGATGGTGAAGTGGTATTCTTGACTGTGGGCCAAACCCCAATACTAACAATCCAACATCCTAGATCAGAGGTTCTTAACTATGGACATGGATTCTATATTCATGGATAGAGTTCAGGGATCTGTGAACAAAAACAAACAAAAAGATGTCATTTTTTAAATTAACTTTTAACTAAAATTTAGCATTTCCTCTAATTATTTAAAAAATGAAAAAGTGGGTCCATAAGTTTCACCAGAGTTTCAAAAAGGGGGTTCATAACATTAAAACATCCTAGATCTAAAAAGTAAGTAGGATCTTAGAGATCTGCTAGCCAATTGCCTCATTTTACAGATGAGGAAACTGAGCCCCGGAGTAGCCCACATGGCAGCAGAAAAGAGATTACTCATAGAGATGAGTAAGATGAAGAGAATATATATAAACTCACTCTGAGGCTTGGGTAGATAATATTTGCTTTTGACTCCACATGGAAACCGAAATAGTTCCTTCTTTTTCCTAAGGAAGTCAGGCAGAAGGAGAGGACTTGAATTCCAAAGTAGCTACCTTAGCAAAGCACGAGGAGGCCTTGAGAGCAAACGGACAGTTCTTAAAATAGGAAACTGGCTGTTTGCTTATTTGGCTGTGACTTTATGGGCTGGGCTGAAGTCTGAGTTTTGGCCTGACTCATGGCTGAATTTGAAAAGCTACCGGAAAGAAAGTAAGTCCTTCAACTCTTACACCTGGCTCAGGAGTAGACAATAACTTAAGTCCTTTCAGATCCCCTTGGTCTTCAAGTTAGAAGGAGACTCTGAGGGAGGATGCCCACTGCCTGTGTCAGCTTGGGGTACAATCGTCAACTTGATTCCATAATTCATTTTAGGGAAGGTTTCTTGAAACAGTAGCTCTCAAATGATATTGCAAAACCTTTTCTTCTTAACAATCCATGAATTAGCTAACTTGAATATTGTTAAGAAAAATAAAAGGACTACCAAGATTACACAATATCATACACAATCCAACCTGATTCAATAAATATTTGGTAACAGATTTGTAGCTATCTTTTTTTATAAAATTATACTGTTATAAAAATGCTTGTTTGTTCCATAAATTAATTTTTTTTAATGAGGCTATTATGTTCCAAGGACTAGCCTGGAATGGGCTCCCTTCTCCTTTCTGCTTCTGGGAATCCTTAGCTTCTTTCAAGATATCATTTAAGTGTCATTTTTACAGTCTTTTCTTGGCCTCCCCAAGTTGTTAATGTACCCCCTAAAACACACAAATTGTTTATTTACGCTATAGAATTTAAGATCCTTGAAAATCTTTGTATCTTCAGAACCTAGCAAGTAGGTGCCTCATAAATGATTTGTGGAGGGAGAGTTCTCAGTACAAATTGCTTTTTTGCTTTGTACAGGCATATTCTCATTTGCATCTCATTTTATTGTGTTTTGAAGATATTGCCTTTTTTTTTTTTTTTTTTTTTTTTTTGCAAATTGGAGATTTGTGACAACCTAATTTTAAGCAAGTCTATCAGCATGTGCTCACATTGTGTCTCTGTGCCACATTTTGGTCATTTGGGGCAATATTTCAAACTTTTTCATTATTTATTTATCTGTGATAGAGATCTGTGATCAATGATGTTACTGCAGTAATTATTTTGGGATCTCCTCAACCATGTACATATAAGACAATGAATTAATAAATGTTGTATGTGTTCTGACTGCCCCACCAATTTGCCGTTCCTTCCAGAGTGTTGGACTTAAAGTCAACAAAACTTGAGTCTAAATTCTGCCTTCGACACTTCTTAACTATGTGACCCTTAACTTTTCTCAACATTTTCTCATTTGTAAATCGAGGGTGTTGGATTCTCTAGGTACTCAGGTCCCTTATAGCTTTCGACTTGTGATGCTATGGTCCTGCCATCCCATAGTTTATGGGTCAGAAGCAGAATGTCATGTCACCTAAGGCTATCCAGAGAATGTCAGACTGGCTTTAAGGATGCTTCTCATTCCTTTCATTTTGTGCAAGGAACACAGGGCCGTGCCGGCAGGGTCAGAGATAATCTGAGGAATTCTTTGCAGAGTTTCCCAAGTTTAAATTAGATTTAATTTAAAATTATTAAAAGACATGGAAAACACTTTAAAAAAATGAACTTGCCCAAGCAGCAATACAAGCAATCTAATTTTAAAAAGCTCAAGAAAGAAAGCTATACATGAACTGGTGAATTTCTTTGTGTTTTTTTTAATATATATTTTATAATGTATTTTAATCCATACATTAATTTTTAAAAGATAGTTACAGAATCATCTCATTTATATCCTTTTCTGGACTTCTTTTGTTTTCTTCTGCATATTTAAAAAAATCTTTGTTACTTTTTTCTTTTCTCCTTTAATGAAAAGCATGTTGTAGCAATGTTAAGATATAATAGAAAAGGCATCAGAAACACTTGCGATAGGGAGGGAGAGGATACTTAGTCAAAGCTCTGTTACTGCCTGGCTATGTGGTATTATATAAAACAATCTCTCTGAACCTTAGTTTCTTCAACTGTCAATTAATGAGGATAATCACACGGGAGGAAGTAACAAATGGGATAAGACCTATGGAGAGTTATATAAAATGCAGTTTCCCAAACATAAGGTATTCTCTTACAAGAGTTTTCATATAAGACTTTACTTGTTCATCACATCCCCATCAGACTCATCTTTGTGACAGATCTGATCATAACATTCCTCTGTCTAAAAATGGTTGCCTTTTACTTCCGAGTAAAGTCCACACTCCTACACCTGGCATTCGAAGTCAAGCATTATCCTGTGATTTAAGCTTTGTCTTGTTATTCTGTTCCCCTTTCTTTGTGCGTGAGCCAAAGTGAACTACCCTTGTTCCCCTTTGCTCATGAACTTTACTGTGTCTGGAATGCCTTCCCATTATTCTGTTAAGTTCAATACCAAAACAAGTCTAGACAGTGACTAAATCTGAAAAGTACAAGCAACATCCCACACCAGCCCATCTCACCATTGAAAGGAGTGGGATGGGATCCATTATCTGTTTTCTGAGACTAATAATAATAGCAAATATTTGCAGTTTGCAGAATGTTTTATGTAAAGAGAGTGGATACTACTGCTAGAAGCTGAAATCTTACACTTGAATGAAAATGATATGGAATGAAACTGCCTTGTAGAAACATTAGAGCAGTGGTTCTCAAACTTTTGTTCTCAGTATCTTCATGTTGTTAAAAAAAAACTATCGAGGATCTGTTCAAAGAGTTTTTGTTCACATGGTTATATTTATAGCTATTTACTATATTAGAAATAAAAAATGATTTTGAATTTGTAGACCCTCTGAAAGGGTTTCAGAGACCCCAACAATTCTTTGGACTACACTTTGAAGACAACTGCAAATGATTAGAGTATGCATAAAAATTCTGCAAAAAAGTTCTGGTCTGCTAACTATGTGAATAGGAGAAGTTTTGATTGGCTGCATAGAAAGGACTGAATGATCTCTTGTTGGTCCTTCATTTTTGAAGAGGACCAATGACATCATGGAGTCATGCCCTGACTGATCTGTGAATTAGATTTAAATGAGGCAGAGCTACACAAAGTGGGCTTCATTCTCTCTTCCAGAGTCATCAAAATCAGTGGCAAGACAAAAGTCAGGATGACTGGTGAGAGCGTAGGATGCAGCAGATGACCTTGACATCTTCAGTGTCTGTCCCAGCTCTAAGTGCTCCTCAGAATCTGCTTCAGCCACATTCATGGCCGTTGAAACAAATTGTTCTCATCCACCAAGTATTCCCATGCTTGGGGTAGATATTCCCCTAATTCACTGATGGGTTTGAGGTCCATTGGTTACCCTCACATTGGTTGAGCCCATCTGTCGAGGTAGTTTTGCTGGGGCATGGCTGCTTGCAGGTTATAACTCACTTAAGCTGAAGGTGAGAATTGAATACCAGGTGAACACCAAAGGTGAATAAGCAGCCCTGGAAAGAGCTGGACAAGCCCTTCCACCAGAAGTGCTAGTCCTCCTTGAACACTCCAAACAGCCCAAGTGTATTCTTAAAAAGGCACTAGAGACCAGAAGCTCTGCTATAACCTCATGGTCAGCATTCATTGAGAGACAGTGCTCTAAGGGGAGAGACCTTGAGTCCTCTCAAGGCCAAAATATGGCCCTATGAAATGTGCCTTGATCTCTTGTGTTTATTCTTCCCTGTTTTAGGGAAAGGGATTAGAGATTTTGACCTTGTGAGATTTGAAAGGTCAGGAGAATGAACCCTTGGTCAATCTGATATCCAGCATTTGGGTTTTTTAGTCAAGCCTGCATCAGTGCCCAAGAAGCAAGACATGACCCAGCTTGGAGGAAGCTGAGATAAGAACTCATCTTATATCAATATAACAGTTGGACATGAACTTGGTGGTATTAAGGTTATGTAGGAACTGAATTAAGTTTGAATCCACTCTCCCCAGTGTCTGAGATAGTATAAGGAACAGTGTTCATCCTCCAAGATGTTAGAGGGAAATATTTACACTTCTAGTGTTTCTACATTTTCAAAGTAATTGTCCCTTTGAAAAAGCTAATTAATGGTAAGTGGTGAGATACGATAAGGTGCTAGTCACTCACTGGTGACTCATGGCAGTGGATAGGAAGGAATACAGCCATAAACAAAGAAGAGACCCTCACCCCAAGTCCCACCAAATCCCAAGGAGGGAGATATAACAGATCTCCAGTCTCTTCTATGTTGAGGAATTTGAATCAACCGGACAAACTCTGTTCTACTCCGCACATGTCAGTCTCCATTCCAGAGGGCACTGGCATATGGCATATTATTTTTCTGGTTCTAGCTCATTTAATATGCATCCAATCATATATATCACCCTATATTTATTTGAATTCTTTTCAATTGTTATTGGCCAACCAGCAATCATTTCTTCCAACCCACAGTCCCTGGGCCCCAGTTTCTCTCCAAGGTTGGGTTTTGTTTGTCTGTTTGCTGTTACTCATGGTGCTTCAGGGAATATTTTCATATAGATAGATTCTAGAGTACAGGTTTAGGATTGGAAATAGACTTTGAAACCAACTAGCCCAACCTTCTCGTTGCATGGATGAAGGGACTGAGACCCAGAAGGTAAAATAGCACCACACATAGATAGCAAGAGACAGAGACAGGATTTGGCTCCATGAGTTCCAGAGGAAAGAATCCCAAACCTGGAGCCTGAGAGCATAGGTCCAAGTCTAGATCTGACTCTGATGATCTCTAAGACTTTGAGCAAATGATTTGATCACTCTGGGCCAGTTTCCTCAAATGGCCTCTAAGTTTCCTTTTGTCAATTCTCCAAATAAAGGCTTTTTCCCACTGAATCTTGTTTGGCTTTCTTTATTGTAAATTACTTCCTTGTGAGTAGAGAAGATAATAATGTCAGTGGAAGCATCTCTAGAGCAGAGGGTAGGAACAATTTTGAAACTCTTCTTCCATAGCTGAAAATTGCTTTCCAAAATAGTTGGAGTAATTTACAGATAGATCAGCAGTGAGTTACCCCACCCATTGGGTTTGGGGTTTGGATTTTTAGAGGGAGTACATCCATTTATTTTCCATATCTTCAGGTTCAAGTTGGTCCCCAGTGAGACTTAAGTTTTGATAACAGAAGAATCCAAATTTTACTCTAAGCCTAGTCTTTTGACTTTGCCCTCCCACCCACTCCATACCAGGAGTATCTTTTCATAGTTCTTTATTTGTTTTCCTTTTTTTGGCTTCCATAACCAGGAAGTTCATGGTTTTACAAGCCCTAAGACAAATGGTATTATTATGGCATTTAAAAATGTATAATAAAATAGTCAAGGTCTCAAAACAGGAGTGGCAGTTTGGAATTATAAAGAGGAAGGGAAAGACTGACAGCAGAGACCCCTGGCCTTGGACTTCAAAGGCACCAATACTTTAAAATTAACCTGGAAGAAAAACATACTGGTTACTGACTTCAGGTGATGGAATCCAGGAGCTGGAGGGGGAGAAAGTCACTGTATAGTTTATATAGCACATTCACCTATGAGATCATTTAAACTTCATTAGAATTCCAAGAAAAGCCAAGGGAGGGAAATCATTACAATTGCTATTTTACAGAAGAGAAAAACAAGAAATGAAATGATATCTATTCAAGATCACACTGAATTTGTGGCACACCTGGGACTAATTCAAATCCATCACATGCTGGAATCTCACAAGATAGAGTCAGGGAGAAAGCACTGGTTTGAGGAGATCTGGGTTCCAATTCCATCTCTGCTTACATGAGTGAATTATGAAAAAGCATTAGTATGCTGGGAATACATAAACAAAAGTGAAGATAGGATATAGCACATATAGGGGAGAAGTGACCAGAATTGAGTATTTTGGTTGTAAAAGTTAAAAAGATGGTACCTCAAGCCACCAGGGGTAGACTGCAAAGCCATTCTGTAGCAATTGCCTTCTGGATTTGATTATGATTCCAGATGAGAGGAGAGAGATGTGAGGAAGGTCATGGAGGGCACCAGTTAAGTTGATGAGAGGATGGCAGAAAAACAAAGTGAAGGATGGATGATTGAGTTGTGTGACTGGGTAAGCCATTTAACTTCTCTATATAAACAAGAGAAGTATACTTCTCTGTAAGTCTCCATTGTCTCATCTAGAAGATGAGGGGCTTTGGTTGGACTCAATGACTTCTAAGATACTTTCTAACTTAAAGTCTATGATCTTGCCTCTATCATTTATTATCTGTGTGCTCTTGGGCAAGTGCCTGAGTCTCATTTTCACAAACAGGGGTTAGATGAGACACCCTTGAAGGTCCCTTCCAATTCTAACTCTATGGTCCTATAATAGTTAACTAATATGGAATATGAATTTTTGAAGACAGGAGACTTGGCGAGTGAGCCAAAACATGGGATGGAAAAGGCTGACTTGTGGCACCATTGAGGTATAGCTGGACAACCTTAGAGGATGAATACAATTCTCTCATTTTTATAGATGAAAAAACTAAGGCTCAGAGGATTCATAATTTTCTCTGGCCTAAGAAGTATCTTTCTGATTCTCAATTCCCATGCTTTGTCCAGTATGCCAAGATTTTGGCAATCTAGAAGGTTGTAATTTAATGAAAATAAAATTCTGTTCTGGAGTTGAAAAAGTCAGCCGGGCAAATACAGAATGAGAGATGCATAGCTATAGTGCAAATTCAGGGGGAAACGGGGGATTTCGAGGGCTACAAATTGGCTATAATCCAATAGTGGGACATGTAGCCAGAACAGCTCATTTGGCCGCCGACTGCCTTCATGGAAGTATAAAGTCCAGAAAAAAGGAGATTACAAGTGCTGCTGATTCTGCTGCGCTCAGACTACATTTGATGATTTGTGCGAACATCTTGGTACCATATTTTAAAAAGGACAAAGGTAACCAGAATGATAAAGGGACCAGAAGCTACATACAAAATGATCCATAAGTTTTTAATAGCTTTAAACTACTCTAAGAATTTGAGGATATCTTGTATATGAACAAATCAGGAATGAAGATTAGCTGTTCTTCCCTTTTTTATTGAGGGGAAACATTATTGCTGTTTTCAAATCTTTGAAGGCCTCATAAGTGAAAGATGGGTTATATTAATTTTTGTAGTCCTAGAGGGAAGATATAAAAATGCTGGGCAGAAGTTACGGTGAGAAATATTTTGGCCCAATTGATGATCCTTTTAACATTAGAGCTATCCAATAAAAGAATGTACTGATAGTGAACTTCCCATCACAAAAAATACTCAAGTAAAGCTTAGATGGCCTTTTGTCAAGGATATTGCAGGGGGAAGTTCTGGCTAGAGATGGGAAATGGGATTAAATGACCCCAAAGGGCTTTTCTAATGCTGAGGTTCTGTGAGGCATGGTGCAGAGGAAAGAGTCTTTAACACATTTAAAGTCTTTTTGGAGGTATTGTATTTGAGTCCCAGACTCTGCTATTCATTATCTGTGTGATATAAAAATTAGAATTGGACTAAATGGTTTCTTAGATCTCTTATAACTCTAAGTCAGTGATGATGATGATGATGACTGGTAATGGTGGGAGTGGTGATGATGATGGGAAAAGGAGAAGGATAAAAAGGAGGAGGAGGAAAAGGAAAAGGAAGAGGAGGAGAAGCAGAACTAAAATAAAGAAGGAGAAATAGAAGAAGGAAGCGGAGGAGGAGAGGAAATGAGGAGGAGAATGAGGAGGAAGAGGAGGACAAGGAAAAAGGTAGAATGATTAGATCCTGCTATAGCAATTATCATCATAGGATGTAGAGATCATCTAGTCTAACCCTAGATCATTTTAAAAATAATGTGTAATGAATGAGCACTGGATTTGGATTCAAAGACAGGCTCAAATCTCACCTGTGTCATTCAATGATTTCAGGGAAGTCCTGAACATCAGTTTCCCTATCTGTAAAATGGTCTTTTCTAGCTCTAACTCTACAATCCCAAGGCCACAAAATTTGTATTAAATCATAGAATCAGCATTTGAATTCAGGCCTTCTAATGCCAAATCCCATGTTCTTCCTATTGTACCATACAGTCCCTTATTAGTAGGCTTCTAAAGAGTTTCACACACTGATCTTACTGAGACACTGAAGGTCAATTGGCAGAGTAGGCTGCTCAAACTCAGTTGGCAGGATAATATATGGTCTGGATAAACAGTAGCTAGTGTGCAATTTGAAGGCCTGACCACCAGAAATTGAGACCAGTCTCTGGTACATCCCAGCTGTGTGGCCCTGATAAATCACTTGCCTTCCTTATCTGTAAAATAAAAAGAGCAATAGCTAAGATAGCTACATCTCAGAGGACCCTGGATGAGTCACAGGTGCAGGAGCACAACTGCAGGTGTGGATGGGATGGAGTCCTAATTAATTGTCCCCCTCCTCTTCTTAGCCAAAGATGCCAGTCTACACCCAGCTTGAGGTAAAGACCCTGCCTATCTGTTCAAAATGAAGCCCTGAACTCCAACACATAAATCAAATTTCAAAAAGCCAAGCTGGGGTTTGGAAGCCCCTCCTTAACTTTTTTGATTGTAAATCAATCACGTTGCTGGGTACGGTAATTGTCCTCTACCCAAACAATCCATAGAAAAAAACTATCCAAAGCCCAGTCTGCAAATAAAACAAGAGTCTGGACAATATAACTTCCCTCTGGGTGGGGCAAAGCCAACATTTCTTCTGACCATTGAACTTTCTCCCCACCCACCGCACCTGGTGGAAGCTGCCAGAGTCTGCCCAGCTCTGTGTCTGCGGATAGCACGTTCAGGAGATGGAAGCTCTTTTCTGCCTTTCATGCCCAATAGACTTTCTTCCTTCTCTCCTACTTAACTTGCATCACAGCAGAGCTGTAACCAGCAATTTTGTCACCCTGCCAAACTTTTCACAAGGGACCTGGGATGAACTTGCACCAGTGAATTTTTGAAGACAAATTGGGGAGCAGGGGACTGAGAAACTGTATGACACAAGACCTCGTGTAGACAGAGCTACCAACAGAGCATGGTTGTGGTCAGGTAGGGAAGAGCTCATTAATAGGCCCTTTTACAGACAGGTGACTTCCTATTTTGGTTAATTATGCTTGCTAAGTGCTAATCTCAGTTGTTTATTTCAGTTTCCCAGGGTCCCTTGAAGCAGCTTCCAAGAAAGGAACTCTTCATTTTTCTCCCCTCAACTTAGCCCCCAGCCTTCCAGATCTCATCCAGAGAAAAGATGCCATGGGGGTAGGGAGAGTTTGCTTCCCTCTTTCCTTATCTTCTGCCTTCCTCCCATCCCTGAGGCCTCCCAGACCCCAGTTGGGGAGATAGTTGGACCAGATGAGCAGATGATTGAAAGAGCTGGGGGTCACCAACAATAATTCCAGTAAGATGGAGGACCACAATGGCTCTACAATTTCTCACTTCTACATACTCTGGGACACAGCTATCTTCACCACCAAAATACACACTTGGGCCTTATCATCTGGCCTATAGCTGGAGTCTCTTAATTGGTTGTATCCCCTAATAGAGTGTGAGTGCCTATCTCAATTTTTTTATTATGTCCTTTTGTATTGTATTCTTGGTACATATGGAAAGTGCTTAATAAACTCCATTCATTCATTTGAAATTTTAAGGAATTATAAGGAAAAAAAGGAGAAGAAAAAAAAAGAAGAAAAAGAAAGAGGAGAAGGAGTGGGGGGAGAAGGGAAGGAAGAAGAGGAAGAGAATTAGAAAAAGAAATGCTCTATATAAACAAATCTTCTGCCCTTGACACTAAAAGACAATTGAGAAGAAAACATGGTTGTCCAACTATAACATTGCTCAAAAGCTGAACACCTATTCTGAACTTCTCTAATTTTCCTATATAATCCATGATTTCTTCATCTACCACTGGTGAGCTTAGGCAAATCCTTCTTAAATTCTTTTCTATTTCTCTTTGTTTTTAGTTTTAAATCTCTCCAAAAGGCATCTTCTGGCCAAAAACTCGCTAGAGAGCTAGCACGGTCTTTGTCTCCATCTTCTGTTGTTCACCAAGTCCCCAAGTCCCCACCACTATGAAATGCAAAGTGGCAGAATAGCTTCTCCTGTTTTGCCTCCAAAACACTTGGGCCTTTCCAAATTTTGCACCTTCAGAACTCAAAAAATCTCAACAACTTTTGTAAATGTACAATAATAAAAACTAAAAGCCAAATTGGTTCTTATAGAAAACTTGGGAGGAGCCAAAAATTGTAAATGACCTTTATGGTCTATGAGCTCAAAGTTTACAAAGGTTGAAAAATGGTAAATTTTAAAGACCATCACTATAGGATCTTTGCCAAGAAAACCCCAAAGGTAAAGTGGTCAGTTAGATGACTGAACAACTGCTCAACAATTACAAAACTTTTCACCAAGAAACATGCCCTACCGTCATTCCTCTAGAGACATGAAGTACCACCAAGAACGCTCCCTTAGGCGTTCACATTTTTTTCCTGCTATTTTACCTTCCATTTTTAAACCCTTGACATCTTTCTTTTCAAAAATGAGTTTAATAGATAATACCCTGGCCCAGTGGAGTTTGATCTGGTCTTAGATCCTAAGGATAACAGACTTCTTCACTTAAGACCATAGGGGATAGAGTATGTTTGCCATCACCACCTGGGAATCATTGAAATACCACTAATGGGCATGAGGCGCAGAACATTTCCATATGAATCATTTTCAGTGCTACCCACCTCATCTATAGATACAGCAACCCCCCTCTTCATTAATCACTGGGGGAGCTTCTCCCCACCTAACACCTAGCAGATCTAAGGCTGCCCAGCTTTTGCCAAGATAGCCGAGCTGGTCAGAAATCCAGAGCTTAAGAGCCACAGCACCCCAAACCTTTTAGAGTAACAAACTTCAATCTCACTGGAACATGTGACACCCAGGCTCTGGGCCCGGGTTGCCTCTTACTGCCTGACAAGATGGCTTACCACAAAATCTCTTTTGAGAGCAACTGCTGCCAAATTTAGGAAATATAGATCAATTCCTGTTTTCAATTATCCTTCAATTCCTGTTTTCAGTTATCCTTAAGAATCCCAAAATAACATTCATTCACTGACAAAGTCTTAATTTTGGTGACATGCCTAGAGACCTACTAGTTTATCTTAGTGACTAAGTCCTATGTAGTCCAAAAGATGCTTCCTTTCCTGGTTAGTCTTGAGGGGGAAGTGAGAAAGGATCACCATATAACTAGATCAAGGGAGAAGATAGTGAACTAGAATCCTGCCACTTTATTTAACATGGGACTCATTAAAATTCCTCCACTTCTGAGTAACTGGATCTATTCAGGACTACCCTTTCCCATTTCCCAAGTTTCTGATGCCAAACTGATTTTTAAATGGATATGTGCAGGAAAAACTCTGTTAGTTCTCAAGTTAAGCAAATATTAGAATTTTCCTGTTAGATCTACAGATAAGGGAAGAATTAGTGACCATACAAGAAATAGAATCTACAAGAAATAGAATCAGAGAAGGTCAAATAGATTTTAATTACATGAAATTAATGTTTTTGTAGCCAACACAGCCAAAATTAGAAAACAGGAAACAGGGGGTTAATTTTTGTAGCAAATTTCTCTGGTAAAGACCTCATTTCTCAAATAGATAGGAACTGGGTCAAATTTATTAAAATAAGAGCCATTCCCCAAATGACAAATAGTCAAAAGGATATGAACAGGCAGTTTTCACTAGAAATCAAAGCTATCAACGCTCTAAATAGAGAAATGAAAATCAAAACAACTCTAGGGTACCTCCTTATGCCTAGTTAACATGCAAGAAAAGGAAAAGGACAAATGTTGGAGATGTGGAAAAAGAGTTGCCCTGTTGATGGAGTTTGAACTGGTCCGATCATTTTGAAGAATTTGGATCTATGCCCAAAGGGCTACAAAACTGTATAACTTTTAACTCAGCAATACTTCTGTTATTTCCCTCCAAAGAAATGGTGAGAAAAAAGGGAAGAGGAACTACCTATACAAAAATATTTATAGCAACTCTTTTTTTGTGGTGGCAAAGAACTGCAAATTAAGGAGATGCCCATCGATTGGTGAATGGCTAAAAAAAAAAAAAAAAGTGATATATGACAGAATACTACTGTGCTATAATGTATATACATACTATATAGAAATGATTGAATTTCAAAGAATACAGAAAAAGACATGTATTTAAATTTAAACTAAGGGAGTACAACCAAGAGAACATTTTAGAACAATATTTTAACAACGCCAAATTCTGACTTAGCTACTGTGCTCAATACAATTATCTAGAACAATTCCAAAGGTCTCATAATGAAAAATGCTATCCCATCTCCAGAGATGAACCTGAGTACAGCTCGAAGCATATTGTTTTTCACTTTATTTTTCTTGCTTTAAAAAAACATGACTAATATAGAAATGTTTTGCCAAACTTCACATGTAAAATGAATTTGCATTCTCAATAGAGAAGATGCTTGGGGGGGGGGGGGGGAACAGAATTTGGAACTCAGAATTTTGAGAAAAATAAATGTCAAAAACAATAATAGGGGCAGCTAGATGGCACAGTGGATAGAGCACCAGCCCTCAAGTCAGGAGGACCTGAGTTCAAATCTGGCCTCAGACACTTTATACTTCTTAGCTGTGAGACCCTAGGCAAGTCACTTAATGCCAATTGCCTCAGCAAAAACAAAACAAAAAACCAAAAACCCCAATAATGAAACAAAATAAGTCAGGAGCAAATACACAAAGTATCACACACAGTATGGAATTACAGAATTTCGATGAGACTCCTGCCTGCTGTAAGAAAACAGATTCAGTTACTTCTTCTTCCCTAAGCATTCTGAGTAACTGTACAAAGTTTGACAGGCTTTCTGCATGTGTACCCATTAGCATTTTGGAGAAACAAGATGGTCCAGAACTCAAGAAAAATTTAAGGTGAGAATTCAAAAGAAAAAATCCAAATCCAACTGCCTTTAGAGAAGTGTTTTAATAGTGATGTAAAAAACAGTTAAAACAAATATTGCCACACATTTCTTACTAAAACCCCCATTTAATGTCACTCAAATGGACAGAGGATTAACAAGACAATGAAGTAAGGTTCAGGGACTACCTCAGGTCCAGCATTTTAGCTTTCAACAAGTGAGTGTTATTGCTGTTATTATACTCCTTGTATATTATATACCAGATAAAAAGTAGGGGAAGATTATTTGCTGCACAGACCTCTGTGCCCCTGTCGATGCTTAAATCACTGCTGTCAAACAAGTGAGGACAAAGTCAAAAAGTCAAAAATGCCAACCCCCCATCCTGAATGTGTGTGTGCGGTGAACTGACAAAGCCTCTGAGAAATGCCAACCCAAGCTATGGAAAGCATAACGGGTCTGTATCAAACCTGGCGGCCAACATCGAAAGGCCAAGGGACCGGCCACTTCATCTACTGCAGCATCGAGGTTCGCCAGATCAGCAGTCAGAGGCCTGCTGGAGCACTCTGTGACTCTGAGCCTGGACAATGGTAGGAAGCTGTGACATTTATCCTAAACAAACAGCAAGCCAGGGAGCCAGGTGTGTAAGCCGCCCTTCTCCTTTGTAATTCTCTAATAATCCAAGGCTTTGTAGTTCATTGAGGAAGCCCCTAAATCATCCCTGCTCTTCTCAGAGCTCAGAGGTTCAATGAGAGACTTTGTTTGAAAGGCCCTAATCGATGTAGAGAAGGCACATGAATAAAGCAGTCATTGGGACAACCGAGTTACCAGGTGTAAACTGTCTAGTGCCATGTTAGGTACTACAAGGTCCTCAGCTCGGTCTGACAGAGGATAAATTATGTTTGGAACGTAATTTAAAAGAATATGTTTATTTAATTTTCTATTTGGGTTTCTTTCAAAAGTGCAAAGTACTAGTATACATGTCATCAAAGCAAAGATATAATCAAACTCTAGGAAAAACATTAGCGGGCACAGTGCTGCTGGCAGAGGAAGTAGTTTACATATTGTATAATGACTGGCAAGAAACTATTTCTATGGCTTGTGAAATTTGGGATTTGAATAGGAACTAATTAAAAGGCGGTGGAGGGAGCGGCAGGCTATTTGTAAAAGGAGCCTCACTTGAAAACAGTCATAAAGTAACCGATTAGCTTGGCCAGGAGTCATAGCAACAGCCTTAAGCCCCAGAGGGCCATAGGGTGGCTCCCAGGGAAGGGTAGGGCACAGCCCAACAGGCCCCTTGGTGGCTCTTTCAGCCCCGGCCACAGCCGGTCCTGCTCAGGACACGTTTTCTACTTTTTGTCCCTTTCCCTCCAGCTGGCTCCTGGTTAGAGGGGGCTGGCCCGGCCTGGCCGGCAGACACACGTGTCAGATGGTGACTGCTTGGTGTGTATCCTACTGCCAGAGCACTGTGCGAGGGGGATGGCTGAAAGGTTACTACCATGCTCCCCACGGAGGCCTGAGTTTTACGTTCTAGCTTCCGCCCCAGATCCCACTGAGCACACTGCCAGAGGAGGCCCCTTTCTTTGCTTCTAAATTCCCTCTCGGCACGCTTCCTGCCTCTTCCTTGGTCTATCGGTATTTGGTCTAGAGCAAAGAGCCACATGATTCAGCTGCACTGGCGTATGTGGTCAGGATGCCTTCCAAGTAAGCAGTGATGGCCTTCTTAGCGGCCTCTCCGGAGGGTTCCTGGATCCCTCTTACATGCTCCAGGGCCTCGGAGAGCATTTTGTCTCGTTCCTGGGGGCTGGGGGCTGAGCCTGTGTCATCTCCCTCCACTCCTGACTTTAAATACTGTAAGATGTAAAGCCTGACCATATCACCACTTTGCTCCACGGTTTCCTGAATACATGACAGATCTGCACTGCTCGCTAGGTTTAACAAGTGAATCAATGCCTGGCAGATCTGGGTTCTGAGGCTGGCACAGTATTTGAATTCCAGAAAGTCCGTAGTGTCCTCGCTCTTCTGCAAGGCGGTCACCAGCGCGCTCCAGATCTGAGCATACTGTTCCACAGACCCATACTGCTCCCTCTTGTCCGGAATGGAAAGAGCAGTCGCAGACTTGATTCGCACTTTGAAATTCTTGCAGGATTTCACAACCGATGTGAGAGCGCTGTAGGCTTGTGCCGTCCAAGGAGCCGTCCCTGGAAATAGTTGGGAAAAGAAAGAGAGTTTGGGAAAGGATTGGGGATCAAATACATGGCTATGGACAAACAGGCCACACTGCTGAGAGGTTTTCTATTACAGAGTGAGCAGAATCAGCTCCTGCGCTGAAGAGAAACCTACATGTGCTCTTTGGATCTTCAGTAGCTTAAAAACAATATATCTTCTATAATCCTCCAAAAAGTACCAGACTCAAAAGCAGGGAGCTTCATGTTTATTCCACCAGCTCTGTCACTCACTGCTTTGTGACTCTGGGGCATGTTTTCTCCTCTGTAAAAAAACGGGCCGAGTCCAGTATCTCTTGGAGACCCCCATCAATTCTATCTATGACTCTACAATATGGCGTTACACTGCCACTTGATAAATTTCCTCTGACCTGACCTGCCCAGCTCTTAGCTGACCAGAAGCCCACAATCTGAAGAGTTTGCTCTACACTAATTCACAGGGAAAATGCTGATAGATTCAAGAAGGCCATAAGCTGAAACATTGGACTCTCTTATAATCTGACCCTTAATGTCGAATGTGTGTGTGTGTGTGTGTGTTGGGTGGGGGGGGGGGGGAGGAGAGAGGAATACAATCTAGTGTCTGAGGTCAAATGGGGGGAGAAGGGAGGACAGGAGAGAATGACAAGGAGGAAAAATGGCAACTATTACAAACTATAATCCAGAGAGATGCAATTCTTCTTTCCAAACAGAATCTCACTTTTATACCAAAAGCCTAGTTGCAATATTTCAGAATTTTGCAGAATAAAAAAAAAAAAAAGCAAAAACAAAAACAAGTTTTTACTCACCCAAAGGCAAAGCAGAATTTTTAAATACATTTCCTAGAGCATAACACGCATTCCATCGGACTTTCATGGTAGCTTCACTCAAAACAGTTGAGATAAGGGCCTGAATAGATTCCTCGATGGTTTCTGTAAATCTCGGCTTTACTATATGATACGGCTGCAGGAAGTGAAGCAAATTTCCAAGTGCCCGAACAGCGTTACTTTTTACCTGGTTGGGAAAAAAAAAGGATTAGAAAAATTCTTCCCCATAGACAATCTTAAATGCTTTGTAGTTTTAAATAATTTCCTAGATTCCATAATCTTGTGAACAGGATAACAATGATAGTAGGAGAAATTCGGGTACTGTAAGGTTCTAGAATTCTGTATGGTGAATATGAGATTCCAATCAGCGTACCGATCCCCAAAACAAGACTGTGCTTGAACTTCATCAAACTGGAAAATGAGTGGATGCCCATCAACTGAGGAATGATTGCATAAGTTATGGTATATGAAAATAATAGTTATGCTATAAAAAATGATGAGCAGGATCATTTTAGAAAGACCTGGAAAGATTTACATGAACTGATGCTGAGTGAAGCAAGCAGAACCAGGAAGACATTATACATAGCAACAGTAAGATTGTGCACTGATTAACTATGATAGACTTGGTTCTTCTCAGTGGTTCAGTGACCCAAGGCAATTCCAATAAACTTTAAGATGGAAAAATGCCATCTGCATCCAGAGAGAGAATTATGGAGACTGAATGTAAAACAGCACATGCTCTATGTTCACTTTTTTTTTTCCTTCTGTTTTTTTCCTTTTGTTCTGATTTTTCTCTCTCAACATAATTCATATGGAAATAAGTAAAAAATGAATATACACATGTAGTCGAAAAAATCCTATGTTGTAATTGGGGAAAATAATAACAATAAAAAGTTCACCTGTCCAATTTCAAAGAATTATGAAATCTTAGAAGCGGAGAGGGAACTTAGAAGTCACAAGAAAACTGGGGCTCAGAGAAGGAAAATTGTTTGCTCCTGGTTCTCCAGCAAACTAATGGCAGACTTGGGACTTGAATCTAATGAGGGATGCCCTACAGGCACCCGATTATCCCAGGTCTCCAGGACCCTACTTGTTCTGGATTCTTTCCATAAAACCAACTTGCTTAGTTTCAAGAAAAGAATGAGATAAGGTGTGATCAGAGCTCTGAATGGCATTGAAAAATGCTCAAGCCTCTAATTAGAGACAACTTAGTCAAATATTCCAAGGAAAGATCGTACTACCTTGTCTTTATCCTTAGAGGCTTCAGTTGCTGATCTCAACATTTTCAATAGCAAGAGACCGGAAAATTCTTCCTGGAAACTCTGGCCCAACATTTCCCTGTTCAAACCAAAGCAAATAAAAGTGTCCAAAAGATGAAACCCAGTTTAAAAGCATTACAGCTATAGCATTACACTCTCATTCACTAATAAGATTATAAAAGCAATATAGGGAGCACAGCATAATTTATAATTATGCAAATCACATGAAGCCAAGTGAAAAAATTTGCATCCAGATACTGTGATTGTAGCTCCACAGCCTCAGACTTCAGAGTTTGGAACCAAGAACTACTTACATGTTGACAATCAAAGTGTCTGTCAGGTTGCCCAAGGACCAGGCTGCTTTGGCACGGACATTTGGAGACTTGTCATGCAGAGACATCAGGATCGCATTTGCTGTGTCGGCCACAAACATGACATCCTACAAGAGAAAGTCAATGAAGTTACTTCAGGAGTCCCAAGGAACATTGATGAAGTTTCAAAGTCTTTATATTTGGTGACAAATCACAAACATGAATGCAAACATTTATTGAAAAGTCTGTAATTGGGAATTTATTCATACATTAAGTTGAACTAGTCACAATAAAAATCCCAAGTCCAATTCTGAGAAAATTTCCCTCCCATTATTTACTGTGTATCCTGCCCTCCCATCAAATCTGTTAGCTTCAAAGGCCGTGGACCCTTCCCACCCCCCAAGGGAATAATAGAGGGTAGCTGGCTGGAGGTGAGGTTAGCTTATTCCTAATAACAATTTGTAGTCTCTATACTAAGGGCTTTTAAAAAATTTATGTACAGGCGCAGCGCATAATACAGAGAGGCATATTTCCAGGGATCGCTAGACTATTTTCCTTCTGAATAAATCTTTCCTCATTTTCCCCTTGGCTTTCCCATGACATTAAATTTAGTTAAGAGTAAATAACATTTTAAAATTATCTCGAAATGACAAGGAAAGAACATGGATTCTTAACTAGTTTTCTTAATATTGTGATGGTTGTATTTCAATCTAATTGGTTCCTTAGTTTTACGTATTTTGTTTTTTATGTGTGACCATATTATTCTTAGAAAGGAATCATAAGCTTCAGCAGATTGCTGCCAAAGGGGTTCATGACACAAAACAAGATTTTAAGCCTCTAGACTAGAAAACGATGAACTTAAATTATGGTAGTAGTACAAATAACATGAATAGGATTTGTCAATTTTGTCTCTTATTTAACTTTTGAACTCATTTGCTGTGATAAAGTATTATGTAAAGCAGCTGCTTTCAATATTATTTCCTTGTCAGTTACTCTATGTGCCTGATTTCATGAAGAGATGAGGGCCCCACAGTTTGAATAATTTATTTAATCACGGTCTTTGTGCTAAAGATGCATGCTGGTCATCTACCAAGGAGCGATGGAGATGGCTGGTTGGTAAGAACAGCTTACATGAGCAAGAGAAGTGAGAGACCCTATTGCCTCATGTCTTCCACAGATGTACATCAGGACAAGGCAAAGATAAAGTCTATTGTGGAAACAGGACTGAGGAAAGATTGTGGGAGTATTGGGGAAGAGGTGATAGGTATATCTTATGTAGTCATGAGGGAACTAAATGACAAAAGATGAACCTTTGCATGGTAATAATCAGGTATTATAAAATATCTCCAACATGAACAGGACACTGTGACAAGGAAGATGAGAGCCTGGGAAGGGGGCTTAGCCCTTGTGTGCTGTGCATTTTTATGCTCTTGCTTGAAAGCACTTTTGTTCAAAAATTCTGAATGTTTATTTAATAGTAATGTGATCAGGAAGTTCTCTCCATGAATCTGAGTTGGAAATATTTGAAGACTGCTACTCTGTCCTCCCTCAGCTCCTCCTCTGTTTGCCCTGTGACCTCCCATCTCCTTTAGGTCCCAATCTATATCCAATAACTAGACCTTCTTAAGTCAACTCAGGCCCTATTTTCCTTTTATCCTGTGAAAAACAACACTCTCCCCTCCCTCCCCTTTCCATAAAGCCCTAGGTCAGACCCACATTTCCTCCAAGAAGTTTTACCTGATTAAGCCCCATCATCCCTACCAACATTATCCTGGAATCAAATCTTCCTTCTAAGATTTCTCTTAGGCACTAACATCTAACCCATTTCCCTTATGAGAGTAAATTCTTTTATTATATTATATATATTATATATATTTATTATATTGCCCATACTTCTGATATACAAGAATTTGGGGGAGTAAGGGTATGAACATACACACACACACACACAAAGAATTTTAAAATTCAGTACAAGCAGCCATGTAATATACAGAATCTGTCATCCTATAGTTATCAATGGTTAACTAAAAAGTCTAAGGCTTCCTTCGGCACCGGACACAGCTTCGTCTTCTTACGCTGCGGTGGTGGCTACTCTGAAGAGCAGTGGAGACCTGAACTCTAGCCTCAATCCAGCCTGAATCCCCTGCCCCTAAGGATATTCCGGAAAGAGCTAGCCACTCCATCTTCAACCCTCCTCATGAATCGTTCTAGAACTGTTCTAGAGTCTTCAAGCAATCAGCTAGCAGCTGTGCCTGGCAGGATAGGGGTGGATGGCAGCAATGTGAAATTGAATCTCCAGGTGCGTCATTTCAAAATTGATGACTTTGAAATTGGGCGGCCACTGGGTAAGGGCAAGTTTGGAAATGTGTACCTGGCTCGGGAAAAGAACAGTCAGTTCATTGTGGCACTGAAGGTTCTCTTCAAGTCTCAGATGGAGAAGGAAGGTGTTGAACACCAGCTTCGAAGAGAGATTGAGATCCGATCTCATCTTAGGCATCCCAACATACTTCGCCTCTACAATTATTTCCATGACCGGCGAAGGGTTTATCTGATTCTGGAATATGCGCCTCGGGGCGAATTATACAAGGAGCTGCAGAAGAGCCATGCATTTGACCAGCAACACACAGCCACGATCATGGAGGAGCTGGCAGATGCCTTGATCTATTGCCATAGGAAGAAAGTGATTCACAGAGACATTAAGCCTGAGAATCTACTCATGGGACTTCGTGGAGAGCTCAAGATTGCTGACTTCGGCTGGTCTGTCCATGCCCCCTCCCTTAGGAGGAAGACAATGTGTGGGACCTTAGACTATCTTCCCCCTGAGATGATTGAAGGACGTACACATGATGAAAAGGTGGATCTTTGGTGCATTGGAGTATTGTGCTATGAGCTATTAGTGGGAAATCCTCCCTTTGAAAGTTCCTCTCACAGTGAGACCTATAGACAGATCACCAAGGTGGACCTGAAATTCCCTTCATCTGTTTCTTCTGGAGCCCAGGACCTGATCTCTAAACTGCTGAGGCATAATCCCTTAGAACGACTTCCCCTCACTCAGGTCTTGGAACACCCCTGGGTACAGGCCCATTCCCGGAGAGTGCTTCCTCCTTGTTCCCCCCATCCTGCCCACTGAATCCTGTCTTATGTGTATATATAGATTTTTGTGTATTTCGTATGTTGAAGGAAGATGAAGTGAGAGAGGTAAACCCCTGGATTCTTTCTCTTTTATCATTATTTTTTCTAAACTCAAGACTATTTAATAAAGGCTTAAATTTAAAAAAAAAAAGTCTAAGTAAATTATACACATATAAATATATATACATGTTAATTAGAAAAAGGGATCTCTACATAAGAGTGTATCTATATTTACAACAATAAATGTGAAAAACTTCTAAAAGTCTATATATGACCTTGACATTTATTTGACCACTCAGTACCCCCAGGCAAAACTAAGCTACAGACATGGTGCCAGTCTACAGTTGGACAAAGGTTATTTCTCACCAGGTCCTCTCTATATTAATAAAATAACAGGTCTATTCTCCCAAAATACACACATATTAAATAGGCAAACCACAACTGGCCTTGAAATTAAAAAGGCTGGGAGCACTCGAGCCTTCCTCAACAGTGCATAATGTGGCCTGTATCTTTGCTCACATACGCCTTCCATGTCATTAGGCAGAGGATCATCCCCAGGGAGATAACTGGGGGTGGGAGAAGGGTCAGAAAGGGTCTATCCTTCTCCGACGATGCTGGCACTGCTGGCACAGGCTCTCTTTGAAGGTCTCCACAGAGCATCAGTGCCTGGCATGTCCTTACCTGCCTCAGACAGGAGAAGAGCACATAGACACCCAGAGCACGGGCAGCAGCTGCTTTCACCAGAGGGTTCTTGCTGTGATTCAGTCCCAGCAGCAGGGTGATGCACAAGATCTGTCTATCGTTCTGTTATTATTAACAACAAAAAGGTCCAAGTTAGCAGAGAAGCTCCATTTATCTCTCCTCTCCCCCCACTCCAGATGTGTGTCAGTGAGCTACTAGGCACAAGTACCCCATGCCAGGCAGTGGAGGAGCAGGGCCCAGATAGGTCACCATATCCAAGGACTTGGGGCTGCAAAGGAGCTCTGAGGAGCTTCTGGGCCCAAAGCTCTCATTTTAGAGAGGAGGAAAAGATGGCTCTGGGAATCTAACACATGGTCTTGCCTCAAGGAATCATGGTAAAAAATGCACATAGAGAGCTCATCAAAGCTGAACTTTGGTACCAAGAAAGACCCTGATGCAGGATCAGGCTCCAGTTTTACTTCCTTCCTGTCATTTCCTAACAATGAGCTTAGAGAGCACAAGAAAGAGAAGCAGATGACTCAAAGACTAAGGGGCACGCAAGGCTGGCCTTCAACCTCAACCACTAATATAATAAAGACCTAGTCTTCTATTTTTCTGTTCTTTTTTTAGTACTCAGAAATATGAGCCTGCCCTCTTTTCCCAGAGATTACATCAAACTGGCTTATAAAGGCTGTTCACAGTCCAATTACAGCTGACAGTAAAAGGTGATGCTTAACAGAACATTTACCGGCAGACTACTGAAAGCCTCTGGTAAGATGGAAGAGAGGGCATCGCAGGAGCTGGCCTGGAGAGTTGGATGCTGCGAGTTCTGAAGCGCTCTGGGCAAAGGACCATTCAGCATCATAGCCCAAAACATCACCACCTACAAGAGAAAACTGATCAAGACGAAACCCAGAAAACACCCTACTCAGTTTAGCAACCCTGAATCTAAGGGGTGTGATCGTCCCTTTTCTAGCTAAATTAATTACATATAAATAATCTTGTAAAGGTTACAGAACCCACTCTTTGTCATCTGTCCTTCCCAAACTGAACACTGATATATTTGAGACTTGATTCCACAATCATTTCTTCATCCCATCCTATATATGAAGTGCCAGCAGAGGCCACAAGGCCAAGCTCTTTTTCTTTTAAGGCTAGAAATGTTCCTTTACATTCCTCTGACACACATTATACAGCTCTTAACATTTTTGTGAACTGCATCGTTAACCCACTCCTTCTATAGAGAGAGAAACCAGCAAAAGTGACTTCTGCAAATACAAAGCTAACAAACCCTCTATAGGACTCTTTAATCACTTACTCTTATATGGTGGTCTCTAAACTTTCTTGATTTTAAGCCCTTCAACCTACCCTAGCCAAATGTATATGCTTTAGCCAATTTACAAGCGATACACTTTTTATACTAATAAGTTTATACATTGTAAAAATCATATAAAATAATCCTAGGCTCAGGAAGCTATAGGAGGCCACTCAAGATAAGTGAGCAGAGACCACTCTGACCTCTGAGCATGGTTGTGCACTGGCCTGAGGAGAGGCATGAGGCAAGGAACCCAATGTTATGTTGAGGTTTGATAAAATCAGCATCAGGACAATGATTCTGATTGGAGAGAAGAGGAAGACACCAGAGTTGTGGAGTCAGAACTGATGAGATCCAGCAACTGACTGCATATGGTGGGCTACACAAAGTGAGACAGCACTGTGAACCCCAGTGATAGGAGGAGGGAAGTGCTCTCAATGGTGCTAGAGAAGTTTGGGAGAAGGATGGGGGCAGTGGCAGTGAAATAATAAGCTCTGAAATGCATGATCCTTCCAAGCCTGTCCATTCCCTGTAATTCTTTGTTCTGTTCCACCCAAAATGGAAAGCAGGGGAGAGAAAATAGAGCTCTGATTTTCCAGTTACTGCCTCTGAGTGCAAAGTCTGACCCAAAGGAATATTTGATACAGACATGAGCGGATGGAGGCAGAATTTTCCAAATGACGCCTGGCAGCTGCTGCTGTGGTAGCCCAGATTAAACATACAGAGGTTAGATCCTAGATTAGATGCCTAATTTAGAGTGGGAAAGTTCAAAAATTGAACAGCACAGGTAAGGGACAGAGCTGAGCGTTGGGGAGTAAGGATAATATGGCTGTGTTGGAGATAAGACCCATGATTGTCTCATGGGTGGGATGCAACCAATCTTCCCCCCACCCACTTTTCCTCCCAGTCTTTAATGAAACATGCTCTAGAGTCAGGCCAAAGCCCCTCAGAAAGCCCAAGCCTTCACTTTGGAGACCACTTAATGGACTCTTCTAATTCCAATTAACAAAATTTTTTTTCTTCCTTTCTAAAGAAAATATAAGATCCTTGAGGGTAGGGAATATTTTAATTTCGTTATTAGTGGCTAATTCTGAGCAGCAGGGGCTTCATAAATGCTGATTGACAGACTACTCTTGAAAATTCTAATCCTTAAACACTGACACATTCTGCCATGAAGAGCATATCCCAGTCCCCTCATGGCATATTGGGTAACAGTTCATGTTTCATAGCATTTGTAGACACAACATAGTCCAATTAACGAATTAATCTAACCACAAGTATTCATGAATCGGTGCCCAGCACTTAGCTGAGTGCTATAAGACAAAAACAATTGGAGGTCAAGTTCTGACTGAAATTTAAAAAAATGGTTAATGGCCAGATGAATAGCCATTCACTTACCAAACTGACCGGGACTCTTTGACTCGGGGCAACAGTTGAGTCTGCTTTATATTGCTGGATTAAACCTGTTCCTAGCTCTTCTAAAAGCTGCCAAAAAAAAAAAAAAATTATCAAAAGAGACCATCAGAACTATGATCAACATATACTTGGGCTTTCTTCAAGGTCAAGGTCACACCAAACCCAACAAAAACTAATTCTATACTAATTTCATTCTTCTAAGGAGTACAAGTTTCAACACAGAATGCTGAGGTACTCAAAAAAATCTAACCCATCGCCACAAGCAATCAACTTCCATCAATGAAATCAGTGTTCTCTGAATAGACACATTACACCATAGAGCAGAGGTATCGTATACAGGATCTGCTAACTACACTCCAATGGTAGCCCAAATCAGATTAAAATGTTATTGGAAAATATTTCACAAAATAAAGAAAAATGCAAGAAAACATAAAGAATGTTCATTTGTATGTGATCCACAAAGTCTAGTAACCCCCATATTTCACTCTAAGTCTGACCCCACTACTGCAGAGCACCACCATGTATTAATTTCCCTGCCTCAAACAATGTCACACAAAAATATGTTCTCAGTTACAATTACCTTAAGAAATGATTGAATTGATGGATATGTAGGATATGGAATAAACAAAATAAACAAACAAAAAAGCAAATATTACTTTTGCACCATGAAGCTGAATGGATGGGTCTGTTTCCTCCATGCACCTGCAGGCCACCTCCCCAAGCTCCATCAAATAGCCCTGAGCCATTATAAAATAACCTTTCACCAGAAGGGCCAGCACCTATAGGGAAAAAACACACATACAGCAATGGGGTAGCCAATCATCATAATCTGAATTCACTGCAGGGAGTAACATTTTAGGCTGGCTCTCTAGAATGTTTAATGAATCACATCATTGGGGTCTGATGTGATGGTATAAACAGAACTTGCAAAGAACTTGGACAATGGCAGAAGAGAAGGGCAAATATTACCTTGATTTTCAATAGAGAGAAAAATCTGTACACTTTGGGCCACTGAGTTTTACTTAAGTGTCTGGGGAGATTTTAGAAGTCACCTTTGATCATCAGAGATGGCTAATAAACATCTGAAGAGGGAAGTGGTGATTACAAAGAGACTACACGGCTTCCTCAAGAAGAGGTCATGTCAAACTAGGGGGAAGGGAAGGGAATATCAATCACCTATCATGTGCTAGACCATGTGCTGTAAGTATTACCCTCGTTGGATCCTCTCATTTCCTTTTGATTGAAAACTAGTACTAAACTAGTAGATGAGGGAAATACGATGGCTATATACTTTACCTAAATTTCAGCAGTACTTGGGATAATATTTCATAATATTCTTGTGAAGAACATATAGGAAGTAGGGATTGAGTGATAATACAATCAGATGGATTCAGCACTATGGCTAGATCACAACCAATGGTTCCATGTAATGGTAATAGAAGTCTTTCTAGGACAGCACCCTAGGGATCTGTGCTTGGCTTGGGAGCAGTTTTAACAAGTGCATCAGTGGCTTGAATAAAGACAGAGTTGCCATACTCATCAAAAATGCAGAAGACACCAAGCTGGAAGGGACCCCGGAAATCCAGGATCCAAAAAGATCCTGATAACCTAAAACACTGGGCTGAACTTAGTAAGATGAAATTCCATGGGATAAATGTAAAGTCTTGCATTTGATACAAAGATGGCACATACACATAGCAGTCATTCTGAGAAGGACATGAGGGTTTTAGGAGCCTGCTTGCTCAGTGAATCAGCAGTAGGACATAAATCTGGAACTGAATTAAGATAATGAGAATAGGGAGGTGGGATACCACTCTCCAAAGGTTGGTCAAATGTGATGTTCATCAGCACTGGGCCCATGGTTTACAAAGGCTACTGGTTAAGTATTCAGAGCAAGGCACCCAGGAAGCTGAAGAGCCCCGAGTCCATGACAAATGAGGAGGAACTGAAGATGCTAGGCATGTTTAGCTTGGTGAAGAGAAGACCCGGGTAGAACATGATAACATCTTCAGGTATCCAAAAGACTATTAAGAAGGGATTAAACTAATACTGTTTGGCCCCACAGGGTATCATCAGAAAGAAATGGGCAGAAGTCATAAAGAGGCAAATTTAGTTAGGTTGATATCAGGAAAAACTATTAACTTCCTAACAAGAGAGGAACAATATGCCTTAGCAGACAGTGGGCTCTCCTTCCTGGTGGGTCTCTCTCAGTGGGCACAGGCTGCCTGCATTAGATGGCTCAAGAGGGAGGTACCTCCAGACCCTGACGCTCTGTGAGCCTGTGAATCACAACAGTTGGAACAAGTCTGACTGACACCTTGAAACGAATGGTTCTCTGGGTAAACACAAGTATTAGACTCTCTCACCTGTAAGGATTCCAGTCGAACAGGAGATGGTTCATATATGTTCCCAGCTGTACAGCTAGTATCGCTATCAGAACAGGGATCTTCTCTGGGCAGTACAACAATGGAGATGCAGAGGCGGATGAGCCAGCAGGGCTCGCCACTAGAAGCTGCCAACATATCTGTGGATTCCTCTAGAGTTTCTGCATAGGAAGCATCTCGGCGCCAGTCAGAAGAGCTGAGCCACGACATGGCCGAACTATTACTACTAAGCCCAGAAGAACAAGGCTGCTGTAAAAGCAACTGCACTTCAGGCAAAGGAGCCTGAGCCGATACTATGGCCCCTAAGAGGGTCAGACTTGAGACCCGGACATTGACATCTGTAAAAGGAAACAGTGAGAGGTGGGTGCCATGCCAACAGTCATTATAAAAACTGAGATAGAGGAAGCATACCAGGAGAACAGAAACTTAAAGCTGGAAAGGACCTTCCATTTCAACCCTTTCTATTCAATGTTTACAAATGAGAACAAAACTTAATTCATTCCAACTGAGCTCTGATGCTAAAACTTCACTTCCAAAGAGTATTTATGGTTTCAAAGTAGACTATACAAGAGATATGAAAGACTCAAATGTTACAATTTTATTAAAGTAGAAAAATGGAGCTCAGAATAATGAAGTTTTGTTCTTAACTACAGTGTGGAATATATCCCTAACCAAGTTATTCTTTGTCTCTCAGTCTGTCTTTGAGAATCCCATTATCCTCCTCCTACCCTGAGCTAGAACCTAAGAGATGTGAATAACTACATTCCAGACAAGCCTAGAAACTATATTATCATCCCATTAATTACTTATGGGTAGTTTGGGGGTAGAAACATGAATTGTTTGCCAGTATCAAAGATATACAGAATGCCTTGAAGCAGCTGGGGAATCTACATAGTTCCCTATTCTATTTCTTTCCATTCCAGGCCCAAAGACATTGCAAAGTCAAGACAGGAGGTCCAAAGTGACATTACTTCTCCCCAAAGGCTGAAAGAGATTCCTCACATGGGCTGAAGGTTGGGAAGAATGAACTCTGTAACCGCATCATCCCTTAGAGGACACTCTTTGAATAAGTGGTCCCATCTCTTTGCTTTGAGTTCATTTTACTGGGATGAGCCAATAAAGGGTAAATGGCTTTGGGACCATGGACCATGTTATTAATAACCTATTATCTAATCACATTGTTCACAAAGCATGCTTGAGCTGAATAGATCACCAACCTTTATGGCGGATGTAGGGCTTTATCTGGTTCCAGACTTTAGTCAGCAGGTTGGGTTTCAGACGATTATAAGGCGCATTTGATACTAAGTTTGCTAGGCACTGTAAAGCACAGATATGAGAAAATGGCACCTCATATGCAAGCTAATGGTTTTAATTAAGGCATCATAAACAGATACACAAAGCAGTTAACACTTTTAAAAATTCATTTACATAAAAACTGCAAAAAAAAAAAACCCAAGGACCCTAATTCTTTACATTGGAAAGAATATATTTTAAATCAGTCCTTCATTTGGACAATCTTTAGATCTGTTTGATACAATTTAAATCCCTAGAAGGAAATTTTTCCAAAAATTAAATTATAAGATACATTCACATTTGTAAATAACACCATTTTACTAAAAATCACCACTCAGTTAATTTGCAGTTTATGAATTTTTCTTGCAACATTTTAAAATTTCTTTTAGTCAAATTATTTTGACATGGCAAAAATTTTCCAGGCTCATAGTTTCCTTTACCTTAATTATCTGAGTAAGGGTTTGGGAGGATGATTCAGCCACCAAAGCTAACAAAAGACATCGATGTAATTCGCGAATGCTGGAAGCAATGGTCACCGAGAAGGGCGTGAAAGCCCTTCTGTGGTCACTTGTGTCTTCAGCAACGGAAAGAAACTGCTTTGAGCCATCCAAGATGGCTGATAACACTTGCAGGGCACAGGCACGAGTCTGAAATTTCAAGTTAATTCATTTGTTGATAATGAAATAAGTCATTTTTATTTTTCAAACTTTTGGATTAGGACTACATAGGGACACCTTTTCTATCACGAATAGGGATACTTTTATTTAAGATTTGTTTCTATGCTAGTTTTCTATTATCCATGCGGCTTACCTGTTCCAAGCAAAATGATATATTACAACTCCAAGTATTTGTTACTTTGCTTTGTAAGAAATATGACTTTTACACTTCACTTCAAAATCTGAAATCATTTACAGAGGGACTGTCACATATGGGTACAATTAAAAGGATACAATCCCCCACTTCCCAGTCTATTTTGCTTTCTATTCTATTCCAGGACTTTTGATGAATTATCTCAGAATTTCCTTTTAGAAGCAAAGAACTAACTCAAGGATAGGATGGTTTTACAAGGAGGCTGCTGCTCTCTTATACTAATGATGCATGTGAAGACACAAGGGTGCCATGATTTTGTCATGTTACAACCACTCTATATCTTACCAGATAATCCCACTAGTTGCCACAAAATCTGGTTAAGTGCTAAGTGGAGGCTGTCCAGCTGCTAAATGTCAAAAGGTAGAATCTGAACCTAAGTTACTTTATCTACTGTATCACATTGCCTCTACTCTGAATATATCATTGTATTAAAAAAGAACTCAAATGAGCCTAATTAATGGGAATGTAAATTGCTTACAAGGTGATAATTAGGATCAATGTTTCTCAAGGGCAAGGCTGTCTCACCCAGAGCTTGACCCATGCCAAGACTTCTTTGCCAGTTAGTAAACATCTCCACTGTAAAACAAGTTGTTTCCTTCCTGTGTCTATGAGCTGCTTTCCAGATGGTAAACAGAGAGCAGCATTAAAGCATCACTCACTATGCCTTCCCTTCATCATAGCTAGCATCAGCCCACATAGCCTCTGTCAGGGGAAGTGTGCATGGCGCTGTTTCAGCAAGATGGCGGGTACAAGGAGGAGAGTTAGGAAAACGGGGGCTCAGACCCCACTTCAGACCCTTCCAAGCTGTGTGACCATTGGCAAGTCACTTCACTCTGCCTCCATTTCCTCCCCTCAAAAATGAGATGATTAAAATGTTACAGGGTTGTGGTGAACACCCAATAAGGTTGCGTTTTTAAAGTTCTCTGCAAACCCTACAGCATTACAAATGCTGACGAGTATTTAGCCTCATTCAGAAAGGATACATGATTACAAGGGTACAGGCTCAGACTTGGACTGCCCCTCTCCTGGCAAGAAGCCTGGGTCTGAATTCCCAGAGACCAAGATACAGACTACTTCGCCATCTACCTGAACCCTTGTCCTGTTTCCTTTTGAAGCCAAAAGAACAATTTTTAAGTCAGCACTCCCATTAAAATCAATGAGAGCTCTGTATTCAGATTAAGTCAATTGGGCCAGAAAGAAAGAATGAAATTTAATAAAAAATTTAAAAGGTTAATAACTAAGTTCTCTTACCTTTGGAGAAGGATCTTTTAATGAAATCGTCATCAGAGACACAGACTGCGGACTTCCTATGCCAGGGGTATCAGGGACAAAAGCAGACCAGTAGCCATAAAGAACTTTCTTCTCTATCGATTTTATTGTGGAAAGGAAACAAGCTAAAGCTCCCTGGCGGACTTTGGCTTGGTAAGATCTTGAACGAAAACAGACGAGAGGTTTCAATGAAACACAAGAGCCCTCACTCAAACTGGACCCTTCTACTAAGACCAAATGAAGTAGGTTCAAGAACTCTGCTTTTTAAATGAACCCCAAAATTCACATGGTGGTTTTATCTCAACTACAAAAAGCTTAACTAATTCATAAAGTAGCCCAAGAACAGTCATTTCAGAACCAACTTTCAGACCTCATCTTACTCTGCAGGCCACCCTCAGCATCCGAATAGTCCGATTCACTACTGCTGATTCTCTTCCATGGGGAAGAACTGAGATAGGAGGAGGCTCGGTCTCGGGCTGCAGGGCTGCTCCCTTCAGAACCCCCACTTGGGGCACTCAGGTAGGCAGAGCCCACGGTACTCCCTTCATGGAGGGTCAGCTTGCCCAGGGCACTGGCGGCACCGGCTCCGATCTCTCCATTTGCTTCTTTCAATTCTTCTCCTTGATGGCCTTTCTTTTGTTTGCCTTTTGCCTTCTTCCTTTTACTCTGACAGAGAACAAATGAAAAGTCTGACACTTCTTATCTACACCCAACTTCGCCCCCGTCCTCTACACTGCAGACCTGGGGAGCACCTGAAGAGCTCCTTCCTAATCGCGACCCCAGCATCCCCCAGCCCAAGGCTCCTTCATGTTCTACCACATCTCTGCAGACCACGCTTCATTCATCCCTGCCTCCTACATCCTACATCTCCTTTCTCTAGAAGCTCTTATTATGTCTCAGAAACCAACTTTTGGGCAACACTGTCTTCCCCCACTTCCCACTCCCCCCAAAAAACCAAACCCATGCTCCCAACTGTCCTGACACTCACTATAAGTAACTGGGGAGTAATAAAATAACTGCCTAAACAAGGTGCAAAGTGGAAGGTCTGGGCAGGAAAGATTGCTATTTAAACAGCCAGCTATCACAGGCCGGGGAACATGCTCATGTTCCAATTGTGACAGGATTGGACAGAAAAGAAGAGGGTCACTGGAGAGAAGGCGAGAGGGAATGTGGTAGTACTGTAGAGGCAAGAGACAAGGAAACACTCAGGATCACGATGCCCAACTTGGGAAGAAGGATATCCTGGTGCCACAAAAGCCATAACATGCACAGCACCCCTGAGAAGTGCCCATACTCTAAGTGATCCACCTAAACCTTTTTAAAATGATTATATAAAAAGCCCACAAAGAGTAAAAATCTGCTTTCATGAAGGGTTTTCTCAGTTAAGAATGATAAAAGCGAGAGAAAGTGTTTATGTACAATATATTTTACAAAATAAATCTAAACGCTAATGCGATAAAACTGCAATTATACCGCTATTGGTTTTGAGGGATTTATTTCCATCGGCTCCTGTTTGAGAGGTGATCGCCCATCATACTGAGGAAGAGGAGCCGGATATAAAACTGCAGGCATCTCTATGTTCAATCCAGGAAGCCCATGAAACATATATTTCTAAATATTAAAAAGATCGAAAAAAGAAAAATCACAAAATTAAAATCTAAATAGATGAACAATGCAAACATTTTCATTGTTAATAAAACAAAGATGGGAAGCAAATTTGCCACTTTCCCCTTTCTTCAACTCCAATATGTTTCGGCTACTAAATACAAATCTGAGATTTTTTAAAAAGACATATTTAACCATCAATGGGCAAAAGGCTCCTAACACCACTTAAAGTTAAGATAGGAAAGATTGCAGCCATTAAAAAAAGGAACTGACACTTGCTTACCTTTAATACGGCCAGAAGAGACCCAAGCTGCTCGGTCTGTGTAAGCTTCATCTTCCCCCCATTCAGAAGGGACTGGAGACCTTTCAGTGCATTTTGTAACAACTGGGGGAAAAGGAGACTAAATTACAGGGACAGCCAAACCTTAAGCCATCTGGACACTAGGCTTCCAGAACCCTCAAGCATTCCCAACTGCACCAAATCCCAAAACAGAGTTTGTAAAAAGACATCTCTGCCAGCAACACAAGAGCAGCAAACAATGACAAAGCAGCCACGGACAGCCCCAGACCTGGAAATGACAAAAAACGGTGAGAAGAGTATTATAGTCTAAGAAGGGCTGCCCTAAGAATGCAGAGGTCTGGCTGCTAAGCCTGTGGGTACTATTCACTCCACACGTTCTTGGGTAGTGTACCATATTGCTCTAACTCTCAGTCTCCTAATCTCTAAATGGGAATGATGCTACTTGTCCTTCTTCCCTCATTCAGGTTGTTCTGAGAATCAAATGAGAGAACGTACATGCAAACACTTTGGAAACTCTCAAGGTTCCAGGCAGACTAGGCAGGTAGATTTTGTGTTTTTTTGTTCTAGGTCAAAGAGGCCATTCTTTGCCTTAATTGTTACGTAGCCTCAATCACTGAAAGATTGTGGCCCAGTCAAACTGAGACTTGTGGAAGACCTGAGCTTAAAAAGGCCGAGATCTCCCACTGCATTTGGGGCCATCTCCAGTCATCCTGATCTCTATCTGGCCACTGGACTCAGATGGCTCTGGAGGAGAAAGTGAGGCAAGTGACCTGGCATAGCCTCCCTCATTTCAATCCAATTCACTTGTGTGCCATGGCGTCACCTCCCTGATGTCATAGTCTTCTTCAAGAATGAAGGACAAACAATAAGGTAGTTAGTAAATGCTTCCCGAATTAAATTCCCTAAGCAGAAGGAAAAGAGCCCCAGGAATGATCAGTGCTATCTGTGCATGGGCAACCTTCTTTGTAAACCCTGAAGAGAGTTCAAAAGAGCTAGAAAAGAGGGTGTCTTTGTGGCAGCAACTGCTCTGGGTATGGGGGTGACAGAAATGAAAAGCAGACAGAAAGCAGGGGGGAGAAGCTCGGCACACAGGCTTTGCTGGGGTCATCAAAGGCAAAGGCACAAGGTCCCCTGTGGCCATGTTCACAAGAACAGAGAGAGAGAGAAAGAGAAAGAGAGAGAGATTATGTGTGTGTGTGCATGAATTATAAGTGTGTATGTTATGCGAATATGTGTGTGTGTGTGTGTGTGTGTGTGTGTGGTGTGTGTGTGTATGTGTGTTTACAGAGCAAATATTGACACCAAAGTAGACAGCGGCACAATTCCAGCACCTAAACATTAATTTCTGTTATTCAGGAAACTTTCATCCCGAAGAATAGTTCCAGGCAATACTGAGCAGCCTAAGTTTTCCTATATTTTTTCAAGCTAAAATTATACATCCGCTCATAACGACACCTTAAACAAGCCAAGTGGATTACTTTGTTTACTTCCTACATTCTGCAACTATGTGTTTCATGTACAACAGTAACTTACATTATAAGTGAGGTATTGTAGAACACTAGGTTCCTACCTACCATGCAAAATGTGATATCGTCCATACCAGAAACTTTGGAAGACTGTAAAATAGTTAAGAAAGTTTGAAAGCAGACATTTCGGTAAGGCTCATCCAAGTATGGCTGTCCTGGGACACTAAAACACAAGCAAAGGAGGCAATTCAAACTCCAGACGCTTTGAGTTGAGCTTAGAAATCACCACTAAGCATGGCCCATCTCCAACCCACGGACGAGGAGGAGGTGGACGTGTTACAAGGGAGTTCACAAAGCTCTCCGCTGGGCATCTGGGGATGGGAGAGCAGCGTGCACACTGCAGGGCCGGTGCCCAGAGGAGATCTTAGAGATCAACAGGAGGGACAAAGGTTTCGCAGTCCCAACAAGTGAACCACTAGTAAGAGAGTTTTAAGCTGTAAAGGGAAAGAAGAAGAGCAAAAGGGCTCAGGGGAATGACACGCATCTCCCTACTTTCCATTGGTAGAGGCCCAGGGTCAAGCCCTGACCTCCAGTCTCCTCAAAGGCCTCTTTCACCAAATCTGAGAAGTTTCCTCCGAACTACCCCAGGCTCTCCTGAGGTTCCCTTATCCATCCTGTACTCCAGGGAACAGTGCCCAGTCACAACTGCTCTGAATCACTATGCAGTTCACTAGATGGGCAATCCCACACACCCATCTGGCTGCTATATTGAACTATTAATCAACCTTCTCACTTTTCACGGTTTATGTTTCATCATTCCTAGTCACAATATAGGGCCCAAGACTCAGGAAAGGCAAGGACCACATTGTATAATTATTTGTATTACAGAAGTACAGAAATTTAGAATTTTTATACTGGAGGGACCTGAGAGTTCACGTAATTTGTGGGTTCTTAATTGGAGGGAGGAGTGCATCTATGGGCAGATTTCAAGGGCCAAGCACCCAAGTAGGAAAAATATTATATCTCTATTTTTGTTAATCTCTCACTAAAATTTAGCCATTTTCTTTCATTTTTAAAAGCATTCTTCAGTGAAGAGAATCACAGATTCTCCCGAGATCCATGGCCTCCAAAAGGCTGAAAACACTTATCTGGGCCAACCCCATCAGTCTGGTGATGAGACCAAAGGATAAGGAAGCCAAGTGATCGGGCTGTGATCTCAAGGTTAGCCAGGATGGGGACTCAGGCCTCCAGGGTCTAGAGTTCCTTCTACTTGTGACTGTGGCCACAAGCCCGAGACTCTTCTTCTCATGCCTGAGACATGGACAGGACAACTTGAGTCTCTGCAAGTGACACCTCTTTCCTTTGTGTTGATCCAGAATGAGCTGATCAAATCACTGAACTTTAAGCACTTTTTTTTAAGCAACAATTTTTAAAAAGGAAAAAAGTAGCCATAATAAATGCTAAAGATTGACAAAGGATTTTCAAATGCCTAACAACGGAACCTTTTCAGACTTACAAATCATTCCACTTTAAGTCAGGCAAATAGAAAAGACTGTGGTTTTTAATATTTCTTTACTAATTGGGCACTTCCTAGAGGGAATTTGGATTGGGTGACTAATTTTCTGTGGCATGGCAATTTCAAAAAAAATTTCCTCGTATGGTAGTCTTATAAGCAAAATAGAAAAATAGGAAAACCAGTCTCCTGTGACACACACACTTTTAGGATACTTCACAGATGCTAAACCAGAAACTACCTTAACTTCAGATAGGCTCTACTCCCCACAAATGGCCCCGGGCCCCATCTCCTATTTGACCCCCATACCTGAGACATATGTTTGCCATACAGTGCACTGCAGCTCTTCTGAGATCAGGGTCCGACTGGCTGGGATCACTCAACTTCATCAAGATTCCAGTCTCCCCGAGCAAGTCTGGCAGGTACTAGAACAAATACAACAGTCAGAGGTAACCTAAGAGAGCTGAGAGGAAAGGATCTCTTGACTCAGACAAAGTTCCTTCTTTTTCTTTTCCTTGGGTGAGAAGTAAGTGGGGTGGGAGGTGTGGAACATGCAAAAAGGCAATTAGGCACTGCAGGGCTTCCGCTACATGTGTCTTACACACAACAAAGCTAAGACACATCAATGTGGCATTCAGGCCCACTAGAAATACAAAGTGCTTAGACCATCAGGAATAGAGGAGAGAAGTTCTCTCATCACAACTACATCTGAGGGAGGGCCGCAGGTCAGCAGGGAAGCTCCATATTATGCCCATTGGGCCACGGACTAGACTAGGCCCAGCAGATGCAACAGAGAGGTACTCATACCCTGACCAAGATCCTTACAACATTGGGCAACTTTATGAGGCCAAAAGAGCCTCATAAAAAAGTTTCTATACTTTTGTTTCCTTGCTTTCAAATGTTTGACTGTCAAAGATAATTTACTATTGCTTACAACTCTTAACTCATTAATGATACAGGCAACTTGGGGGAAGAATGAGAGCCTTTGGGCAGTAATACTACAAACTGCTAAGAACCAGTTCTCCTCTATATGATTTCTATACAACGGTTAAGAATCATGGAGAGGAACTGTGGGAAGAATCTCCTCCTTCCTTCCTGGCAGTATAAAGAAGAAAGGAAATACAAATTACCTTCTGACATTTGGGGCCATTGTAGTAAACCAGAGCAGACAAGGCCTGAAGAATTTCCATGTGTGTCCAGGAACTACATTGTTGAAAAGCAGAGATTGTGTATGCCAAAAGGAAATCCAGATTCTGTTCATCAACAATCACCTACCCCCAGGGAGAAAGAAGACAGGTACATCCAACTTTGAAAACTATTTCCATTCTAAATATACGTTAACTACACTCACCCACATACATCTGTGTGTGTGTGTGTGTGTGTGTGTGTGTGTGTGTGTGTCTATTTCTTATATTATGTACACATATTCCAATGAATGTTCTCAGTTCAAGTGCCCAGGCCATAGTAGGTACTCAATCAAGCCGTGAGCAAGTCTTTACTGTGTGACTAGTATATCAGGCCTAGAGACCACACCAAAGAAATTTAACATACAGTTCCTACTCTCTACGGGTTAACAATTCTATGAGAACTAATACCTATACACAGTTGAAATAACTAGATCCTGTCTTCAAAGCATCACTTGCACCATCCCTTCCTTCCTATTCTTGCCACCTACAAGTCCCTGGATGAGCCCAACAGCCTCCTCACTTTTTCTATTCTGTATCTTATTGTATCATTTTGTATCTTGTAGGATCATTTTGTATCTGGCAGGACAGCACTGCTTACAGTTCTCACCAGGTCTACCCCCATTTGACTCTGGGATCCTTGAAAGCAAAGATTATTTTCTCCTCTTTGCATTTGTAGCATCTAGCACAATGCCTTGGACAAAGCAGGTGTTTACTTTATCTGTTTAATTAAAAATATTTTTAGACCAGACCATGAATTCATTGAAATGATCTTGACTGAATGTGAGAAAAAGTATAAGCTAGGAGCAAATGCATGGATTAGATGTGCCATAGGACATCAGGATCCTTTTCAATTGATCGGGGCTATGGATATGATGCCCCATCAGTAGTGAAATCAAACCCCAAATAGAAGAGGGTCTTAGACTCTGGGACACTGCAAACACTGCCTGCTGTAGTTTACCATCAGTATTAAAATCAGAGTGGGTGTAGTGAAGAGGACCCGCCTCGAAGTGGGCAAGACCTAGGTGATATACCTGTGATATACCAGCCAAACGACTCTGGCCAAGTCACTCACCTCTCGGCACCCCGAGCCTGCAGCTAGCACCTCTAGATCTTTCAGGCTGGTGAGCCTTCACATGTGCTGACTCTTCTGATCATCACAACAAGCCTGTGAGGTTGGCCCTCTCACTCCCATCTTACTCACGGGGAAATGAGTACAGAGAGCTGCCTCCTAGGCCGGAGCCAGGAAGGGACAAGCACATTGGGAGAGGGATTTTCCACATCCAGGAGCTCCTTCTGCTAATCAAATTATAATTCTAGTCCTCAATCTAGGAAAATCCTCCTTCTGACTGCAATCTAATTTCTTTTGGGCAACAGCCTTATATGTTCACATCCACATAAGGGGATAGATGTTGAGAACAATTCATTTTAGAACATCTTTAAGAATCATCTCACTTGATAACAGCCTTACTGCACTTTGCATTAAAATGTATTTAGCAATTTGTGAAAAATATTGGAGAAAAGAGCAAAGTCATGATATAAATGGGCTAGAAAAAGATAGGCGGAATAAAATAAATCTTTTTAACCATGTAGGAAAAACACAAGTGTCCCAAGAAGTCCTATATTCTATATAGATCATAGAGTTAGAACTGGAAGGGATTGGAAAAGTCATCAATACTCCTTATTCTACAGCTGAGGAAAGTGAATTACACAGGGTGAAGTAGCTTGCCTACGGTTCTATGCCTCCTAGTATCTGAGAAAGCAGTTTTGAATTCAGATCTTCTGACAGAATCAGATACTCCATCTCCCATTCCACAGTGTCTCCTAGATCCAAATTAGCCACAATGCTTCCCCCAACAAAAACTAAACAACCCAACAGCAGCCAAGCATGATACAACTAACTAGGGACAAGGGATGAAGGAAAAAAATCTCCACATTTCAGATAATTCTGTGGGCTTTTCTGGGTCAGAGAAGAAATCTGATGCGGCAAGCCAAGGGAGGCTTTTGCAGTCAGAGAACCAGGTTCAGATATTGCTTTTGATATTTAATTGTAAGGTCCCCATGGACAAGTCATATGTTACCTAGCTTCACCAAGCCCCTTAAAATATGCCTCCTAAGTGAGAGAATTGGGTGGATTGAGTTAGTAAGAGGCTGCCACATCCAAAAAATCACAGATGAGTCTTTGATCTTGGTCTCGATCAAAGAGGTATTTCTTCCCCAAATCCAAACTGGGGGTGCTCTCACCTGTAATCTGTTAAGTAGATGGTGAATAAGCTGAGAAACCTTGCTGACTAGATGCTCCTGATTAAGATGGACTAATCGACAGGCCTGGACCAGTAAAGCACTGACATCCTACAAAAAAGAATGAAAACAAAAATAAACACAATAGCAAATAATACCATTTTGCGCAATTCAAACCGCTAAAACAAAGTACATCAGAGATGAAATGAGCTTTCCAAAATGGGAAAAAGAGTGAAAAAAAAAGGCAATGGAGACATATTAATAATATATGGAAGAAAAAAATAATATCACAAAATACAGCAGGACAAAAATTACCTAAGACCAAGGCTGTGGAAGGACAGGTGGATTTAGACCTCCTATTAATTAATGTGAATACATGCATTAATAAATGTGTGTATATGTAAATATATGCTATATAATACAGGTTAACAAATATATATACATGACATGAATCCACATGGGCATGCATATAGTATATATGTGTGTGCTTGACATGTTGTCACATGTTATACATGCATGCTGTATCCATTTATAGATCTGTATACACCGATATACATACCATATGTACAAATAAATAAATATATATATACGCGTATATATAGATATGTAGTATACGCATGTATAGAAATGTTATATGTGCACATGCATGTATATACTATATGGTACTCAAGTATAAATCCATACACAAGTATACACACACACACATTTGAGTAGAGCTTGTAGTATACATGTATCCAATGTGTATATATGTATACACATACACACATACAAACTAGGAGTTTGTCGAGATTTTAACCTAGTTCTGAACTTTGTGTCATGGACCCCTTAAACAGTCTGGTGAATGTTTTTAACTGCATAAAATAATATCCTGGGGATATAAGGAACACCAGTTATAGTTTAATAAGGATGTATTTTTTTTCTCCATTCAAGTTCACAGATTCCCTGTGGATTCATGGACTTGGTCCAGAGAACTGAGGCCCAAAGAAAAGTTAACATTCTATGATTCCGATTTCAGACTCCAAACCCCACTTCCCTCTGGATATATTGTAAACAGACTCTAGTGCTCAAAGCCCTTCTATCTTAGGGTTAGGATTAGAGTCAGGAGTCATATTTTAAAGTTAAGGTTAGAGTCGGAGTCAAGAGGCATTCAGGGTTAGGGGTAGATAGACCCGGGGTCATTTGAAGGGTAAGGCTCTGCACCCAAGCAACAGGATTTCTTGTGCCTGGATTATAGATACTCCTAGACTGCTTTATGACTGTCCCGTCCCCCACCAGACCCAGTAGTTGTCTAATAAAGAACTGAGATAACCTACATCCTCCTGAAAAGATCAAGGAAATAAGCAAAACTGGACTTGGGGAGTAGAAGGTCAGAATGGCTAAACCAGCAGGGCGGCTTCTTGGACAAGCCCCTTGACCTCCAGTGGCCTCCAGCAGTCAGTCAGTGAACAAGAATCCAGTCAGCACCTACTGTGTGTCCAGCTCTGGGCGGGGATGCAAGGGCAGGTGGAAAACAGTGCCTGCCCTTAAGGAGCTTCCAGTCTAACAGGAGAAGTGCGAGCGGGATGAATGGCCCATAATCAACAGAGGTGACAGAAGAATTACGCGGGAGGGAAGGGTGTCTGAGAAGACGAGATTTTAATTGGTCCTGGAAAGAGGCCAGGGAGCCTCAGTTTGCCCATTAGTAAAATGGGCGAGGGGAGTGGTCTACGGGGTTCTGGAGGTCCTTTTCTAGCTGTGACCACGTCAGAAATCGCAACCTAGTGGAAACTTTGAGGGCGAGGCTTGGAAGTCAGTTGAACCCTAGGTTCGAATCCCAAACCAGGACGGTGAATGTGAAGGGGGTGGGGGTAGACCCTTCCCCATCTACCAAATTGGGGACCAAGACTCCGGGTGTGTCGATCCCCCGAGGAGGGGAGACTCCCCCAGGTGGACGCGTCGGAGGTCCACACCCCCTGGGATGGGCTCGGCACTGAGTCCTGGGGGCCAGCAGGACCGTTGGGATCGACGTTGGGGCGGTTTCTAGAGAGCTAAGACAGGAAACCGTCGCAACGGAAGCAAGGTGAACAGAGTCCCGGAGGTGGTGGATGGGGACTCGGGCCGTGCCCCGTTGCCTCCCCGGCCGCGCCCCGCTTCTCCAGCCGCCCCCCTCTACCTCCGCCGTGACTCCCCCGCCGCCCTCGCTGTAGTTCTCGGAGATGAGCTGGTCGAAGAGCAGGTGGATCTCGGTGCGGGCGGAGCTGCTGTCCGCGGGGCGCAGCGAGCCCAGGCGGGCAGACAGGCGGCGGAATCCGCTCCCGGGGCCCGGCGGCGGCTCCCGAGCCCCACACACCGGAGCCCCGGCCACTTGCACCGCCGCCATCTTCCCTCCCCCCGCCCTCCACCCCTCTCTATGGCAACGAGCGAGCACTTCCGGGGGCACGTGTCCCTGTCGTCGCCCTGGAGCGCGCCGTTTCCATAACAACGGGACGCCACGGAGGGCGACCCGGAAGTGCCCCTGAGGTGACCGGGGCTCCCAGAGTCTGGGGAAACCACAGAGAAGCTGCATTCCCTCACCTCCTCTTGCGATCGGGTGAAGCCTTGGAGTCTGTCCGCATCCACTAGTATTTATTAACTGCCTACTATGTGCCAGGCACGGAAGAGCCCTTGTCCCTCTTAGTTTCTCTATCCTACACAGCGGGGCCGCCTTTTTAATCGTCTCTAATTAAGTTTTCCAGCTCTCTCTTCTCTAACGCCTCATCGCTAAAATTGAACTCAATAATTATCACCATTTCAGTCAACATTTATTAAGCTGCAATTATGTTCCAAGAGGCGCATCTTTCTTCTCTGTTCCCCCATCTTCATCTCTCCCAAACAGCCCATCGGTAATCGATATTATCAATAAACATGTATTAACCTCCTACTATGTGCCGGGAAGTACATCTCTCCTCCATCCCCTCCTCGCATGTTCATTTCTCAGCTCTCACCGCCTAACTTGCCGAGAAAATTGAGCCCATCCATAAATAATAATGTCTTCTCTGTCCTAAAAAATATATATATTCCCTTGGAGAATCCTCAAAGCTACTGTCCTTTATCTACCTCTCCTTCTTGAGGAAAAATCTCTGCTCTCGCTTCTTTTATTATTATTATTATTTTTTAATCATCTAAACGTCCCAATCTATGGAAAGTTATCCTGGTTTGATGCCGCGTTGTTCCCAGACCTGCTTGGGAGGTGTCACCTGCTCTTTGTCACTTATCCCAACCTATAAATATCTTCCGCTTTCTGTCCGTTGTTACGCACTTGCCCCTTGGGGAGGAACTGAGACGCTAGAAGAGCCAGACCTCTTTTGCAGACTTTGCCCCATCTGAATTGTCTTTTATTTCTTTATAAAAGTTCCCAATAAAAGTGAGACCTATCAGAGAACAGCTTCTCAATGTGTTATACTACCTTTTCACACGTTTAACAGACTCCTTTTAATTCTCCTTGTCCTGAGTTTTGCTTCATCAATTTTGCCCTGTTTAAACCAAAATGGAGAATTTTTCTTTTAACAAATCCCTTGGATCTGGTTTCCAACCATATCACTCTATTGAAACCCCCTTTCCAAGATCACTAGCCCTTAGCATAGTGTCTGGCACAAAGCAAGTAATTAATAAATGCTTTACAAAAAACCTAATTGTCAAATCTATTTTTTTTTTAAATCAACTTTCTGAAACATTTTACAGTATTGCTTAAAGTGGTTTCACAAAAATCCAATCCTAAAATTTCATTGTGATTTAAAGTTATTGTTTGGATCGCAAAGTCTATACTCTGATCAATCAATAAACTAAGCACCTACTCTGCATCATGCTCTATGCTAAAAGCTGGTGCGGATGGGAGGAGACTGAGAAGATAAGGCAGTCCCTGCTTTCAAAGAGATCATGACCTAATGGAAAAGAAAACATTCAGAAAAGTATATTTATCCATGGTGTAAATTCAAGATAATAAAGAGCAAAGGCACTAGCCACAAAACGGATCAGGAATGGCTTATATTCAAAGACTTTGCACTTTGTCACACAAAACACACCATCTCCCATTTCCACGAAATTTCACTGATTCCCATGTTTATGCCTAAATTTTTTTCCCTCTATCTGCCTTTCCTAAATTTTTTGGATTCAAGTCCCAGCTAAAAATTCCACCTTTGATAGAAAGCCTTATATACCTATGAAAAAATGATCTCCCCAGTGTGGGGTAGATTTTTTGTTCTGTTCTGTTTTGGTTTTGATTGTGTCTTTTCTCTGCTATCTTCACAACAAAAAGAATAGTATTTAAAAGGGCTCATTTGTCACTGTGCTGTTTGATAGCCATAAAGCCACCAGGGGGTACTCATGAGCAAGGACAGGGCCCTTCCAATCCCAAGAGCCGCTTCATGTGCTAAAAGCATCTCCTTGTACCTGTATAGGTACAAGAATCCTCTTGTCTCAAATAATGGCTTTATGAAACCACTCCCCACCTTAGCTGAGGACACTGGACTGAAAGAAGGCTTGTTACACAAGAGAGATGTACCACTCTTACCTGGAAGACAACAAACTTCCAAATCAAAGCCCTGAAAGAATGGACCTGGAGACGCTTCTGTTCATTTTAGGTGAAACTTCTCTGCCCTTTCTAAAAAATTACAGTAGCACTCACCTGAGCCCAATATTGGAGGTGGTCAAAGCTGCAGCTACTTGTTGAAAAGCAAGGCTGGAGTGTCCAGCAGATCAAACTATCCAGCAGAAAGGTTGTACCCTGCAAGAAGCAAACCAGCCAAGTTGCCCATCTAAGCATGTGGGCAGCCACCACAACCTAACAAGAGAGCAACCTGTCTATCACCAAAGATGCACCCCCCAGTGAATATCACAAAAACCATAGAGGGGAAAAAAATCACTGAAACTTTGCTATTATTATAGAGTTGTCTTAATCACATGTGATTCCTTTCTCACATGTTCCTAACTTCAAAAAGTTGGCCTTCATTTGCCAGCTTTTTTTATTCAGGGCTGCTCTCTGAATATGCAATACCTGCTGAGTACAAAAAGTACATTTTCTCAAGCCTGTTAGGTTTTATGTTGTCCAAGAGCATCTGCATGTTCCATATGAGCAGAACCATCTTTGCAAAAATTTTTGCACTTTTTTTTTTTGTATTTCAACTGCAGGGTGGAATCCTAACCTGCCCTAGGAAGCAGACCAGGCTTGGTGAAGCAGACATTTTTTAGGTTACCTTTTCTAGGCTTTTTCTCAGACCAGCTAATGAGCTGCTTAGACACCCAGGGGGCTGCCGAATCGTCATTCTGCTTCATTCGGATGGAAGATAACTCAGTACCTTGGGCTACCTATACAGAGTTGTGGCTACAGGTCCCAGCTTCAACACCCATTTGTTACCCCAGGACTTCATGGTAGATAAAATAATAAAATTGTGAATTACTAAAATAGTGCATGATGTGTGATGTCCTGACTTGTATGTGAATTGCATGAGACAGAGTTGTATACAGTTGTTGATGAGAACAAGACTCTAATCTGAGACAGCCCTGTAAAGTTATGTAAAATCACCAAGAAAAAGTTATACAAACTCAAATGGTCTTACATACTCTGGAGACAGGAAGATGAATATCCAGAGAATGTCTCTTTTCATATACAAACTCTTTTCATATATGGTCTTGACTATTCTTAGATTTCTGTATAAAATAGGCCTTCAGAAAATGTCTCTTTGCAAAATCACTTCTCTCTTGAGAATGATATTGTCTGCCAAGAAAGCCTTTATCTTGGTGTCTAACAATAAAAGCTTTTTTATCACAGCCTTTGAGTAAGCGAATTTCCTTCGCTACTAGCCCATGCCCTGGAGAGCAAGGAAATCTCTCACCCAATTCTGCCATACTTCTCCTTCTTCACCCTGCCCTCATCATTGTCAGACTTACCTTTCTTGCAGAGTCACAGAAGTCAAGTGACAGAAAAAAGTCAAGATGATGATCTAGAATGCAGTGGGTGACCTTGGCATCGTCTATGTCCATCTAAGCTCTAAGTGCTCCACAATGCCTGCTTTAGCTGCCTTCACAGCTATTGGAATAAATTGTTCTCTTTTACTCATTCCACTGGGGGAAGTCTTCACATGCTTAGGGTAGCTATTCTCCTAATTCATCAAAGATTTTGAAGCCTGTCAATTGCTCTCAACCTTTGTTAGTTCATCTGCAAAGATAGTTGTTATGGGGAAAGAAAGGGGCGTGCTCACTGTTTCAAATGCTACAATTTCTTGGAGCTACAGGTGGGAGTTAGGTGCCAGGTAAACATCAAAAGTAAACTTGCAATCTTGAAAAGGTCTCAGACCTGTTGGTTCCCCCTGAATATCCTACACTTTAACATTGGAACTAATGTAAAATAATCACAGAAATCAAAACTACACCCTGTTCTTACTTTTATCTCATGAAACTGCTAAAGAAAGCAAGGTAAAGGAAGTTGAAGAGATTAAATAGGCACCAGGAGTGGTAAATATGAAATAGGTTTGGTAGAACAATTGATTTAAAAAGAAGAACATTATATAAAAATAACATAATAGAGATTCAGTTCATGACATGGAGCAAGCATAATAATATATTTATCACAGGTACAAAGGAGTGCTATTTATTATGTAAATTATCTCACTGGAGATAGGAAAGAAAGATTTTAAACAATTAACAAGAGGAAAGACAAATTCCCTAGTGGAACTCACAATTAATCCGGAGAAAAAAGCCTTTAAAGGGAAAATAACAAGAAGTGGGAACATGCCATTGACTGGCAGGCTTCATAGAGAAGTTTAGCAGACTAACCCTAAAGGGGTTAACCTAAAACTACCTACAACCCCAAACCCCAAAACCCCAAAACCTTACTTAACCCTAAAAGGGATTTAGCAAAGATTTTGTTGTGTATGTATGGGGGAGGAGAGTGTTACTGGGAATCAGGAGAAAATGTGTCTCTTTACCAGGATAGAGGAAGGGGGTAGGCAAGAATGATTACTGGTACTGAAACACCAAATGATCATTGCGAGGAATACACTGTACCATCAGCACTCGTTGTAGCTTGTCCTGGGTCATTATCTCTGAACTCACAATTTAAATTCTTTCACTGTCCCCCTCTCCTAGCCATCCTTCAGCTCACTGGCTACCACTAGCTGATACTTAAGCTTTCTGTGGCACTGCTTCTATGCATGGGACCAAGCTCCTGTTTCAAAACTGTTATGGTACAAATTAAGGTAAATGAGAGACAAGGTTCTGAGCATGATAAATTTATTAATTAGGCTAGCAATAATGAATGAATGGAGTCAATGGCCTCTCTCAATAACCAAAGACTTTGAGTGAGGACTGACAAAGTCTTTTCGAATAATTAGCAAGATAATAGAGAAAAATCTCAAGCATTGTATGTTTGTTTGTTTTTTTGGCCTAGCATTCCATCAAGACAATCCTGATTATTAGATATTAAAATGTCTAACAGGTGAGTTAAGAGAACTAGAATTTGGGATAAAGAGGGTAGTGAAAGAGATTAGACAATACAAGGGAGAGTCAATTCCCAATAGAATTCAGTCCGGGAGTGCAAGATGATTACAAAACAAAATCTTGGTCTTTAGGCAAGTTTCTCATCTATCACATAAATCCAATCATGTAAGTCTCATCCATGGATGCAGGATGGAATTACAATGGTAAGGATTTTAGACTTTCACTAGGCTGGAAGATTAAGTCTTAAAAATAGAATTAAAATCAGTTTTCCATTTTATAAATCTAAATCTTTATTTTATTCTCTAGATAAGAGTCCTTGCTAAACAACTTCTTATTCCACTGAGTGACTTAGAACTGACCTTCCACCAACTTCTCACTTTTGTTCAAATTAGGAGAAGTAGGTCTGGAGTTCATGGCCCAGAAAAAATGGTAAAGTAAAATCCCTCCTAGAAAGCTCCTTGTGCTTTCCCCTGCCTTGCATTTTTACTTTAAACGTTTAGTAAAGAAAAGAATCAATATTTTAGCATGTACATATATACATGTTATGTATTATATGTATGTAAAATATGTCTATATTTATGTGTGTATGTGTTTAAACTGGCTATATTAATATAATCAGAGTAAAGATTTTTTTCCTTTGGTTTTTTTGTTTGTTTGTTTGTTTGTTTGTTTGTTTTAATGAGAAATAGAATCAGCCTTGGAATCAGAAGCCATGAATTGGCTAAGTAACCCTGGGCAAGCCACTTGACCTCTTGGTAACAATGTTTTGGTAATTTGCTCCAGATGATTCTTTAAAGATACTAACTTGCAAAGGAGTTGCCGATCTGTATCAGTGAGGTTAAGTTCCTCGCTGAGGGCTTCCTATGCCAAAGAAATCATGGGTCATATACAAAGATTGTTGACTTTCAGATAGGTATCTGCTGGTCAGTGATACTCAAATTTCTGAGACAAATGGTGACATGTATACCAGACCACTCCTCAGTTCTCCCTCTGGCCATAAAATTGCATATCAGTGACAAGAAGCACTTCTTGTCTCTGTATTTTTCCTATAAAATTATCTTCCTATTTCTTGTACTTTGTTAAATTCTTTTGGAACTTAGTCCGCTTCAATTGGCATTACAATTACAATAAACTTTGCCCCTTGTCTTGGAGATAGATAGGTTCAAACCTACAAATTTTTTAGGGTACCTCACAGCACTGCTCTGTGACCCCAATCTTTTGGGGTGTTCTTCTGAACCTCAACATTATCAAATGAGAAGAAAAGCTCCCTAGAGAGCTTTGTAATTATATTTAAGTTGTTTCTTATACTATTCATCTTGATGAAGTGAATGGACACCAACAAAATTTCCTGATAGGAACTCAATATCTAAATAATGCCCAGTAAGGAATAGACTAACCCTGTAGAATGATTTTGAACTGACAAAATTATCTTGTACAGACAGAGCTTTCCTATACTAATGCCCACTGTTATCTTATGCAACCTTGAGGTTAAATTATAGATGTTACTCCAGTTGATTTATTGATGCATACAGTAAGCATAGGTAGCATATCTTGCTTTGGCTCCTTTCCTATACTATTTCCCCTTGTTAGGTTAAGTTCAATAGGAATTTTGCCCATTTACTAAGTGTCATAATAAAGCTTTGCTCCTTTGACCTAGAGATGGCCTGAATTCATTCCCAGCAATTCCCCACCTTTATGACTTGTTGGTGGTCCTCATCAACTTGACTACCCCCCCATTCTAGTCAGTATTAGTAAGTTTATAAATAGCCCAGATAGATCATCAATGCTAAGATGTAAAACTGCTAAAAGGGGATTTAGAAATTAGTACAGATAGTCCTGAAGAGCAAAGGAACATTATTACAATGTATGTCATATATTAACCAAAAATCATAATCTGGTAATATGTACTGAATCAGAGAGGCAAAGCCATGAAACTTGGTGGTCAGGGCCTTTGGATCTCATGATATGTAAATCTCAGATGACTTCCAGATATTTGCAGCTGAGATCAGCAGAACACCAAATGGTGCTGATAATTTTGAGCTGACATGCATATGTTAATTTTAAAGGTTTACTGACAACTTTGAGGTGATTTGTATCTGATAATGAACTAATCTCAAGGTAACACAAATTAGACTTAGTCTGTTGCGCCCCACCCCCCAAAAAAATAAAAAAAACTATAAAAGTTCACATTCCTATTCATGTTTCCCTCCTCTCTTTCTCCTTCCCCACTCCTGTCCTTTTCCATCTCCATTTGGGTCTCTGCAGTCAAGAGCTCCCAGACCTAATCTATGATTCTACAAGTGATTCTCTGTGCCTCTTCCCTTCTCCATCCTCTTCCCACGTTGTCTGCTTCTACACACCTTTTCACTGTTTCTTTCTACTTTCTGTGTACTTTCTACTTTCTATTTCTTTCTCCTACATCCTCTGTGCCTTATTAAAGTGTGACTGCAGCTTCACTTCCCATCATCATTTTGGCCTTTCCCAGAAATTACCAGAAGAACCAGGTGTGCCTGCCCCATTTCATAATTTCATAAATTAATTAGCAATTAAAGGATTAATTGACAGAAGCTATTTCCATCTTCCCAAGGATATTCCTTTATAATGTCTTTCTACCAAGGAGGAGAATAAGAAAAGTAAACACCAAAAAATTGTGTCACGATTGTAACTACTAAGGTGAGCCTTGGAATAGCAGTAGAAATAACAATCGAGGCTTGCAACTAAACCTGATGTTTTGCCATACTTCTAAGCAAGATCTAAATCTGGAGTTTGTCAGGAAGAGTGAATAAGAAAGATGCCCAAATTGCAGATCTAAACCAACTCAGTTAAATGATACAATGTTTCCATTGATGACTTCCTGAAAAAAAAGGATTTCCTACTACAATTCTTCTCACTGGAAGGCAGGGGAAAACCCAGAGATCATATTTATTCATTCATATGTTAGCTCATTCAACTACTATAGCCAAGCACTGTGCTAGGCACTGGGAACAGCAAGACAAAAATGAGGATGCCTACTTTGGAGATCTTGGGTTTTGTTGTGGGGGATATTACTCACACTCAGAAAAGTGGATACAAAATTCAACTTAAGTAAATACAAAGTAATTGCTAGGAGAGCATTAACAATTTAAACTGTAAAAAGAGAAGCATTTATCCCACCGCAGGGCATAAGGATACAGTTTTATGAAGTGAGGGAGCATTTGAGTTGAGCTTTGAAGGAAGCTGGGAATTCTAAGAGGGGCAGAAAGATCACAGTGGATAGAGCACAGGACCTGGAGTCAGGAAAATTCATCTTCCTGAGTTCAGATGTGACCTCAGACATTTACTAGCTATGTGACCCAGATCAAGTCACTTTAACCTCTTTGCCTCAGTTTCCTCATCTGTAAAATAATCTAGAGAAGGAATTTAACATCTTTTTCAAGAAAACTCCAAAGGAAGTTATGAAGTCAGACATGACTGAAAACCAGTAAATAACAAAACAACAAAAGGGATTATCTGCAAAGATAATTGCATATTTGTACAACAGTTCTGCTCTCCCCTCTCATAGATGGAGATAGGAGGCAGAAGAAATAAATGCTTATTCAATTGGAGTGGGAGGGGTAGAGAAGGATGGAGACATACTCCTAAACTTCATTCCTAGGAGGTAGCATCTACCTAAATCACTGCATATTTCAGTTCAGTTCAGTTCAGTTCCATTCAACAAGAATTTAAGCTTTTACTGTATATTATTATTACCCAACCCTTTTACTTCAAGTATTGTACTAGATGCTCAAGATACAAACTCCACCAAATGAAACAGGTCCTGCCTTCATGGGGTTTTCAATCTCTTGGTGAAAGCAACACATACACAGAGAAGTTAATATAATATATAAGGAAAATAAATACAAAGTAAATTTAGAGTAAGATGGGGTGGAATAGGACTAGTAACAATTAAAACTGGGAATGTCACTTGAATTGAACCTTGCAGAGAGCTAAGAGTAAGTGCCAAGAGGCAGAAGAGAGGCATCCAAACTCAAAATGTTCTCATAAGAATCGGGTCAGGCTATTTCTTTTTGTTCCTCAGGTGACTGTGTAGTATTCTTCTCTGCTACAGTCAGGACATACTCTGTTCTGTATTGTACTAGGACAAGTATTGTTATTTTAGAAACTTGGACTATAATTGTCTTTAAGCTTAGAGGCTTGTGCGTGGGGAAGTAAGAGTCAAAGAGAGGAAACAAAGAACATTGTGAGAAGATATATCCAAGTGCAGAACTTAACATAATCAAGCACCAAAATAAATGAGTGAATGAATGAATTAGAAAGCCGTTATTAACTTGCTTATGTATATAGTAATATATTATGGTCATCTATAGTATAGCCAATGTTATTGGCTATTTAGAGTGGGGACTATTTGTTATTTTTTCTTATACATCGTAAATATTTAATAAATGCTTTTTAGATTGGATTTGATAGGTGACTGTGAAAGGAAGTGTCTCATCCTTCTCCCAGTTTCCTAAATGATCTTCCTAAAAGCACAGGTCTGACACTTTCACTCTCATAATCAAAAGCTTTTCACAACTAGTACACCTGGGGTTTCCACTAAGGAGACCACCTCAAGGATTCTAGCAAAAAGCTCTAGCAAGAGTTGTGTTACCCTTCTGCATCATATGCCCCTGTATTTGTTTTTGTTTTTGTTTTTTTTTTTTTAATTTTTATTTAGTAATTACTTTATATTGACATTCGTTTCTGTTCCAATTTTTTTCCCTCCCTCTCTCCACCCCCTCCCCTAGATGGCAAGCAGTCCTTTATATGTTGGATATGTTGCAGTATATCCTAGATACAATATATGTTTGCAGAACCGAACAGTTCTCTTGTTGCATAGGGAGAATTGGATTCAGAAGATATAAATAACCCGGGAAGAAAAACAAAAATGCAGATAGTTCACATTCGTTTCCCAGTGTTCTTTCTTTGGGTGTAGCTGCTTTTGTCCGTCATTTATCAATTGAAACTCAGGTCTCTTTGTCAAAGAAATCCCCTTCCATCAAAATATGTCCTCATACAATATCGTTGTCGAAGTGTATAATGATCTCCTGGTTCTGCTCATTTCACTTAGCATCAGTTCATGTAAGTCTCGCCAGTCCTCTCTGTATTCATCCTGCTGGTCATTTCTTACAGAGCAATAATATTCCATAACATTCATATACCATAATTTACCCAGCCATTCTCCAATTGATGGGCATCCATTCATTTTCCAGTTTCTAGCCACTACAAACAGGGCTGCTACAAACATTTTGATATGCCCCTGTATTTGAATCCTGCTTCCTCTAGACTTCATATGTAAAGTATGTCGGATTTTTGAGAGTAGGTTTTTACAACTGTTCTTGCTATAGCAAATGAATTCATCTGATTAATTTAAAATCAACTCATAATCATGATAAAGAACACTCATTGGAGGCTTAGGAGCTATATAGCACTAGAAAAATAATTACCAGCCACTTGGGAATATCCCTGGTTCCCCAAGAGATATATTACTAGGAATTATCTAGGTCAGAGCCAGAGCCAGGGCAAGAATAAGGATGCCCCAGAACTTACATGAATTATACAAGGTTCTTTCCACTGTATCATTCAACTTCCCACTGGTGAGGAAATTTATTTCTGATGTTTTTTTATTACCTTTGTATTTTTCTCTCTCCTACCCTTTCCTTATTGCTGTTGGCTAATTGTAACCACTTTTTGTCCCTTACCAATTTGTACAGGGTTTCTGAATGTGAGCAAGGAATGGGTTTTAATCATCTTCTTGCTCTTTCTTTCTTCTATTTAATCTTGAATGAATCCTTTTCAAAGGGCAGATATTTGGGCTTTCTTTTTTGTCTGTTTACATAAGCTGTCATTGCACTGAGACCTTTAGAACACCCTATATCTGACTCTACAGACTTTTTTATAAAGACATCAGCACACTGAAATCACCCCAAAAGGACCTGTCTTTGAAGTAAAATATTCACACGTGTTCTGGATCTATTCTTCATCTCAGCATTTTGCTTTAGCTTTGGGATAGTATTGTGTGTGACACATAAGGAATTGTGTGCATATAGCCAAATATAAGATTCTGTGGTACACGAGTGATGTCAAATATAATGTGGGTTTTGTCACCAAATGATGGCAGGCATCAAAAGTTGGGATTCAGCCTTGTGGAGAATTCACAATGGCCATTCTCTTTGGCAAAAGGTAGAATTTATTTAGGAGAATACTTTACGGCAAAATGAAGGGATACAATAGAATCAAGAATGGTAAATATGAGATAGAGTGGGAAAACGTGAAAGACAAATTCCTCAGTGGAACTCACAATTACCCATTAGAAAGGGAACACCCCATGAGGTTGGGGCATGCCCCTAGTTGGCAGCTCAAATCCCAAAAGGGACTCAGTACCCCAATAGAGTTAATTAGTTGCAAGGAGGAGAAGTGGGGTTGAGAAGCATAGTAGAGTTATGGGAGATAGGCATGGAGGAAGGGAAAGGGGAAAGATACCACAAAGCAGATTGCTATGGAGGACTGACTCAAAGGAAGGTAGCATCCATGGGATTTCCACAGAGGATGGGTCTCAGGAGCTTGACATAACTTGGATTTCTGATTGGATTGCCTTTATCAGATGGTATAGAGGAACCAAACTGATCTCCATTATCAGAGCCTTTTTCCTGTTTGTCTAAGGAATTAATTTTTTATCAATTACTCTGCTAATCACATTTAATACTGAATATCTCATCACAAAAATGCTTAACCAGGAAAAAATTCCCAGTAGAACAATATCCAGTGTCTCCACTTCAATGGAAAGACTATAAGGGAAATTAAATCATTAGTAAGAAACTAGCAGCAGTATCATTTGCTAGGCAAATGAGACAAAACAGAGTGTATGGATAAGCTAAGTCACCACATGTCCTTCTGGACTGTGACAAGTTGATGCAATAGATTGTCTTCCCCTTTAGTAGTTGAAATGAGAACATTGCAGCAGAATATGCACAATGGCACAAAGAAGACATTTTGTAACCCACACTGTTTGATGGCAGATCGGCCTTCCCCATTTGAAATAATCTCAGGAATACTGTTTGAAGAAGCCAATAATGTGATTGCAATCTCAAAAATACAGTACTATGGCTCTAAATTGTCTTGATCATTTAGGTCATCTTAAGTGTCTTCTTTTTGACTCTTAAGATGTCTTTGCCCTTAGATTTTGACCTTTAGATAATTTTTAGATTATAATTTTATGACCTGGATATTGACTTCAAAAAGAAATGACTTTTTGTATCCCAAAGAGATCATAAAAGAGGGGAAAAGACCCATATGTGCAAAAATGTTTGTAGCAGCTCTTTTCATGGTGGCAAGAAATTGGAAAATGAGTGAATGTGCATCAATTGGATAATGGCTGACTTAATTATGGCATATGAATATAATGGAATATTATTGATGAGATACAAATGATGAAGTGTGAGAATTGAGAGAAACAGATCCCCTAACAGCAATGGGATCCCTTTGGCCTGTGACAGGCTTTGTGAAAGAATTAGCAAACCCCAATGTATATAGGCACAAGGTTTGTGCAGAGAATGGGATTTATTTGCACAAAGAAGCCAGATTGCTAGGAAATCAGCCTTCTAGGGGCAAGGAATATAACAAACATAGGTTACACTGAGAAGAAAATATCTTCAGCAGTGGGCATGATCCTGCTAGGACTTCTGCCAAGATAGGTTGATCAACCCTTGATTATACAGGGTACACCTTGGTCTGGGGGCTGGGAAACAGTTTGAGCCACTCAATAGAGAACTATTGACTATGAGATCTCCAACTGAATGAGATCACTTAATTGGGAGTTTGAGCCACTCAGTGTTGACTATGCCCCAGGATGAGATTTCCAATTGAATGAAATTATTTATCTTGGGAGTTTCCCTAATGGACAAAAGGATATGGCCCCTCCCAAGAAGCTAGAAGAGTTTGAGACTCAGGAATTCCTCCTCAAAAGAGGAAGTTTTAGGGCCCCCCAAAAGATTAAAGGGGCACAATTTACATCATTAACTCTATAAGAAATGATGAGCAGGCTGATTTCAGAAAAGCCTGGGAAAGATTTACTAGAACTAAGAGAGCAGAACCAGAAAAACATTGTACACAGTAAAAGCAAGATTAACTATGATAGACTTGGCTCTTCTCAGGAATACAATGATCCAAGACAATTCCAATAGATTTGGAATGGAAAATGCCATTTGCATAGAGAGAGAACAGTGACTGAATGTGAATTGAAGCATATTATTTTCATCTTTTTTGTTGTTTGTTATTCTTTCTCATGGTTTTTCCCTTTTGTTATGATTTTTCTTTCACAATAACTAATATGGAAATACAGTTAAAATGATTGTACATGTATAACCTATATCAGATTGCTTACTGTCTTGAGGAAGGGAGAGATAAGAGAGTGAGGGAGGGAAAATAAGCCTCAACATCTTACAAAAATGAATGTTGAAAACTATCTCTACATATAATGGGAAAAATAAAATACTATTGAGTTTTTTAAAAGGAATGATTTAAATTATGAACACGGATGCTGGCCCTGGAAGAAAGATGTCTAACCCTAACTCCAATTAACCTCTAAGCCATAAAATTTGCATATCAGTAAGCATCCTGGAACTGAGCCATTAGCAAATCAGTAGCTTCCATAAAAATTAACATATCAGAGGTTTTCCTTGAAACTGAGTTCTAGCCATAAAAATTAATATTCTAAACTAATAATCTAACCCCCCCCAAAAAAAAATCCCTTTTACCTCCACAAATACACTCCCCCCCCCCCTTACTACTTCACTAACTTCTCTTTTGGAACTCAGCCCATCAGTCAATGGTAATAACAAAATCTTTGCCTCTTGATTTGGAGATGGTCTAAGCCTACAAATTCTTTTGAGACACCAGCTTCTAAAACCCAACCCCATCATTCCATCAAACTTTTTGTTCCTCTTTTGCTCATTTCCTGCTATACTCCTCCCAATGGTCATCTCAAATTCTGGGAAACAGTTATTTTGTCCCCCTATTTCTTTTTTCTCTAGGCTGAACTTCCCCATTCCTTTGATTAAATGAAAATTCCATCTTTTAATCAAGCAAACAACAAGCATTTATTAAGCACCAACTAAATGCCATCTACTAGGAATACCAAGACTGACAGTCCTTGCCTTCAGGGAGTTTACATTCTAAGATAGAAGAAAAGACCACATACACATATATAGATAAAATCAAAATACATAGAAAAGAGATATAAAGGTATACCATATCACTAAGTAGAACATATACAAAGTAGATATAAAGTAAACATAGAGGAAAAAATACCAATAAGTAGGGTGACCAAGAAAGATCTCCTATAGAAAATGGCAGTTAAATTGAGTCTCAAAGGGAATTTGGGGTTACAAGAGACAGAGATCAGGGGGGGAGATTATTTGAATTTTGAAAGACAGGGCAAAGATGTGGGAAAATAGAATGACAAGTCAGGTATAAGGATTGGCTGGTTGGATCTGGAGTGGGTGGATGGAAGTAATGCGAAAGAAAACAGGGAAGGGACTTTGCTATGAAGGAGCTTAACAACCCAGAAGAGGAATCTATATTTGATCGTAGATGTAATAGAAAGCTACTGGAGTTTATTGAATGTGGGGATAAATAAAATAGTGAGATTCATTTTAGGAAAGTTACTCTGGAGTTGTGGAGAGGATGAGTGAAGAAAGGAGAGAGTTGATACAAGTCAGAAAGCTAATTGCAATAGTCCAGGCAAAGCCTACTAAAGCCTGACCCAGGGCTTAGCTTCCTAAATGATGGTTTGTGCCTCCTTATGGGGTTACATAACTGAATGTGGAGGTCATGAAAAATTTAGCAACAGTAAAAAGTATCCAATATTCCACCAAGATTTAATTATTTATGTAAAAATAAACAGCACATCCATCTCATTAGTATGAAAATTTGTCTTCATCTTTAATAAATGGTAAGATTATATATATGCCAGAGAACTGTTTTAAAATAAATTCCTTTATGATTTATTATCAGTAAATGTTTGATTTGTAATCCTATTTTATGTCTCTATATACCTGGGGGTATATTAAATTTCTCAGGCAAAATGGAATCATGAATGGAAAAGGACTAAGAAGCCCTAATATAGAGGAACAATTGTGTGAGTGGAAACAAAGGGACATTCCTCTCCTTAGATTGTTGTACCAAAGTTCCCTTTTAATGTCATGACCCAGTTTCTTTTAATGTCATGACCCAGTTTCTCTAATTGTCCTATTTAGTTATTCTGCCTCAGGTTATAACCTTTACCTCTTAATGTTTGATGAGATAAGGGTCTCCCTCTTAAATGGTTGAGGATATGAAGGTTTTATATCTTTAGGTTGTAGACATTCCTTCTTAATGTTTGATAGGATAAAGGTTTATCCATTTTAGATGTCATTAGAATATCAGTAACCTCCCTCCATTGTGTCATCCTAGGGGCCTCCCCCACCATTAGGTTGTCCCCACCTAGGTACCTCTGCCATTATGTCACTGTTCTTGCTATCCTATAAAAAAGCTTGCTGTCTAGTACTTGAGGCTGGATTCTTTGAAATGATACTTTCATCCAGCCCTGGGACCAAGATGCATCTGGTCCCAGTATCTCTCTCCATTTAATAAACTATTGAATTGGTCTCTAACCTCTGTCTTGCTCAGTTTCTTTGGCATTACAAGATGCCAATCTTGCCCCTTGTCTCACTGTATGTCATGAGTTTTTCTTCTATACTGACACATCTCAGGCTTTGAGTCATTTCTTTATAATGTTTCTCTCCGTCTGACAGAAACAGAAGTTCTTCCTCTAAAGTTGCCTTCCTTTCCCATGCTGTAAGCTTTATCTCTTCCCTGAGGGGTCGTGTCCTTTTTCTCTTTATTGATTCCATTCCTGTTTGAAAACATTTTCTTCCTTCCTCTCACCCATATTGAAAATCCTTGCCAACTTGGTCTGATTACTCTAGCTCCTATCGTATTTCTTTTACTGTCAAATTTTCCAGTGAGTGGTTGATAGCACTAATTGCACTGCCTCACTAGCCATTTCTGTGGAACCTCCAGCCATCTGGCTTATTTCTTTACCCTTCTATTGAAATTGCTTTCTTATGGTACCAATGGCTTTCTCCTCCAGATCCAATGGGCCTTCTCTCAGCTCTTATTTTCTCTAAGCCTTAATCTTTTCAATTATTTCATACTATCTTGATTCTTTTATGTTGTGAAGATTGAGTGATATAATAGTTATAACTTGCATAGAGCCTGGCAAAAAGTAGGTGCTATATAAATGCTAGCAATCATCACTACCACCACCACTACTTCCATTCTCTCCCTCCTCCTCCTCCTCCTCAGCATCATCATTATATTTGTGTTTTTCTGGTTACTCCAGTGTGATGTAAGAGATAGAATGCTGGTGCTACTACTGGGCTTATACCCCAAAGAGATACTAAAGAAGGGAAAGGGACCTGTTTGTGCCAAAACATTTGTGGCAGGTCTCTTTGTAGTGGCTAGAAACTGGAAAATGAATGGATGCCCATCAAATGGAAAATGGTTGAGTAAATTGTGGTATGTGAATGTTATGGAATATTATTGTTCGGTAAGAAATGACCAGCAGGATGAATACAGAGAGGCTTGGAGAGATTTACATGAACTTATGGTAAGTGAAATGAGCAGAACCAGGATATCATTATACACTCCAACAACAATACTGTATGAGGATGTATTCTGATGGAAGTGGATTTCTTTGACAAAGAGAAGATCTAAGTTGGTTTCAATTGATAAATGGACAGAAGTAGCTACACCCAAAGAACGAATACTGGGAAATGAGTGTAAACTGTTTGCATTTTTGTTTTTCTTCCCGGGTTATTTCTACCTTCTAAATCCAATTCTCCCTGTGCAACAAGAGAACTGTTCAGTTCTGCACACATATATTGTATCTAGGATATATTGTGACCTATTTTACATGTATAGGACTGCTTGCCATCTGGGGGAGGGAGGGGAAAAATCAGAACATAAGTGAGTGAGAGGGATAATGTTGTAAAAAAAAATTACCCTGGCATGGGTTCTGTCAATAAAAAGTTATTTAGAATAAAAAAAAAAGATAGAATGCTGGACTTGGGATCAAGGAAATCCTAATTCAAATTCTTCCTTTGTCATTTATTATTTTTATGGAGACGGGTAACCCCCCTGAATCTCCCTGAGCTTTGGTTTCCTCATCTGTAAAATGGGAATAAGAAGAGCTTATTGTGGTTTTCAAATATGTGTAAAGTATCTTGCATACTTTAAAATGTGACATCATTTCAGTGATTATACTGAATATTGCCTTCCCCCAAACCTAGCATAGTATTTGGCATATAATAAACACTTAACAGATGTTTGATATTTGATTTTGCTCTTGATGATTCTTCTTCTTGCCCTATCTTAGCATATAATAATCAACTGGAGAAAATAAGAATGTTTATACTTGTTCCTAGAACATACAGCTAAGAATAATAGACATTAGTTGGCAAAGAGGCAGATTTAGACAGTTTAAGAAAAGTGCTCTTAATGATGAGAGCTGTCCAAAAAATGGAATGAGCTGTTTTTGTTTTGTAAGGTGGCCATTATGATGGCCTGTATTCGGATGCTGATCGAATGAAAGTTTCTTTATATCATATCCTTTCATACTCAGTTACCCATCTCTGGAAGGTTTCAAACACTAGATTTTATTGGGAGAGTTGTAGAAGGGATTCTTAGTCAGATGTGGGTGAGACTCCATAGATTCTAAAATCCTTTCTAACTCAAGACACTTCAAATTCTATTTATATTGTTTCTACTTATTGAAATACCTCTTCTCATCCCTTCTGTCCATACACATTTTTTAATACCTTTTGTTGCTGTTGTTGTCATGAACTTGACAGAAATCAACAATCATGAACACATCTACTTCCAAAGAAGAATAGGAAAATAATATTGTACATCAGAATGTAGATTTCCATTATATGTAGCTTGCTTTTTTTTTAAGTGAGTAATAAATTTAACATGTTAATCTCAAAGATGTCTTGCTTGTCTTTGTCTTTTTCTAAACTTCCCTCTATTTTCTTCTATTTGTCCAGACAAATTTAGTTTGTCCCATATTGTTGTGCACCTGTTGCAATGTTGCTTCATAAATTGGTTAAAAGGCTTCCTATTTGTTCAGCCTCCCAAATTAGAATGCAAGCTCTTTGATAAGAGGGAATTTTCATCTGAGTCATTTTCATCCCCTGAGATACAACTTCAGCAGTCTTGTGAGTAGCTGCTCTGGAGAAAATGTCTCATGCTTCCTTTTAATTTTTTTTTTTTAAGTGGGGAAACCACATGGCCAGTGTGATGGCCTGTACTCAGTAAAAGCTAAATAAATGCCCATTGAATAAAAGTTTCCCCATATGATCTCACTGAGTACCATCTTAGGACTTGAGATCTTTAGTGGTAACAGACAAGTTTATGGTTTTTAGTTCTTTTTCTTTCTAAAAGATTAAAAAAAAAATCCAGGTTGTTGGCGGCCCAGGGGCTGTCAAAGAGAGAGACATAAGAGTATGCTTTAGCACATTTCCCACTATATTAGGAAGATCTTGGTTAGAGAGCATGGAAGAAATGAACAATCAGAAAAGGAAATACATCCATCATGAGAGTAGGAGATAGATAAGCTGAGGGCTGCATTGGTACATACCAATTAAAAGTCTTAGAGAAAGATCCTCAGCACATTGGGTGGAGTCCCCATGGAATAGAGTCTATGGGGGGAACCTAGAGAAGAATATCACTGGATGAAAAAATATGGAAAAAAATTTTTTTCAAGCTTGTTGATGCATATTATTGTGAGATGGTGGAGTCTGGTAAAAAACTAGAAAATGACCATGTGTAACAACATGGTGGAATTTAAAAATGAAGATTCAGATTTGTAACTCACATATATGAACACAGGAACAAATTGGCACAGAACTGTTAGACATTGTCACCAATGCTGTTTTTAGAAAGTTATTCTAGTTTGGCTTTCTAAGGAAATGAGAGCTTTCTGGTCAGGCTGATTCCTTAATAAAACTTTAGCATATCAAGCAATTAATCACATGGTGAATTTCAAAATTTAAGAGTTTTATATTAAAACCGGATAAAGGTAAAATGATTTGATTATAATCATAAAACTAATATATTTTCTATTTTAATTTTCTGTTCTACAATCCACGGCAAGTATAAATGCCAACATAATACTGTTAAATCAAGTTTCAATGCAAGAGAAACAATTGTATCCCCACTGTAAATCTTATCAACTTTCCAAATTTTCCTACTAAAATAAATTATTGTATTAATACAAACTACAGTATTACACACTACACTGTGTAATAAAGAAATATAAAAATAAGACACAAATATAAAAGTTTTCTAAAAAGCACATGACATGGATAGTTTATAATTTGAATTACTAGAAGACACATCCACATTGATTAGGTCATGGATCCTGTGAACTAAAACTCTGGATCTTGAAGTAGATGGGGCACTGGACTTGAATTTAGGAAGCCCTGGGGCCAAATCCAACCTCAGACATTTAGTATTCAATTGGCACTCTGAAAGTTTTTCTATTTTTTCCCTTCATAGCATTTTATTCTTCCAAAATACATGTAAAGATAGTTTTTGATGTTCATTTTTGTAAAACTGTGGTGTTCCAAATTTTTCTTTTTCCCCTTCTCACCTCCCCAAGCCAGCAAGCAATTTGATAGAGGTTAAATATGTGCAATCCTTTTAAACATATTTCCATATTTGTCATATTGTGCAAGAAAAATCAGACCAAAAGGGAAAAAAAACTATGAGAAAGAAAAAGCAAATAAACAAAAAAAGATGAAAATACTATCTGCAAGTCTTTTAAACACACTTTGCCTCAGTTGCTTCATCTATAAAACCAGGGGGGTTGAATGGCTAGCCTCTAAAGTGCTTCTAGTTTTAAATCCATGAGGCTTTAATAGAACTATCCTAACACCACATTAATGTGCTTCGATCAACAAGTCCCTATGATGAAGGGCAAATAATGAGGTTAATAGTATGAGAATTGGGGTGGGGAATCTCCTCTGGCCAGAGCAGGTTCAATGTGAAAGAATTCTCAAAACCAAAAAGTCTGTGTGGCAAAAGAGATTTATTGTTGGCACTGAGAAACCCGGTTTGCTAGGAAGACAGACTTGTTGGTGGATAAAAGGTTCTATTGGGGAAATAATGATAAGGTCTAGATTTAGGGAACCAAAATGAGATTAGGGTTCCTGGTGGTTAGGGAGTTAAAGGATAAGGTCTAGTAGCAGGTTCTGGGTTCAGGGAACCAAATAGAGAGGTTTGGCTTCCCTGCACCTCTTGGGATTCAGTGCAAGGGTAAGGAGTTTTGAGGATTCCCTTCTGGAGATACAGAGGTTCTTTGTAAAGGAATTTACAGACTCCAAAACCTAGATCAATAAAAGGATTATTATGGGGATTGGAAGTAAGGTTAGAAATCCTGACAGAGAGGCATAAAGTCTCATTGGAAAATAGATGAAGGTAAAGAGAGGATGGCACTGGAAAGAATATTCCAGTGGGTAGAGGCTCCTTGGCATAGCAAGCATGGAGCTGGCATTTTTGGAACCTCTGCAAAAAGAGGATTTTAGATTGGCTCTTTTATATTGAGTGTCTTAGTGTGGGCTGGGAGAGCCCAAGTTGGCTCAGACCCAGTTGGGGCTGGGACAAGCCCAGATCTCCTATTGGAATTCAAGGGGATGTTTTTTCACCAGGATTTGTAATTGAATCAAAGGCTCTGGCATCCTGGAAAGATAACTTGTCTAGGGAGGTATGCCTCAGCCAGGAGGGGCTGAGAATCTGAAAGGAATCATAGATCAATAGGAAATAGTTTCTCAAAGGGACTACAACTCACTTCAAGAACAAAGGTTAACACTGAGAAGAGAATATCTTCACAGTGGACAAGAATTCTGACAGGCAGCTTTGCCAAGAAGAGAGCTTCCTTGGCAAAGCATAATCCTGTTTCAGACTTCTGCAAAGATTTGGGGTTCAGCATTATCTTTTATTAGCTATCCGAAGCTCAGACTTCAATCTATGCCATGGGCCTAGATTTCTAATTGAAAAAAAGAGTACTTGGAGTTTCCCATTCAATAGGATTATCAGGCTGAGATTTCCAACTGAATAAAATCACTTATCTTGGAGAGGGCATTGTCTTGGAAAGATATGCTATTCCTAGAGGAGAGCCTGAGACCCTGAATCACCCCTTTTTTACAGATTAAAGGGGACACAGTTTCAGGGTTCACCCCCATCACTACCATATAAATGGCACATAATAAACAGAAGGGAGTTTTTTGGCCAGGAGGTAGTGATGAAAAAATTGAATCACAAAAAAGAAGAGACTTGCCCTAACTCATCCAGTAAGTGAACTGGTGTGTGGGACAGGCGCTAGACTCCTTTCCCAAATTAACTAATCAGAGACATCTTCAGGTACAAAGAGAAAGCATTTATTTAGTCCTTGCAGGGAGAAGCCCAAACACAGCTGAAAGCCGTTCCAACTTCAGTCACGTGTTCCTGGAACCTGGCCAGCTACCACCTTGTCCAGGACTTAAAAGGTAAAAGATCCAAGCTCTTTTATTGGCTAGGATGTAACCATTCTATTTTTTTCTTCTGAGGCAATTTGCGTTAAGTGATTTGCCCAGGGTCCCACAAGTAGGAAGTGTTAAGTGCTTGAGGCCAGATTTGAACTCAGGTCCTCCTGACTTCAGGGCTGGTACGCCATCCACTACACTATCTAGCTGCCCCCTACATAACTCTACATTACAATATATTCTACCTAGATCTGGGTTATTTCTAAAGGATCAACATTACAAATGGGCAATTAATGGAAGATTAATTATGGAAGGACTTTAGAACTATTAAGTGATGCTCAGATGCTTTTTACCTTGTATTGATTTACCTGTGTGCATATTATATCCTGTCTACCTCAATTCTTCCCCCTACCTTCCCCATTCACCTACCCAGTGAATGTAAGCTCCTTGATGGTAACAATTATCCTTTTGCATTTTTTATGTTCCCCAAGAACAATGTTGTCATTTTTTTCAGTCAGACAATTCCTTCAAAGACCTCACTTAGGGTTTTCTTGGCAGACATTGAAGTAATTCATCACTTTCTTTTCCAGTTCATTTTATAAATGAGGAAACTGAAACAGAGTTAAGTGACTTGCCCAAGGTCACACAGCTACTTAAGAGTCTGAGGTGAGATTTGAACTCATGAAAATGAGTCTTCTTGACTCGGGCCCATCACTCTATCCACTATGCTACCTAGCTGCCCTAGGAACTACTTTAGTGTCTTGCTAAGAGCTTGCTGGTGCTTCATTAATATTTGTTTTATGGAATTGTATTTGGGGGGTACATGGAGGGATTGGTGATATTTGTCTATAAGATATTAATGATATTGTGAAACAATGACATTGTTTGGAGCAGTTTTCTCTGGCTATCTCTGTCCATACTTGAAACTGATAGAGATACCTGCCACAGAAGGATGACCAACTTCCTTATTTAAGTTTAGTGAATCAGTAACTTGCTTGGAAGTTCCCTCCCATCATCCAGTATATAAGCTGCCATGCCTCCCTATCAAGAGCCTAACCACTGCTGTGAAGGTACCAGTAAATGACTCTGGTTCTTACTTATCACAAAAGACTAACTAACTCATCTTTTTTTCTCTTCCTATCATACATTTTCTTAATGGCACCTTTTGATCTTTTTTCTTCAAAGTCCTTCATGGTAGGTCCTATGTTCCATATGGTTCTGTTCTTGCCTGTTCACATTCACTATGTGCTAACCACTCTAATATAACTCTATGATGATAAGTGGACAGAACATAGGAAAAAAAAATAGAAAAGTCCTACAACAGAATGATATGAGCTGGACCACAAGTAGAGTGTATAGTACAGGGAATTTTTTTTTTCAGATGTGATTTGAATGAGGAAGTCCTTGAAGTTCCTACTAATTCTGCAATCCAGTGATTCTCATGAATGCTGGGAAAAATTAATCTTGGACAGAACTCTATTATCCCACTGATTGCCTTATGACTGCTGCTCAATAAATACTTGGTGGTTGACAATATATTTGTTTTAAAGTGTTCCAGTACCCAATAAGGTAGAAGGAAGATGATTTTTGTCCAACTTCCCAGCCCAAAGGACCTAGAATGAAATCTCAAGGTATTAAATTATCAATAAAGATGCTCCTACTCCCCAGTCTATGCATTAAGGAAGCAACCTCCTTGAAGGAACAAAAATTTATCAGGTCTGTGTAGGGCTTTAAATAGATAAGCTATAAGGATAATATTTGATTTGGGGGAAGAACAGACTCTGAAGTCCTTTGGGAAGGCAACCTTTGCAGGATAGGAGGATGCAATTCTCTCTTTCACCCTCTTCTGTCATTGGACATGGCATCTAGCATCAACTTGCCTGTAACAGCAGTAAGAGTTAGTTTGAAAAAACTTTAGGCACATTTGAGGGATGAGTGACACTCATTGCAGAAAGACATGAGTATCAAAGACAGACACTTCAGGGAGGGAGCAACCTTGAAAAATAGAACCCTTGGCAGCAGAAAAGAGAGCTGTGGTGAAAAGATTCTGGGAACCTGGTTGAGTAATACATGCAGCTGAAGTTTTGCTCCCAAATAGAGCTGCAAAAAAAACTTTTAGGCCCAGAAGTTGTGAATTCTTCCTCCACATGTAATTCATTTCCACTGTGCTAGATAGTTATTTGTTGAATTACTCAAATCTTTAAGTTCATTAACTATAACAAACTCTCTATAACCACAACTTAAGTCTATTTTTTCTTTTTCTGTTTGTTGTAGAAATTGAGAACATTCATTTCTTTCTTTCTCTTTTTTTCTTTCTTCCTCCCTCCCTCCCTCTTTCCCTCCCTCTTTTCCTCCTTCTTTCTTTCTTTCTTTCTTTCTTTCTTTCTTTCTTTCTTTCTTTCTAACCCTAACCCTTTCTAACCCTAACCCTAAATTCGCGCTGGTGTTCTATTCACTATGCCATCTAGATTTCCAGAGAACTTACATTTCTTAAATACTATGGATCCCACTTTCAAGGCTATGCAATCTCAGCGTTTTTCTTTTTTTCTTCCAGAATTTCAGAATTGAACTGGAGACTATTCGAGTGGCCCAAGTGTCAGTTTCATTTTGTCAGAATTATAACTCATTCGTTTTCAGAGACTTAAGAGTCAGAGACTTTAAAGGTCACCTAATTGAACCTGCTCCTTTTTTTGTGTGTGTGGAGATGGAAACTTAAGCCCAGAAAGGGAAAGAAATTGACTTGTTTAGGATTCTATAGTTGCTTACCTGGAGAGCTGCGATTATAACCCTGGTGTCCTAAATCTTAGCTCAGCTCTCCTTCCTCTAAGTGACTTATTAAACTTTTTTTATTTTTGCCATGTGCTATGGTGGGAACTCTACAAAGACAACCAACACTGTATGATTAAACAAGATTTGGGATGATAGATTTTGACCTGGGAGATCTTAAAGATCATCTAATATTGTTCCTAATTTTTTTTTTAATTAAAACTTTTTATTTTCAAAACAGATGCATAGATAATTTTCAACATTCACCTTTGTAAAACCTTGTGTTCCAAATATTTTTCCCTCCCTTTCCCCCATCCCCTCCCCTAGACAGCAAGTAATCCAATAGGTTAAAGATGTGTAATTCTTCTGTACATATTTCCACACTTAAGCTGCACAAGAAAAATCAGATGAAAAAGGAAAAAAATAAGAAAGAGAACAAAATGCAAGCAAAAAACAACAAAAAAAGGAAAATACTATGTTGCGATCCACACCCAGTCCCTCTCCACTCCCCTGCCTCCACCCACCAAAATCGTCATTTCCTATACAACACATCAGGACTTGCACAAAGAGTGGGTGGGGGCCATTCTCTCTCCAAGCTTATCTATTAATAGAGTATGGTCCAATTACTATTTAGCCTCATGTGCTTGGGACCTCAGTGCATCAACTCAAGCCTCAGCCCATTACATCTCCCGCTTTCTTTTGTTTTAGAACACAGGTGATCATGCCATCCCTGACTCTTCAGGGAGGTCAGAGCCCCCAAGGGGAGGTGATCACACCCTCCCTGATTTCTCAGGAAAGGAGGTGAAAGCACCGAAAAGGAAGTGATCACGACCCCCCTGACTTCTCAGGAAGGGAGGTGAAAGCACTAAAAAGGAGATAATCACGCCCTCCCTGACATCTCAGGAAGGGAGATGAAAAGCACCAAAGGGAAGTGGGGGTTGCTAGCAGGTTTCTGGGCTCAAGGGTCTTATTATGCACAAACCCATCAGCATGGGAACACATAGCACATAGCAACAACGCAGAGACTATTAGTGATGACTCTCCCCACAGTCAGTGCAGGCTTGATGTGGTGTAACAAACATGAATTATGCACCCAAGTAACGGTATAACAAACAATATAAATCAACAGTATGATGTAAAAGATTGCCAGAAGTCCTAGAAGGAGAGTATGTAAACAGCAGTCACACATACACCTCTTCAGCAGCCAAGAGATAGTCCAAAACCAGTCTATTGTCCATTGCTTCACATATCAGGGAATCCAATGATCCCCCCAAGTTTTTGAAGTCCAGCAAAAGTCTTTTTATGTCTTAGGGAAGCCAATGATTCCAGCAGATTTTGAAGTCCTGTAACAGTCTTATCATTTCTCAGAAAATCCAATGATTCCTGAGGGCTTTAAAGTCCTACAACAATCTTATGTCTCAGAGAATCCAATGATTTCTGAGGGTTTTGAAGTCCAATGATTTTCTATGTCCATGAGTCAAACGTCGTAACTGCCACACTCTTTCAGTGGTGGGCACAATCAGCAACAGAACCACCCGATGTTTCTTGGGTCTTCTCCTTCGTTTCAAGGGTCTGCTCCGTCTCTCTGCGATGGACAAGGCGAATACGGCTCGTTGGCACCCATCTGATTCCTTCTCCACCTGTAGAGATACAAGCAAACCCTCTCCCCCAAGCAGTTAGCCTATCTGGTCCCTTCCATTCACCACTTTCTGGGTCTCTCCACATCACCTGGCGATTATCTAAAGATAGTGGAGCTGCTCGCACTGGACATTGCCCTTCCGGTGGGTTATAAAACCTGTCTGCCGGAGCCAGTGCATCTTTGTCAAAAATCAAGAAGTTAATAGTATAAAGAGCTAGATTTAGTAGTTCTCTAGGGTTACCTGTGGCTCCCCCTTTCTTTTGTTTTTGGAGCAGCGTCTTAATATCTCTGTTTCTCCTCTCTACTATTGCCTGTCCTTGAGGATTAAAGGGTATGCCAGTGGTGTGTAAAATCTTATACTGTGCACAAAAGTGTGCAAAATGTTTGGAGGTGTATGCAGGACCATTGTCTGTTTTTATTGCTTGTGGCACACCCATAATGGCAAATGCTTGCATGAGAAATTCAGTGACCACTCGGGCTGTCTCTTTTGCTGCTGGTATGGCAAAAGTGAATCCTGAAAAGGTGTCTACCACAACATGGATAAAAGACAGACGACCGAAAGATTTATAATGGGTCACATCCATTTGCCAGATTTCATTGGGTCTCAAACCACGAGGGTTCTTCCCTGGAGGCAGTGTAGGAGCATGGAAAGGAAGGCAAGCTGTACAGCTTTTTACTATGCTCCTAGCTTCCTCTTTTGTAATCCCAAATTGTAAACGCAAAGCTCGAGCAGCCTGATGGTATTTAGAATGGGATTCCTGGGCCTCCTGAAATAAAGGTGTACTGGCTAACATAGTTAAAAGGCTATCTGCCTTTGAATTCCCATCAAAAATAGGGCCTGGGAGCCCACTATGTGAGTGGACATGCAAGATATAAATCTTACCTGGATGTTTTCTCACTTGCTCCTGAAGTTCCTTAAAGAGCTGATATATATTAGAAGCTGCAAATTTTATTTGGGCTGTGGCAATTCTTTGTACCACACCTGAAGTCAGGAGGATACTGTATTTCTAAGAATACTTTGCCTTTACCAGCTACTTATTCCATGACTATGATGGACAGTGTTGAAAAAGTCTCAGAAGTAGGAAATCATTTAGTTGAATATGTATCTGAATAGAATCAGGGTCTCAGAGGCATCTATTTCAACCCATATCTTAAAAGTTATTTCTTTTATAATGTTCTTAGAAATTGTCATCTGGATTTGCATTGGAGAACTCCAGTAAAAGACCAAAGTCTTCAGAAGTGTTCTATTCCATGTTTAGATACCTCTGATGTTTTTTTTTTTTTTTTCATATATCAACCTAAAACAAAACTCATTCCTTCTAGTTTTACTTTCTAGAGCCAAGGAAAACTCTATTCCTTCTTGCATATGTTAGCCCTTAAGATAAATACTTAAAGATAAGTACAGTGGTATTTTGGCACTTGTCATTAATTGGATACGATGAGGGGTGAAAATGATGAGTAGTGAATGAATTTTTCCCATAGAGTCCAGTCCAATACAGCAGCCTAACCATCCCTCCTCATCCAATTCCCCAAAGGAGCAAAGTGGGGCTTCCAGTATTGCTCCTCCTTCTTTTCCTCCTGCTGCTGCTGAGCACAGCTGCTCCATGCTCCTTTCAGTATTACTATTTTGGGAGCCAGGAGGCATGTGCTATATATCTGCAGGATATTCCGCAGGAACTTCCCCCGTCCTATGACTTGGGTTTCTGACATACAAGTAACCTCCAACTTGACAGCCCTCTTCAGCCTTTGATCGTAAGGATCTGGCCACAGGGGCTGGGCAGTATTTCTGGCCAAACTTACAGTGCTTACTGCTCAACCTAGACAACCACCAAGTGTGAGGAGTGCAGAACAAATATCAAGTGCTGTAGCATTTTTTTCTCTTGGAAGAGAATTCCATGAGAATTTGAAGAGTTTCAAAGAAGGTGCTGGGGTTACCACTATACAATGTACCTTCTAAATTCTCAGGTTAAACAAGTTCTCCCTCACTATTTCTTCAAGGAAAAACTAAGTGATTATATTTCAGAGATTCTTAGACAGATATTGGTTGGAAAGGCTTTTGAGATCCTTTTGTAGTCAGATTCTGTAATTCTATGAACCTCATTGCCTGTGGCTTAGTTTCAGATACCTGCTTTAAGTCAGAGTTCTATGGGTAAACTCCCTCTCCAAGTTCTGCTGTAGAATGATAGAACTGGATTTTCAAACCCTAATTCAGGCAAACATTGGACCCACCCTGGTTAACACTACTGTAATGACCCGTGTGTTTAAAGTCAGCCGGAGTCAGGAATTCAGGTTAAGGGAAAAATCTTCAATATTTATTGAAGTGAAGAGGTGAATAAAGATTGCTATAGCAAATATAGGCTAGAAAGATTGCGATAGCAAATATAGGCAGTTGCGACAGGAAGCCAGCTAAGAGAGAGCGACGGGAGCCGAGCCAACAGGAAGGGGAGGAGATGGCTCAGTGGATAGAGCACTAGCCTTGAAGTCAAGAGGACCTGAGTTCAAATCCAGCCTCAGACACTTAACAAACAGAAAAAGTAAGTGGAGGCAACTGTGGCAATGGCAGTCCCAAAAGTCTCTCCTTCCCCTTCCTTCTCCACTCCCCTGCCTCCACCCACCAAAATCGTCATTTCCTATACAACACATCAGGACTTGCACAAAGAGTGGGTGGGGGCCATTCTCTCTCCAAGCTTATCTATTAATAGAGTATGGTCCAATTACTATTTAGCCTCATGTGCTTGGGACCTCAGTGCATCAACTCAAGCCTCAGCCCATTACAAGTCCCTGCAGTTCTCTCTCTGGGTTTAAATGGCTCTTTTCATCACCAAACCATTGCAACGGGCCTGAATCACTTCATTGTTGAAAAGACCCAGGTTCATCAGAACTGATTATCATATAATCTTGTTGTTGCTGTGTATAATGATCTCCTGGTTCTGCTCATTTCACTTAGCATTAGTTCATATAAGTCTCTCCAGGACTCTCTGAAATCTTCCTGCTAATCATTTCTTATAGAACAATAATATTCCATTATATTCGTATTCCATAACTTATTCAGCCATTCTCTAACTGATGGGAATCTGCTCAGTTTCCAGTTCCTTGCCATTACAAAAAGAGCTACCACATTTTTGCACATGTGGATCTTTTTTCCTTTTTTATGATCTCTTTGATTTCCTCTAAGTTTGTAGATGAGGAAGTTGAGGCTTAGAGAATTTAAGCGATTCCTCTAAAGTTATATTTGCAGTAAGTCACAGAGACAGGCTGCCTGACTACAGATCCCATGCTCTTTCTAGTTCCTCATTTTACCTTTCAATGGATTGTAATAGTGCAAGGACAAATGAATGAGGGATGGCCACCATGCTGTGATGATTATTTGTTTTATATGGAGGGGTCCCTGAGGACTAAGAACAGGACCGGTCAACATGGAAGGAGCGGGAATTATGGTTTCTAATAGCAAGCCTCACTTTGGGAATCTCTCTGCAATGGAATCCAAAGGTAGGATTCCAAATGCAATTCTTACAATTTCACTAGTAAGCTGAATGAGGGATTGAGGACCGGAAGCTCTTTTTTCAGCCCTGCTGAGAGAGTGGACAGATGTCTTCCCTTCACAGACAGCTGAAGGGTAGCCAGAATCTTAGTCATTTCCTTAAGGGTTGAAGTCAGAACTCAGAGGCAGCTAGAGAGTGGAGGCTCTTTTCTGCCATGAGCATGCATCATCATCCCTGAGTCATATCAAATTGCATTTTAGAGAGAGGAAAGAAAGATCCCATCAATTGGGAGAAGTTTTCCAGTCCTCTCATGCTTGACTAGCCTGTTTTCTAACAATAACTTCCATTATTGTGGGCAACACTATTCAACTTTAGTTGGAGTAAGGCATTGTGGCTACAAGCGATCTGTGATCTTCCTAAATTACAATTCAGTATACATTTGCGTAATATTGTTGGTGGATGACAAAATTATTGTGGGAAAGAAGCGATGATTGATGTAGTTTTACTTTTTTTTTTTAACATCTGATCTATGAGACCTGAGTGTGTATATTTGCTATGGTAGAGGAGGAGCTTGTGGAGAAGAAGGGAGATGGTGGGGACTACATTATTGGTGATGCTCCTTCAGAATCTAATCAGACTTTATGGGGAAGTAATGGGTATGGTTATTAGGACGCAGACTTAGCTTGAGAAACTGAATGTCATACTTCCAAACTAGATAAAATATGAAAGCAACAATGGAAGATGGACTTCTTCAGTCATACCCATACTTTCAGAGTCTTGATTTCTAAATGGGACCCAGCCACTGGTCACAAGACTCCTTACCTATTTTAATAAGGGAAAGTGCTTTCCTTGGGATGCTTTGGACCTAGAGAACAATAAAAAACAAGGTGGGGGAAAGGAGGGGATTGTCATAGGAGAAATGGAATTAATTTGAGTTAAAAAAAAATCTCTTTGAAGCCTGTTTCACAAGCTTTAAATCGTGGCAAAGTTTAAGGGCCATTAGTTTGAATTGGGGAATAATACAGCAACCTCTTAAGAAATGCAAGTAAGGCTTGAGTTCTTGCATTGTTAATGATTTATTAAGATGGAAGCCTGGCCTTCCCTTTCTCTCCCACCCTTTAATCTTTCCCTTCCTGTCCACCCTCTCCTTCCCCACCTTCACAGCCCATCACTCCTCCCCTGCAAGCTTCCATAATCTATCTGATTTTCTTTTTTTTTTTAATATATATATATATATATAATAACTTTTTATTGATAGAACCCATGCCAGGGTAATTTTTTACAGCATTATCCCTTGCACTCACTTCTGTTCCGATTTTTCCCCTCCCTCCCTCCACCCCCTTCCCCAGATGGCAAGCAGTCCTTTATATGTTGAATAGGTTACAGTATATCCTAGATACAATATATGTTTGCAGAACCGAACAGTTTTCTTGTTGCACAGGGAGAATTGGATTCAGAAGGTATAAATAACCTGGGAAGAAAAACAAAAATGCAAGCAGTTTTATTTATATATATATATATATTTTTAAATAACTTTTTATTGACAGAACCCATGCCAGGGTAATTTTTTACAACATTGCACTCACTTCTGTTCCGATTTTTCCCCTCCCTCCCTCCATCTCCTCCCCCAGATGGCAAGCAGTCCTATACATGTTAAATTATCTGATTTTCTAAGGTAAGAACTCCAGCAACATATGATCAACTCCCAGTGGACTTTTCTTCAGTGATTTCTTCTCTAGTGTGATTCTGATAAATGAAACAAACAAAAACACATACAAAATTAAAGCAAGATTCTTACATACTGAGTGAGTCTACAACTGCCCTGACTTGTCTAGCTGCTTTCCACTATCCATAGCCATCATATTAACAGAAGCATGTGACAGGATCTCTGGGGGAACCTTGGTCTCCCTTGCCAAGAGCAATTTCAAGTGTTCCTTAGGGCCTTTCTGGCTCATTTAGCTCATACTGGAGAGTTTCTTCTTTCTATGGTTGACAATTTTTGATCCAACTGATTCCTTTCTGCAATAGTGTGCGTCATAACTTTGCATGTGGTTTCTTAATTGTGGGAGCGGATAAGGGAGAGAATCTAGAACTCAAAAATCTTAAAAACAAATGAAAAAATGGTTTTGAATGTAACTGGGGAAAATTATTAAATCAATTAATAATAGTCTGTGTCATAGATAGCCAAGAAAGCCAGCTGGGAATGAAAGTCAGGCCTAAGTGGAATAGCCCAAATTCCCATATCCTCATTTCCTAAATCGTTTACTTTCATCACTGAACAGTTATCATCATGATGCTTTAAACATTATATAAATCCCATTGAAAGATAAGATACCTGCCCTCGATGTGTTATAAACTTAGAAGATACTAAAAGCAGATATATACTATAAAGCAAGGCAGTATGAGATAATTTTAAAATAAATTGGTATTCATATAGACTTTTAAGATCTGCAAAGCATTTTATAAATATGAACTTATTTGAATTTTATATCACCTTGTAAAGTTGGTATCACAAATATCCCTATCCCTTTTTACAGATGAAGCTTTGTGGTTCAGTGAGGATAATTGACCAGACAAGGGTCTGGTTAAATAAGTGACTACTCTTAGTGTCAGAATCAGGATTCCTATCTGGCAAGATTGTGGAATTAATTCACTGGTTACCTTAGTTCAAATCATTGGCCCATAGATCTAATATTGGAAGGAACCCCAAACATAAAACCACAGATTCAGAGCTAGAAGAGATGTCAGAAATGATCTAATCCTACTCCTTATTTTCCAGATGAGCACTGTGACCTCAGTGGAGATTAATAAACTTGTCCCAGATTACCCAGGCAGAAAGCATCACAGATAGGATTTGAACCCAGATTCTCTGAGTAAGAGGCAATTATCATTTCAGTATGTGATGTTGCCTCATCCCTGGCTCTGCCACTTTCTAGCTATGGGGTCTTAAACAATCCCTTTCTGTTTCTGGGCCATCTATAAAATGAGAGGGATGAATTAAATGACCTCAAAAGCTCCTTCTTGATATTTATGAAAGTGCTTGGAAGAAAGTGCTGTTATCAAATACTTCCTAATCGAGGGGGGAAGAAGCAATTTGACTATTTGGTATTTTTATTATTATTATTGCTATATGGATTGTTTTCTCAGATTACTTACATGAGAGAAGATAAAGAGATGAATGGAATGTTAGAGAAATCAATCTTTCCCTTCAATGCCAACATTTTCCTTGGGAAGGACAGTTAAGTGGAGGGGTGAGAGTTTGATGAGGAGACCCCAAGAAGGAAGAGATGCCCAGAGACACAATTAGGCTTTTGCTCATCAATGGTTAACTAGACCTCTGTCAAGGTAATGAAATGAATTGGAAACAGGTAGTTCTCTTACCTAAAAATAACTGTCTGAGCAGAAGTGGTCACATCCATCGCTGACGCACTTTTCATTAGGCTCACAGTCCCAGTCCCCATCACAGAACTCTACACATTTTCCTAACATCAGGAAAAAATCAAAGGGAGAAAAGTAAACCATATAGTATGTAACAGCAAGTAAAACCAGCTATGCATAAGGATTCATTTTGATTTAGAAAACCACATGCTAACATTATCTGTTGTATTTTGGTTTTGTTAAACATTTCCTAACTATATTTTAATCCAGTTCCTGACAGAACTGCTGTCCCTGGTCTAGTATTTGAAACTTTTAATTTAAACAAATCTTGTGTTTTTGCTCATTTCAGCTCTTTGGTGAGAACTGCTAATGAGTAACAAGGTTACTGTTGTTTGGGGGAGAGGTCTTGTGTGTGTGTGTGTGTGTGTGTGTGTGTAACATAATTAGAAATTCTGGAGTTTGGGAAATAGATCAAAGCTGGAATCATATATGTAAAGGTGATCCTTGAAGTCAAAAGAAGGAACAGGATCATAGAAGGAGAAATTGCAGAAAAGGAACAGCTGAAAAATCAAGGACAATAATGTGGGAAATGTGCATATTATGGTGGGAGAGAAAGATAGAAAATGAGGCTAATGTAATTTTATTGAAGCCAAAGGTTACGGTTTCAAAAAGAAAGTGATTACCACTGTTAAAAATTTAAGAAAAGTCAAAGAGGATGAGGACTTGGTGGGGGGAGTAATTTAAATTTGCTGATTAGGGATGTTATAGCTGACCTTTGACACAACAGTTTTAGCAAAATAATGTAAGGATTGAGTTCAAAAGAATTCAAGGAAGAAGTAGGTAGGGAAGTAGATACCATGAATATAGATTAATGTTCCTATAAGTCTGGCATTTGAATAAAGAGATAGGAAAGCAGATCCTATCTCTCTTAAGGTTTTGCGGGAAGTTTTGCATTTACATATTGGCTTTAATTTAAGTGACACATGCAAACCAATAGAGAGGGAAAGACTGAAGATACAAGAGAAAAGGTGACTGATAGAAAAGGTAGGGAGGAATGAGATTGAAGATACAATGGAGAAAGGATTAAAGAGTCATCAAAATAGAGCTGGAAGAATCTCCAAGTTATTTCTACTTATGTAACTATGAGAAAGTCACACAAATTCTCTTCAACTGTAAAAGGAGAATTAGATTAGATTAAGAATTCTTTACCTTTTTGTGTGTTGTGGAGCCCTTAGATAGTCTGGTGAAGGCTATGAACCCCTTCTCAAAATAATGGTTTTATAAGTATAAAATAAAATACATAGGTTTAGAAAGGAAGACAATTACATTGAATAAAATCATCAAGCCATTGAAAAACCAATTCATGGATCCTAAGACTAGATTATCAATTCTTCTAGGTCTAGACCCTGAAATTTTTAGAAAGAAATCAGGATACTTCTTTTGAAGCAACTCAAAAGGAAATTATAAAGGGTGAAGATCTAGGGAAAGTTTGATGTGGAAAGGAGAGTGTTGATAAAGCCATCCCTTATCTGGTGATTTCATGCAGAAGATGTCTCGGGATTCCCTGCTTTGGTCTTCCATTTTCCTTCTTTCTGGTTGCCTTCTTTAAAGAGAACTTTTTTCCTGACTTACCCAAGAGTGAAGTACGGATCTCTCTAGCTTCTTGCTGGCCAATGCTGAAGGTAAGGAGGACCAGAAGAAAGAGGAGGCCACTTGACAACTTCATGTTGGATCCCAAAGCTTTCAGGTAACCAGAAAGTCAGGCCAGAGCTAGTAGTTATACCGAACCTTATAAGAATTCAGGTTCAGGGCAGGGCATAGTTACCTAGAGAGGATGGGCCCTGGCAATGAACTGACATTTCTGGAAAGTGTGATTCATGTTGCCAAATTCATATGTAAATACTGTGTAATGAAAACAGGCCCTTTGAGCCAAGGACAGCCCAAAGAAAGAAAGAAAAGGAAAAAAAAAAAAAAAAAAAAAAAAAAAAAGGAAAGCAGTGAATGGCAGAACAAAGAAAGTTACTAACTGTTCCTTTTTCCTTCCCACCTTCTCCTGACAGAATTTCAATTAAGTAATAAATTACAGGTCATGTTGAAGATTAAATATAAGGTGGAAAGTAGGCTAGTGATCTAGAATTAGACAGTCTCACCTGCCCTCACATATCTTCCCTAAGACCTGAAATTTTTTACTTTTTTTTTTTACATTATTTGAAATTTCTGTTTTGATCTGTTTTGGTCCAATAATAATTGATTTGATCCAATCCAATCCGATGATTATTTATTCAGCAACTACCAAGTTCAAGGCTTCAGGGACACATAAAACAAATAACAGTCCCTGTCCTAAAGGGGCTTATATTCTCCAAATAAGCAAATAAATCTATGCATGGGAATTTTCAGAGAGGAGGATAGAATACTAACTAGGGGAGGAAGATGGGACATAGATCTGGAAATCCCCTAAGCTAAGCCATTAAGAAAGCTAAGGATTTTAATCAACAGAAGTGAAGAAGGAGTGAATTCTAGGCATCAGATAAAAAAGCTTCCTATTTGAAAATGTAAATATCACTAGAAGAGTGAAGAGTATTCACCTCTGTGTGATTTCTCACATTTTGCAGAAACAAGAAATTGATTTGAAGTTAAAAGTACTTAGGTTCAAATTCACCTTAGCCACCAATTCATGATTTGAGCAAGTGATTTCTCACACTTTGTACCTCATTTTCTTCTTCTATGAAATGGAGTGGGATGAGATTTTTCTAAAGTCCTTTATAGCTCCTTTTCCCCCTCTTCTTTTTGTATATAATGCTGGAAACCCAATAGAGACACCAAGGTCCACCTAGACCACCTAGGTTGAGACTTAGTACAGACCTCTCCACCATAAGACCAATGCTGGAAGCATCAAAGTGTTTTCAAGGGTGAGAATACCTACTGGACTGAGATTTCGTACTCTTTATTACTTGTTTTCTCACTTCCTAGAAACCCAAGTCAATACTGTGGTCAGCCACTTTAATTTTTTATTCTGCTATTTTAGAACCATTTTGCCCTGACCAGCCTTCCCTGAGGACTATCACCATATGACTTAATTGCTTCTGTTCCAGAGTCCTAATCTAATACTGGTTTTCATCATTTTAAGATCCTGGAATATGTTGTGGCTGACAAACTTTCATTTCCAATTATAATTGAATTCATTTCAGATTAACTATGCTTTGAAAGCATTTCCATTACATAAAATATAAATTTATTAGGCAAGCATAATGTATTATGACTATAGATAATGCTAATAAGGAAGCCTTTTAACAGCTGAGCTTGCATTTCCTAATGTCTGTGGTTCAAGGTCACTGTCTATTAACCTTCTCCTCCTCCTCATGAGGCAGTAGAAAGAGTCATGGATTTAGTCAATGGCCCTGGGGTCAATTGTGCCTCTGCAACTTAATACCTGTTGAACTGTGAATTTTAACTTCTTTGTACTCATTTTCTCATTTGCAACATATGGAGCATTAGATTCGATGACTTCTGAGATTACTTCTTGTTCTAAATGACCTGTGAACCTCTCTGTGTGTGCTCTTTCTCCCCCCACTCCCTGCACTTAATAGAATTTTCCCCCAATTACATGTAAAAATAGTTTTCAAGCTTCATTTTTGTAAGATTTTATCTTCCAGATCTTTCTCTTTTCCTCTGTTCTGTCTCCACTCCCCAAGACAGAGAGCAATGATACAGGCTATATATATATAATCATGTTAAATATATTCCCACATTAGTTATATTATGAAAGAAGAATCAGAAAAAAGGGGGAGCATCATAAGAAAGAAAAATAAAAAAAACAAATTTTGAAAAATGAAAATAATATGCTTCAATTTGCATTCAGACTCCATAGTGCTTTCTCTAGATATGGATGGCATTTCCATCACAAATCTTTTGGAGTTGTCTTGGATCACTATATTGCTGAGAAGACTTTGTGATGCTGGAGAAACTGAGGCAAGACAGAGATTAGGGTTTTTAATATTTTTATAGTGAAGAATTTGGACTAGCCATAGTCAGCTGGCTTGGATGGAACTCTTGTCTCAAAGCATCCAGCCACCAGCAAGTAATTCCAGAGACTTTTATAGGGCTCCAGCTATGAGAGAAACAAAGGCAAGGTGGAACAGAACACTGGGTGAGTGGAAATTTCAGGAAGGACCATAACTTTTTAATTCTGACAGGTTGAGCATCATGAAGGTGGTTGAGCAGGAGACAGGAAGTCTGAGACCAGGAAATTATCAAGCATTTTGATAAGCCATCTGGAGTTTTATGATTCTTTGTAATGTGAGAGTGGCCAGAGGCCCCATTCTCTCAGTCCCAATGGAGCAAGAAAGGGGGAAGGGTTGCCACCAGGGAAACTGAGGCAGAACAATTCAAGGAAACTGAGGCATTACAAGCTAAACTGATCATCTTTGCATGTGCGCTTAACCTCTTCATTATTAACTCTGCCACTCCTTAAATTTCTGTCCTCTTTTGCCCATTCCTTCCTACAACTCACCTTGGTATCTAGAATCATTGTCCTCTCATTAACAAATTCTCATCCTAGATCTCTTTCTGGATTTTTTCCATTTTCTTGAGTTAACAGAAAACTGGCTGTCACAAAAGATGCTATATCCCTGACCTACCTTTCCAGTTGCTAGTTGTTTCTTCTCTCATGCCCATCATACTGGGCCAGAAAGAGTTAATGCATTTTTGGTTCCTTATTGCCATTTCTAGACTCTACTTACCCAGCGAAGTACACTCCATCCATCTATAAAATTTTGTCTCAGTGCTTTTTCCTATGACATTCTTTAGCTATAAACCAGTCTTTATTTCTATCCTAACCCTCAGAGCTGAGAATTTTGATTCTGTTGCTTCTCAGTTGATCAGCCTACTCGATTCCCATGACCTTTTAGATTTATTACACCTTGACTACCCACAGGTGTGGTCATACCATAACTCTCAGCACCTCCCTGTTTAAAAACTTTGAAATTCCTCTCTGATTATTATCTCATCTTTTCATTCTTCCTTCTGCATCATTCCTAATAAATCTACATTCTCGTTGTGACTTCCAGTCCTTCTATCCTATCCTATTCACTCAGTCTAAATACTTCTATTTTGACCTTATTTTCTTTCCTTTTAAGTACTGATCCTGCGGTTGACCAGTTCCACAGTATTCTATCTTTCACCTTTGACTCGTTTATCCCTTTGCCCTACTTTGGTCCCATCCTATCTTTACCCCTAAGTCATAGTCACCATCCATCTTCAAATGAAAGTCATTTGAGGGCATTACATGACTTTGCTAAATCCACTGATATCATTTAGCCTTGATGGGGTCTTCAGCACAACAGGGGAATCCTTTTTTTCTTCCCTCATTGGCCATCTATTATCCCTCCTGGTGATGGTACCAACATTTTGCTTCTCTAAGGAAGCTCCCCAAACTGGCCTCACAACTTTTCATCAGCAAAGGGCCACACCTTTAGGGAGAAAACATCCCATTTGTCCCTTTTACATTCTGAACTGTTCTTCAACTTCTTTGTTTCAGTCTTTGAGGAGGAAGTGGTCCTTCTGGCCAACTTTTCTAATTGTACCTTGAATCCTTTACTGTTTGGGATCTTCTAATCGTCTTCAACCTCCTTTCTACCTTTTTTCACATTTAAAAGAGAAAACCAAAGGCTTCACTTAACTATTTGTCTCCTCAAGCTACCATCTTCAAATTGTCCTCTATTTTATTGCCATCATTCTAGAAAACTCATCTATATTGTGTGTTTTTACTTCTTCACTATCAGCTCACTTTGTGACTCCTTGCAGTCTGACTTTTCATACCACTGCTTTACTGAACCTGCTCTCTCAAAGGTTACCAACAATCTTAATTTTTCTCAGGCTCATCTTTTTTGATATTATTGCCCCACCAATACTCTACATTCCAGCCATGATGGACTGGAAATAACCTGCTCAAACTCAACTTTTCATTTTGTCATCTCCCAAGCCTGGCATATATTCTCTGTTCATTTCTTCCTTTCAGAATCATTATCTTCTTTCAAGACAAGACTGAAGTATCATTTCCTCTATGAAGTCTTCCTAGATTCCCCTTCCATTTCTGTAATATATTTTTCTGTGCAGAGTATATCCCCTCAGGATAATGTAAACTCCTTGAGGGCAGAATTTTGGTCTGTGTATCTCCAGCACTTGGTACAGTGCTTTGAACAGAGCAGATGCCTAATTTATTATTGTTGAATCGATAGTCCCAGAGTTCCAGAAGAAGAATACATGGCCTATTGCAACTTGGATCTTTTTAAAAATTTTCTATCTTATCCCTCATGCTTTTTATTCCAAAGAGCTCCTTTTTTTCTCCTCAAGGCAGTTGGAATAGTGTCTACTAAGATGGAGGTCATAGGCTGTAAGATGGAGGTCATAGGCTGTAAGATCTGTCAGACACCTCCTCCAGTCTCTGGGATTTCTCATTTTATCAAACAGCTTTTGTTCCTTCCTTCTGATCACAAAAGAGTTCTTTTTACCCCTTATTGCAGTTAATCCCTCTTGTAAATTTCTTTGTATCTTCCTCTTAATTCTTCTAGAATGGGACTCCATTATTTGCTTTCTATCATTCATGTATCATCTGTTTTCTTCCTCTTCCCCTAGTTTTTTTTTTTTTTTTATCATTTGCCTACAAATAGTCTCTGTTTTCCCCAGTGCTAAAAAAAAAAAGGGGGGGGCTGTCAATTAATCCTTTAAATCTATCCAGTTACTATTCCATCTCTTTTTCTCTTTCCTGCTTAACTTCTTTAAAAAGCTATCTATATCCAATCCTTCTGCTTATACACTCTTTCTCTTCAACTCCTGTCAATTTGACTTTTGTCTCCTTAATCTACTGAAAGGTCACCAATGATCCCATAAATATCAACTACAATGATGTTTTGTTCTTTCTTTTTGAATTTTGTGGCCTTTATTACTAAAGATTATTCCTTCCTCTTATATATATCCTCCTTTCTTGGCTTTAGAGATATCACACTCTCTTCCCCATACTACTCTAACACCTCCTTCATCTTTCTTAATTCTCATCATCTGTCCAACCTATTCTAACCTTTAGAATTGCTGCTGCATCTTTAGGGGTTAGTAGTACTGTACCATTTCCATTTCCACTAAGGGCACCTACACATGCCATTTGTATTGGGTTAAAGTGGCGTGGTGCATAGCTGGATATGACAGAGCTGGATTTAGGAAAGCTCATCCTCCTGAATTCAAATTAGACATTAACCAGCTGTGTGACCTGGCCAAGTCACTTAATTCTATTTGCCTCAGTTTCCTCATTTGTAAAATAATCTGGGGAAAGAATTGACAAACCACTTCAGTATCATTGCCCAAACAACTCCAATTAGGTTCATGAAAACTTGAATACAACTGAAGTGACTAAAGAATAAATCCAGGGAAAGAGAGCCAGACTTTTTTTCTTATACTTAAAAGCTGGCTCATTAATTTCCCAGGGATAATTTTACTTGATGGTTCATGGATAGGGCTTCTCCATATGAATAGAATTTTTAAAAGTACTATATATACAATATTAATCTTATATGGGGCTATACATACAAGAAATACAAAACATAAAAAACACACAAGTGCTCATTAACAGGATTGTATCACTTAACTTTTATCCATTATTCCTGTTGAGGCTGGGAAAGGGAACCCTAAAAGTTTGGGGTCATAGATCTGTGTCACAAAGTGTCTCAGAAGAATTTGTAGGCTTGAACCCATTTCCTAGTCAAGGGGTAAAATTTTATTGTAATTGTAATGCCATTACAAGCAGGCTGAGTTCCAAAGGAGTTAGCCAAGTGCCTCTCCAGGACAGGTTTTCTGCCTGATGCTGCCATCATCATGATCAACTGTTCTTCTCATTGGAACCGGGAAGTTTGTATCTGTCAAATTCACAATTTTACCTTCAAACTTTAGTCATGTCCCCTTCAAGAATGGTGTTTGGATCAATACTATAGGACAATCAATTCTGATGAACATGACTCTTTCCAACAATGAGATGACTAATGCCAATTTCAATGATCTTGTGATGAAGAGAGCCATCTACATCCAGAGAGAGGACTGTGGGAACTGTGCATGGATCATAACATAGCATTTTCACTCTTTTTGTTTTTGTTTACTTGCATTTTGTTTTCTTACTCATTTACTTCCTTTTTGACCTGATTTTCCTTGTGCAGCAAGAGAATTGTAGAAATATGTTTACACATATTGGATTTAACATTTATTTTAACATGTATAACATATATTGGATTGCTTGCCATCTAGGGGAAGGGATGGGGGAAGGAGGGGAAAATCTGAAACACAAGGCTACGGAAGGGTCAATGTTGAAAAATTATCCATGTATATATTTTGAAAATAAAAAACTTAAAAAAAATTTTTTTAATGGTATTTGGTCTTCTTCAAGAAAGGAAAGTGGAACAGTCAGTCAGGGGATTGGGTACAAATTCATCTAACTGAGGCCATATTCCCTGAGGGAGGCAACAGAGGATAAGGGAGGGGAAGGAGTATAAGGATTGCTGATTCCCCTATCCTTCTTCATGGAAATCTAGAATTAGAATGTAGTACTTCCCACCTAGAAGGGTCAAAACCTAAACACCTAAACAGAAACAGTTTTCTTCTTTTAACTGACCCAGCCTCTCTTATGGTGTCACAAGGTTAGTGAGCCAAGGTACCACTTAGGATTTAACTCATAGAACTAAATCACAAAGCTCTTCCAGCACTGATTCACCACGCACCCAGAAGTACTCTCCAGTAAGTACCTTGGAGAGGACTAGGAATTGCAATTATGAATATGGTCCATAGGTGGTGCTTATAAAGAAATGAGCCCTCTTAAACTTTCAACACTCTTAATGAGGCTATGTGTTTGGCTTCCTTCTCTTGGCCATTCTATTCCCATGGCAACCTCATTCTTTTTTTTTTGAGGCAATTGGGGTTAAGTGACTTGCCAGGGTCACACAACCAGGAAGTGTTAAATGTCTGAGATCAGATTTGAACTCAGGTCCTCCTGACTTCTGGGCTGGTACTCTATCCCTTGCGCCACCTAGCTGCCCCAACCTCATTCATTCTTATCTTTTATCTATCTTCTCTATATAGATGATCCCATAATCTGTTTCTCCAAATCTGACCTTTTCTTGAATTTCAGACTTTCATTCTGAAACTGCCTCCAGGACATCTGTGCATTGGTATCCCCCAAGCATCTCAAACTGGACATGACCATTCCTTCTAAGTCCAGTCATCCCTCTGAATTCACTAGTTCTCTTCAAAGCACCACCACATATCCTGGATTGAATACTCATAATTTTGGATTGTCTTTGACATTCCCCTCTCCCTTACTTCTTATATACAATCAATTACCAAATTTAATCAATTCCATCTCTCAGCATCTCTTGAATATGTTCCCTCCTTTCCATCCCTACTGAGCTCATGTGAGTAAAGTAGACTTCTATAATAGTTTCCTAACAAGTTTTTCTGCCTATACTTGCCTACTTTGAATATGTCCTTCACACCCTTGCTCAGAATCATTTTTCTTGCTCATCGGTCATATCTGAGATGGTCATATCACTCACTCTGTGCCTCCATAATGAAGTTCAAATTTCCCTGTCTGACATTTGAAGCTTTCCTCAATCCTAGCCACTCACTACTTTATCTAGTCTAGATAGAGCAATCCATGAAGACTCATCATGTGCTTATTAGGTGCCAGGCATTTTGCTAAGTGCAGGAAACAAGACAGTCTCTACCCTCAAGGAGTTTATATTCCAATGTGAGAAGAGCATGCATAAAGAGGACCTAGAAATCAAGGTGGAGTATCTCAAGGGAGCAAAGCTAGACTGGAGACAGAGGGGAGCCTGAACTGAAAAAAAAGCATGGCCTGAGACCCACAAGTTAGAAATACTAATCACTTATTTCACATTATTTGCCTTCACCCACTTCATTTCAACTAGATTACTTTCTGTCTTCTCAAACGCACTGTATTCTTCTGCCTTATAGTCCCCTGTTCCTGAAGTGGCCCCTTCAAAATCACTTTGAATGCCATCTTCTGCATAAAGCCTCCCTTAATTTTGCCCCTGCCTCCCTGGCAAAGGCCTTCTTGCTCAGAGTTCACAAAGTACTTGGTTTATCACTTCTCATGCACGTACTATAAACGACATTTTAAATGTAGCCAGTGTTTATTTTATTCATAAAGTCATAGATCTGAGCTAGAAGAGATCTCAGAGTCTATTTAGTTCTAACCCTTCATTTTGTAGATGAGGAAACTGGAGTTCAGGCAAATTGAGTGACTTTCCTTGACGGGTCAACGGTACATTTCCCTGCCTTACTACTAAAAATCAATCAGGGCAGCTAGTTGGTAGAGTGGATAGAGCACCAACCCTGAAGTCAGGAGGACCTGAGTTCAAATCTGGCCTCAGATACTTAATACTTCCTGGCTGTGTGATCCTGGGCAAGTCACTTAATCCCAATTGCCTCAGCAAAAAAAAAAAAAAAAAAAAAAAGTCCATCAATAAACATTTCCCTAAGTATCTCCTATGTGCCAAATACTATACTAGATACAAAAAGGGAAAAGACAGACTCTTCAAGGAGTTTATAATTTTAAGGAGAAGAAAACATACAAACAAATATATACAAAAGAAATTACACACAGGATAAATAGGAGATAATTAATAGGGAGAAAGTCCAAAACTGAGAATTCATCATTAAATGCTAGGTCCTAAGCATACAAGGACCTTGCCCACAAGGAGTTTACATTCTATCACAGTGGTTCTTAAACTTTTTTTTTTCCTTTTTTATTTTATTTTATTTTATAATAACTTTATTGACAGAACCCATGCCAGGGTAATTTTTTACAACATTATCCTTTGCACTTGCTTCTGTTCTGATTTTTCCCCTCTCTCCCTCCATCCCCTCCCCTAGATGGCAAGCAGTCCTATATATGTTAAATATGTTGCAGTATATCCTAGATACAATATATGTTTGCAGAACCGAACAGTTCTCTTGTTGCACAGGGAGAATTGGATTCAGAAGGTAAAAATAACCCGGGAAGAAAATCAAAAATGCAAATAGTTCACATTCATTTCCCAGTGTTTTTTCTTTGGATATAGCTGCTTCTGTCTATCATTTATCAAGTGAAACTGAGTTAGGTCTCTTCGTCAAAGAAATCCACTTTCATCAGAATACATCCTCATACAGTATTGTTGTTGAAGTGTGTAATGATCTCCTGGTTCTGCTCATTTCACTTAGCAGGTTCTTAAACTTTTTGATCTCAAGACCCTTTAAGATTCTTTAAATTAAAGAAGGTGTCTTCTCACCAAAAAGATTTTTGTTTAGGTAGGTTTTATCTATTACTATTTACCATACCAGAAATTTAAGTTGACCTTGCTCCAAAACCCTCCTGGGCACATCAGAACATAATTTGAAATGATTGTTCTATCGGGGAGATAATATGAACATCCTAGGTGTGGCTAGAACAGCAGGTGAATGAGCAACATTCGTTATCAGCAGGTCCTCTCCTTCTCCTTGGAGAGATGATGAGGTACTGCAGCTGTGCCAAAGATGTGTTAGCAGGCCATTCTAGGCACACCTGTTAAGTTTGCATGTAGGCATTATGTAAAATAGTTGGAGGAAGACCAGACAGCTTCTGCTACGTGTGTGGGGGAGGGGGCAAGGAATGTCCTGTAAATGGGAGAAGATCAGAGATTCTGAGAGGTGGAAGGGAGGAGACATGCACTGTAGGTATGCTGGGACAATCTGGACAAAGACATGGGGATGGGAGATGGAAGGTCATGTGTGAAAAGTAGTGAGACTCTTTTTGTTGTTGTTTGCTTGCATTTTGTTTCCTTACTCATTTACTTTTTTTTTTTATCTGATGTCTCTTGTGCAGCAAGAGAATTGTATAAATATGTTTATACTTATTGGATTTAACATATATTTTAACATGCATAATATATATTTGATTAATTGCCATCTAGGGAAGAGAGTGGGGGGAAGGAAAAGAAAATCTGAAACAAGGCTATGCAAGGATCAATATTGTCAAATTATCCATGTATAGGTTTTGAAAATATAAAGCTTTATTGAAAAAAACAAATAAAATAGTTAACCCTAAGAATCTAAGTATAAATATAATAATATTTTTTTTAAAGAGAAGTTGTGAGGATGGTTGATTGCAGCACAAAACACCATGAGGACAGGGGTATCAGAATGGAGCATTTCTTCCAAAAGAAGGCTCTGCAAACAATAGGAGTAATATGTTTGTTGAGAAGAACTGAATGGTAATGAGTCATTCCTTTTTATATTTTGGATTGTTTTAATTACCCCTTTACTTCTCTAAGGAAGCCCAGTTGTTGACTTGGTTGACTGGCATTTAGAGTAGAATAAGGAAAAGTTAGTTGTCATATATAGAGCCCTCCATGGGACAGAGTAAGTGTGGATGGGCTAAGACAATACAGCCTTTGATTAACCAGTGCTAGTACAAGGCTAGGGCAGCTAGGTGACAAAGTGGATAGAGTAACAGCCTAGAACTGGGAAGATCTGAGATTAAATATGGTCTCAGAGACTTCCTAGCTGTGTAATCTTGGGCAAGTCAATTAACCCTGCTTGCCTCAATTTTTTCATTTGTCAAATGAACTGGAAAAGGGAATGGCAAACCATTTGGGTGACTTTGCCAAGAAAACCCCAAAACAGGTCATGAAGAGTTGAAAACAATTGAAAACGTCCCAATATCAACAAGTTAGAAGTTACTAGGTGCCTGTGAAATGGAGAGAAAGTTTCCTAGGAATTGGGAGAGAAGTCAAAGAAGGGAGTTTAAAAGGACCCAAGGAAAAAATACTCATACCAAAACTTTTGACACAACAAGGCCTCCCAGCGATTGTCTCAGTGATTTTCTTTCCTAGGAATAACTTTTTGGTTTTTGTTTTACTATTTTCTCAGTGCTGGACCAAGTTATGACCCAGATAGAAAATAAATATAATAAATAATAGCTTTAATCACCAAATGGGTGTGGTCTTAAACTGAGCCTTGGGAAAGACCACAGTTTTAAAAAGCCTGGGTCTTCCATTGCATCTAGGGCCATCTCCAGACGTCCTGGTCTAGATCTGGCCACTGGACCCAGATGGCTCTGGAGGAGACAGTGAGGCAGATGACCTTGCACAGCCTCCCTCACTTCAATCTGAGTCATTTGCATGTCATGGCATCCTCTTCCTGATATCACGGTCCTCTTCTGGAACAAGAGACAAACAACAATATTAATATTCAATCTACATAAAATAGAATTTATTCTGGGAAAGGACATAGAGTAATAATAACAATACTAATAACAACAACAATAATAATCACTGTTTTTCAGTCTTTTCACCTTTCATGACCCCGTTTGGAGTTTTCTTGCAAAGACACTGGAATGGTTTGCCATTTCCATCTCCAGCTCATTTTACAGATAAGGAAACTGAGGCAAACAAGGTAAAGTGACTTGTCCAGAGTCACACAGCTAGTAAACATCAAAGGCCAAATTTAAATACAAATCTTGTGGGCACCTAGGCCCAGCACTCTATCCACTGTGCCTCCTAGCTTCCTTCATAATAACAATAATTGCTAGCATTTATCTAACACTTTAAGGCTTGATTATTCCTCAACATTACAATATAATCTTCTGTTGTTGATGTTTTATCTCAACTTTTTAATTGCCTGAATTTTGCTTCAACTACAAAGAGAGGCCAGAAGCTAACTATAGATAGAAATAACTATTCAGTTTAGGCGGAGTCCAAACTCTACCTAAAGTTAGAAATTTTCCAATTTTCAACGGGTCTTGGAGCAACTATGATTGAACTTATAAATTTTTGTCAATCAAGATCTTATCTAAGGAACAGTGACTGCCCTGACACTGCTGCCTCAAGGAGAATTACGGCACATTCCATCCCTTCATCAAAATTTTCTGATTCCCCTGAAGGGATTTGAGGATTCCTAGGTTCTTCCATTGGCTCATATCCCTACCAATAGTGTGGTCCCACTCTAGCGGACCCATGTTCTCCTTTAGGCTATACAGAAACCTGGACCTAATGAAAGGGACCACAGTTTGGATGTTATCAAAGTTGCCTTCAATGTGGAGAAGGACCTGAGCTAGCCACTGTTAGAGCTATGTGCTCTGGGGTCCAGCTAAGGGATTCAAATCTCTGTTACCTCTTGGAAATCTACTTCATGGATTAAAGCATCCAAATGGGGGCAGGGGATACAGTACTGGCCCTGGAGCCACAAAGACCTGAATTCAAATTCAGAAGCTTGACATGTACTAACTATGTGAACCTAGTCAAGTCATTTAATCCCATATTTCTCCCAAAAAAATATAATAATTTGGATGCTCACCTGACCTCTAATGCTTACCTATTTTCAAGAGGTGAATAATCATACCATAGCTGGTTTGAACTGGTTTTAACATACCTCTGGCCCAAATCTGGGCTGTGCAAATAAGAAACACTAGAAATTTTCCTGCTTTGATATGGGGAGTTATACTGAAGTCCTATGTCTAGCCTTAAAACAAAGTGCCGACACTAAAGCTTTGTTGTGACAGGGAGAAAAACCAATATTAACAGTAAAAATGACCGGATTGCATAATGTACCAGTAAAAAACTGATTTGGGAAGACTAGAGAGTGGGTGCCTATATTAAATGTCCAGAAATTGGCCACTGAAACTAAAAACTTCAGGCACTTACCTCAATTTCCTCATTTTATGAATTAGGAAACAGGTCCAGAGAAGACAAGTAACATGCAAATAGAAAGTGACATGCAAAAAAAAAAAGCCTCAAAATCCTTTAGCCCTCTCCACACACACATTAGAGGTTGAGGGAAGTTCTGGATTTCCCATGTGATCTTGAGCAAGATCTGAGCCTGTGTTAGATGAGGCTTCATCTACAAGACAAGGACAATAATGGAATACTGGCTTGTACTATCAACCTGAAAGGCTATTTGGAAAAAAAACTTTTGTAAAATGTTTACAAATTTGATGATGACCTAGGTGCTAAGATCAAAATAGAAGCATCTCCTTCCCCATCCCACTCCCCAGTCATCCTTATCTCTATCCCAGTAGAGAAGCTATGATTCCTTCTACCTCTAAGAGTAATGTGGAAGTGGAAGCTTATTTAAAAGTTCTTTTTTTGTGTTCAATTGAGAATATGAATAAGTAATATTTACTCTAGCCTACAGTCCTTCCCAGATTTTTCCCTTAAGGAAAATGCAAGGTGATAAATGTTTATTGACAATTGATTATTTTGACTAAAAATGTAAAAAGTCAAGAACAAAGACTGTTTCTGGTGACAGGGAATAAGGATTATAGTCAGATATAAAGAGAACTTCTTGTCTTGTTGACATCATTATCCCTGAAGTAATTAATGTTATGAGCAATCATTGAGAAAGAACTAAGCTTTTGAACACAAGGAAGATAATCATTTCAACTCTTGAGGATAGTGGTCTAGAAAATAGTTTTAGAAGAAAATTTAAGTGACTATCATTCTAGAATTTTGGCTTCCAAAACTTATTTTAATATGATAGTTTTTTCCTTCTTCAAGATTCTTATGGTACTCTACTGGTTTGGACATCAATTTCTTTTTGCAAGAAATGCTTTAGATTAGATTAATGTTAAATTAATAAAATAATAAAAATTAATTTTAAGAAATTGTTTCTGACATCCAGCCATTCTGGAGAGCAATTTGGAACTATGCTTAAAAAGTTATCAAACTGTGCATACCCTTTGATCCAGCAGTATTTCTACTGGGCTTATACCCCAAAGAGATACTAAAAAAGGGAAAGGGACCTGTATGTGCCAAAATGTTTGTGGCAGTCCTATTTGTAGTGGCTAGAAGCTGGAAAATGAATGGATGCCCATCAATTGGAGAATGGCTGAATAAATTGTGGTATAGGAATGTTATGGAATATTACTGTTCTGTAAGAAATGACTAGCAGGATGAATACAGAGAGGACTGGTGAGACTTCCATGAACTAATATTAAGTGAAATGAGCAGAACTAGGAGATCATTATATACCTCAACAACTATACTGTATGAGGATATATTCTGATGGAAGTGGATTTCTTTGACAAAGAGAAGATCTAACTCAGTTTCAATTGATCAAGATTGGACAGAATCAGCTACACCCAAAGAAAGAACAGTGGGAAATGAATATAAACTGCTTGCATTTTTGTTTTTCTTCCCGGGTTATTTATACCTTCTGAATCCAATTCTCCCTGTGCAACAAGAGAACTGTTTGGTTCTGCATACATATATTGTATCTAAGATATACTGTAACCTATTTAACATGTATAGGATTGCTTGCCATCTGGGGGAGGGGGTGGAGGGAGGGAGGGGAAAAATCGGAACAGAAGCAAGTGCAAGGGATAATATTGTAAAAAATTACCCTCGCATGGGTTCTGTCAATAAAAAGTTATTTAATTTTTTTTAAAAAGGAAAGAAATTTGCCTTATCCACAAAAAAGGAAAAAAAAGAAATTGTTTTTGGCACACTGATGGTTGAAATGTCATATACAATATTAATATTTTTCTTTTGATATATGTGACCTATAATAAATTAGAATAATGGGATTGTGAGGACTCATGCCGCAGGTCCCAAAGTGGGTGAATAAGTCTACTTGGCTCCTAAAGAATTTGGCCATAACCCAGTTTCAGCAGAAATTGTCTGACTTTCAGAATACAAAAAGATGAAGATCTTTTTTGATTCTACCATCCCAGCAAGGACTACTGCCATTCATACAACAGGCATATGTTAGAATGGAAAGGGTGGTGGTTTCCTCCCTGAGTTCTGTATCTGGTTTTTCTTATTTGCATTTCCAAGCTTAGCTGCTTTGCAGATATGGCTACCAATTGACTTCTGGGGAAGCTATTTAGCTCCTTACTTAACCACAGTCTTTCACTCTGTCCTTGGGATCTTGAGGAACTGTGGCCAGGAAGAGAGATTTGCATCTGTTTTTTTTTTTTTTCTTCCCCTGCTGATCTAATAGACAAACCCACCCCCTTACCAGAATAGACAGTGTTCTAAGCAGCTAAATGTAGAAGAAGACAAACATACTGTCTTTGTTTGCCATTAGATATATATCAATGTTATCAGTTATAAAGCTCAAGCTGATTGGGCTTAGCCAAAATTGACTATTAAGTAGTCTAGGGATCCATACACAAACAATGTGCTCATTTCTTTTATCATAGACACTCATATCAAAGGGGGCCACAGCACTCTTTAAATCTGAAATTTATAGTGGTACATATTTTGCTAGATCTTCTACAGATTTTGAAATGGCTAGGCATTAATTGGAACTTATGGCCTTAGTGGAAGCCTGTACTACTAGGGAATAAATTGAGTGCCCTCTTCCTTCTTTTCCCCTTCTCTTCCTCTATCCCTCCCTTTTTTTTCTGTCTTCTTCCTCCCTTCCTTCCTCTCTCCTCTTTCCCCCTCTCTCCTCTGCCCCCATCTTTTTGCCTCTGATCATCTGTCTTCACTTTTCCCCTCACAAACCAAAGTTGATAGAGTCCTGGTAGGGAAGATTGAGGGATGAATGAGCCCCTTTTACAGATGTTTCTCCAGGAATCCCTGGGACATGTTTTCCCCTTCCTGAGTAGAATCAAGTACTTTTTCAACCTTCTTAATGAGACATATAATATCAGGGAGACATATAATAATTTGAAACCTCAAAACAATGGCTGTATGTTGCATAGCTCAGATTTAAAAAAAAAAACTTGTATAAAAGAGATATTTACTGAGAAGATACAGTAAGAACAGAGCCTCTTGAATCAAAGACACGCTTCTCTAAACCATCTCTGTCCCTGGGGAGAATGGGTTTAAACTTACAGAGATTGCTTACAGAGATTGCTTCAAAACATTTACTCAACCAAGTCTCCTTCCATATGTGACATAACTAATAGATAAAGTTCCTCCCTTGTTTGGAGAAAATGTTGTCTCAGCTGTCTGGTGTATACACTGCTATACTCAGTCAAGCTTAGCCTACTGGTTAGCTGTTATATGGGCTCCCATTCCTGGATCTCTGGACACCTGATCTTTCAAAACTCACTGTGGATCATTACTGTCACTTAAGGCCTAGGAAAAAAAAATAGATACAACAGGGATAGGAGAATAGCTGTATTGGGTGCTCATAGCTTCACAGTAGCTCCAGTGAGAAAGGGTCCTCCCTTATCTTCAAGCCCAAGCAGTTCATCCTCCACATTCAATTGTAACTGGGTAGAGAAAAGTGCATAAATGAGTCTATATGGTCTATGCTGAGAAAATAAGTCCCCCAGAGCAACATACCTATTCACAACTCCCACTCTACGTAAGTTATGTTACTTCTTTATATTTTTGTTTCCTTGTCTATAAAATAAAAGTTTATTATATGTTTATAAAATAAAAGTGTTAGATTAATTCTGTGAATCTACTTTCCCTCTCTTCTCATTCAAATTACAGGCTGATCTAAACTCTATCTGGAAATTTAAAGACTATGGGAGGCCATTTATGAGTGTATGGAGAAAAAACTTGAAGAGTCTGGGGGATGGAAAACTGAACATTTGTGTGTATGACTTTTTTCTTTTCTTTTCTTTTCTTTTTTTTTAATTTATGATATAAGATTCCTCTACTTAAGGCTGACTAGACTTCCAGTATTGGACAGAACTGTTTTGACTGAAGGCCAGATAAGCCAGAGGACCTGGGAATAGAATATGTTACTCTGGTGTTATTGTTATTATTGGACATTTTTAGACTCACATGAGAAAATGATTAAAATATAATTTAAGATAGCCGGGCATGAGGAAGGATTAGGGCAAGGGAAGAAGTGGTTCAGTGTAAAAGGATACAACTGGGCCTTAGATGAGTTGCTTGGTAGAGAGACAGCAGGAGGAGGAAGAGTTTATGAGATATTTCCTCTTAGGCTTGGCACATCCATATTACTCCATGCCTGAGTTCCATTTCATGCATTTTAAGGGGACGCTCATCTGCTCAAACACATCTGATCAGTTCTCCATTTCTGATGTTCCAGGCGGGAAGTTATCAAGAATCAGCTAGAAAGGTCTAATTTGAGTACAGATCAGGATATTCCCAGCATGGAAGATCCCAGAAGGACAGGATGAGGATACTAAACAGAAAGGAGAATCATCATAGAAATTGTCCTTCAATGGTTAAGACATTCGACTTATCGATAAAACAAGACATAGATATCCTTTGAATTTATTTGTATTTCTTTTTATAAAATTGAAAATAAACAATTTCTCTACAAAAAAGGGGGGGGTGAAGAAAGGGAAATCGTGCTATCTGTATTTCCTTGCTTTTAACAAGTCTATGGCCATATCTATTGTGGAAGCTTTTGTCTTCTTTGGAACAAGATTTCATTTCTAAATATATCAACTGCAAATAGCATTAATTTGCCTTGTTTATGCCTTTGACATGGTTCTCTCATTTCTCATAGCTAGAATTTCTAGAACTATGTTACATAATAGTGAGGAGATGAATAATCTTTGTGAAGAAGAAAAACTAAATTCTGCATTTTAGGCACAAGCTTTCCAGACAGAATTGTTATTTATTTATGATTTTTGTACTCTTTGCATTTTTCTTCTTAGAAAGAAAAATGTCCAAAATAACAGTCATGCTTTCAGTCTTCTCTTTAACACAAATCATTTTGAAATCACGATTTACAGGATTCTAGCATGGAGAATATTTCCCAGTTAAGATTGAGCAAGGGTCCAGAGTTTAAATAATGGGTCAGTAAACAACTTGCTTTATCAAAAAGAACAAGTTAGAATTTTCCACCAAACTTTAAGGAATATTTTCCTGTTGTTGTCATTCAGTCATATCCAATTTTTCATGACCCCATTTGTGGTTTTCTTGCCAAAGACACTAGAATGATTTTGCCATTTCCTTTCTAGCTCATTTTACAGATGAGGAAACTGAGGCAAAAAGAATTATGTGATTTGCTCAGGATCCCACAGCCAATAAGTGTCTGAGGATAGATTAAACTCAGACAGACGAGTTTTCTTAACATCAGGCTCAACACTATTCACTGGACCACCTATCTGTCTTATCATTTTTCCTGTCAACATTCCATCCCTCTTTGGCCATTCCCTTCAAGGAGTCTTCTCTCTTCCCAAAGGTGAATCCAAGAGTATTTCTATTAACCAAACTAATCAAAGAAGCTTCTTCCTTCTAATCATTACCCTAATAAATTCAAGGCTCCAGGAAAAAAGATCCTGCTCTTAGGTGAACCAATGGAGGGACTTTTGTTCTTAACTGTAGATATATGGTACAGTCTTAGAATCAGGAAGACTGAATTCAAATCCTGAATCATATGCCTACTAATTGCATAACTCTGGCCAAGTCACTTAACTTTAGTGTGCCTCAATTTCCTCAACTGCAAAATGCATCCACACTTGCATAATGGTATTGACTTCAGAGAATTATTTTGAGGTTCAAGTGAAATAATGTTTCTAAAGCACTTAATCACAGTATCTGCCACATAATAGGTGCTTAATAAATGTTTCTTCTTCCTTTCCTCATCTGGTGGCACTTTAGACTTCTCTATCATGCCCTTTCATCTAATATTTGTCAGTCAGAGAAGCAACAATCAGTCAATAAATATTTATTAAGCACCTACTATATACCAGTCACTGTGGTAAGAGCTAAGAAGAGTCAAAAAACAGTCCCCAGGCCTTCAGAATCTCACAATCTAGTAGGAGAAAGAAAAGCAAAAAATGTGTACAAACAAGCTACAGACAGAATAAATAGGAAAAAATGAAAAAAAAAAAAAAGAGGGGGGGGAACACACTAGAATTAAGAGGACTTGGGTATCTTCTTCTCTCATTCCCCCTTTCCCCTTTCTTTTTCTGTGTTGCTTTCCGTTAAAATGTAAGTTCCTTAAGGGCAAGGATTGCCTTTGTGTTTGTATTCTCATCTCTTAGCACAGTCCTAGACATATAGTAAGCCTTAAAAAAAATGCTTGTTAACTGCTTCCTGGGCTTGTCTGGAGAGAAAAAGAACATTTTGTTTTAGTAATGAGTTTTAAAAAGACTGATGAGATTTATTTTATGCCAGAATATCTGTAGGCATTATTGACCATGAGATTTGTGTTAATAAATTTACAATTCATTTTGACCATAAAAAGGAAGAAAGCATTTCAAACTGGTACAGTCTCCAATGCCATTCACCAGCTATGAAAGGCAGTGTGTCAGACCTCACTAGTCTTGGAGTCTTCCAACAGCTGTGACTAAAGTCCCAGGAACCTCTCCCTTGGTTTTCAGAGGGCAGCCAAGAAAAAAAGGTTTATAACAGTATAGTATATAGTACTATATATTGCCCCACATTGCTATCTGACACAAAGGGAGATAAGATCAAGTTAAAAAATAAGAATTTTATTTGCTGTATAGTATTTATGGCACTGTATATTTCATGTGCCTTGAAAAAGGAATGTTGTCTAAAATCAATATTTTTTGTATTTAAGATGTTAGCACAAAATTCTAGGGAATTACTAATGAAAAAAGTTTTGCATGTTACCAATTTTATTTTGTATACTTCATTTTATGGATTATTTCTTAGTCACTATGTTAGGAAAAGTACAAATGATCAGAATCAGTATTACTCCAGGTAAGACAAGTCACTTCATTTCTATTTGCCTGGATTTTCTTTACTGCAAAATGGGATAGCAGCAGCACCCACATCCCAAGGTTATTGTGAGGATCAATTTTTGGTTGTTAAATAGCATGCCTATGCCTGTAGATACCCCTTGTGTCAGAGACTCTCTCATGACATTCCCAAGAACACAGTGAAAGATTTTTCTACTTTCTCACTTCAGAGCCCCCATTTGAGAAACTGAAAGAATGTATTCACAGCACCTTTCAACATAATAAAGCAAATTTTCCACTTATTGGAGAATTCAGCTATTTACATTTAAATAAGTACCTTTTAATTAATAAATGTCATAACGTTTAAATTGTTTCCTTTAGAATTCTCTGTTCATACATCCATTCCTATTCACTCTCTCTCTCATGTGATTGTAAGTGGTTCCTTCTGTTTTTCTCAATCTACTTTTTAAAAAAGCTTAATCTTATTTCATAAATCTTTATTTCATAAAGATTTTTCAATATTTCTCTCTCTCATACTTGATCTAAACTAAGGTATAAAATTTTATTACATTAACATTCTTCAATTTATTTCCCATTCCTCTCTTTTTGGACATTCACAATCATAGAATTAAACATTTAGAGTTGAAAGAAACATTAAAGGCTAGGAAATCTAACCACTTCACTTTCCAGAAGAGGAAACTGAGGTTTACTGAGGTTCAGCAATCTGTCTAGTTCTACACAGGGGTTACAGTGTCTGAGGGAGGATTTAAACCCCGTTCTCCATGTTTCCAAAACTAGTGCCCTCTTCACTGCCCTTCTAGAAACAGCTGGTACTACAATGGATCGAGTGTTTTTCACTGTGTGACTTTGGATAAATCATTTAACCTCAATTTTCTTCATTTCCTTAACTGTCAGAAGAAGATAATAATAACATCTACTTTGCAGAATTGTTGTGAAGCTCAAGAAGATCTAAAAAGCACTTAGAACAGAGCAAGGCATATAGTAGGTACTGTATAATTGTTCATTCCCTTTTCCATTGCCTTCTCCATCTACCATGCTATGTTGCTTCTCCATCTGATTGCTCTAAAGTGTGTTTTTGAGGTTTTTGTTTTTGCAATGACAAATAATACCCTGTAGAATTCTTGGAACAAGCTGCCCGTTGGTTTGATTGTATTTGGTAATGCTTCCCTGAGTACACTGTCAATGGTGGAATTGTTCAATTACTCTAGTTGTTCAGTTCAATTAGTATTTCTCCATATTCTCAGACAGTTTGGACACAGAGGCTATAAGGTACGTCTTGGAAACCTAAAACCATCAAGCATTCAGGAGCCATGAGAGAAATATAAATTCTAAACGACATGAGACCCAAACTATCTGTTTTTTTAGATGTCTGGAAAAACACTTGTTCTGTGTCCATCTTCTCTCCACATTTGGAATAAAGTTCCAACTCCCAGAAGATCCAGGACTGGCTAATGAAGTTGGCTCCTAGAGAATGGCAACAAGAGAGAAAAGGGAATCATAATTCTCAGTGCTATAAAGGTGGGGAGAGCCTGAAAGAACCTTAGTTTCCCCTTCTTTTGCCTCCTCAAAATCTCCAAAGTGGGATCGGTCCCAAAAAGAAAGGGAGAGGGATAGATGAACCCCTTTGCTTATATTTCTCCAGGAATCTCCAGAGTATATCCTTCTTGGACATGGTGAGGGAAAACATTGAAATTAAGGGGGTAGCAGTTACTGGGGACCCAAAAAGTGATCCAGTAATCCCAAGGTTTATAATAATACTGGCCCCTTTAAAGTTTGCAAAGAGATTCCTATCCATTTTCTTACTTGAGTCTCATGATATCACTGCGAGGATATTATTATGCCCACTTTATAGGTGGAAAAACTACAGCTCAGAGAGGTTAAATCATAATATTGTTGTTCAGTCATTTCGATTGTGTTCCTCTCTGTTAGAGATCCCCATGTGGGATTTTCTTGGCTGAGATACTGGAGTGTTTTGCCATTTCACTCTAGGTCATTTTACAGATGAGGAACCTTAGGCAAATAGGGTTAAGTGACAGGCTCATTGTCACACAGCTGATAAGTATCTGGGGCCAAATTTGAACTCAGATGTTCCTAACTTCAGGTCCACTGGTCTATCCACTGCACTTACTAGCTGCCCCAAGTCATAATAGCTAGAGTTTAATACAATGCCTTATGGGTTGAAAAATGCACATCAATGAGCTAGAAAGAGCCAAAAGCAGTGGGTGGTTGTTAGAGATAGAAGTAGGAGCAAACCCCCAAATTCATAACAAGGTTCTAGAGATATCTTGGAAACAAGATCTGGGTTTGGGGCTTCAAATGTTCATTTCAGAACCACAGCTGAGAATCTGAGCTAGAAAAGGATACAGAATTAGTCAGCAATTATTAATAATGATAGTTTTTGTCACTGAGTCATTTCTGTCACATCTGACTATGACCTTATCTGAGGTTTTCTTGGCAAAGATACTAGAATAGCTTGCCATTTCCTTCTCCAATTCATTTGCTAGAGGAAGAACTGAGACAAACAGGGTTAAGTGACTCACTAAGGATCCCCCAGCTAGTGGGTATCTGAAACTGGATCTGAACTCAGCTCCTCCTCACTCCAAGGTCAAGGCTATATCTACTTTGCCACTTAGCTACCCCAGTAATAATAGTTGACACTAGCGTACCACTTTGTGAGTCACAAAATACTTTACATATGTTATCTAATTTGAGCCTCACGATAATCCAGCAAAGTGGGTGCTATTATTATCCCCATTTGACAATTGAGGAAACTGAGGTAGACTGAAGTTAAGTGATTTACACAGAGTCACATAGCTAGTAAGTATCTGAGACAGGATTCTAACTCAGACTTCCCCATGCCAGATCAGTTTTGTGTGCCATCTATTTGCCTTTGTAGTGCTGAAGGTCTGTGCAACAGGTTCATACAAGGCTTTAACCTGGACTTTCACCAGTTGGCCTGCTCTCCTGGCTCTCTTCAGCTGGGAATCTCTCTATTCTGTTACTTTCTTCATTAATGATCTTGGAATCTATAGGGTGGTAAATAAGCATGGAATGCTAAACTGGAAGAAAACCAAGATGAATACCAAAATGAATCTGTAAGGCAGTGTTTAGGGGGGATGAGAAAAAAAAACTTGTTATATCAGAATTTTCCTGTGGAGTGTAAACTAGTCATCTTGATACAGCTGTGTTATAGGATCCTAGATTTAGAGGCAGAAATGACCTGAAAGGCTGTCTACCCCACCCCTACCCCCACCCCCACTTCATTTTACAAATAAGTCCTGAGAGGTTTTGATTTGTCTGAGATCACACATGTAAGAAGCAACCAGAGATGTTATTTAATTGAGGTTTTGTTTTGTTTGAGAGACAATTTGGGATTAAATGATTTGTCCATAATCACACAGCTAATAAGTGTTAAGTGTCTGAGGCCAGATTTGAACTCAGATACTCCTGACTCCAGGGTCAGTGCCCCATCCACTGTGCCATTTAGCTGCTCCCCCAGGCTTTATTTGAATCCAGAAAATCTGACTCCTTAGCCACTTGAAACAAGTTATTACATTCTATTTGTCCCCCCCCCAGGTGATAGTCAGTAGCCAGGTAAATTTTTACCTAAAGATACTGCACTTCAAAAGTATGAAATCAACCAGGGTCTAAGCTGGAGCTAAAGTGGGAAGGGGACACAATGAATCCAGAAAATCTCCAGAGAACTGATGAATAGCATGGATGGTAAGGAATAGTTTTATTTCTTTTGTTTTTATTATCTTTATATATATTAAATATATTATATTATACATATAATATATATTAAATACATATTTATCATCTTGGTCAAGTCACCAGAGACCACATGGAAATCATCGTGCTTGTAAATAAGGGCAAAACAGTCATGAGATCCAACACTGCTACTCCCCAGGAACACAAGGGATTTGGCAGAGAAGGCAGCAAAGCCTTTGGGTTTCTCTATGGGATCCTTGGCTTAGTCACACACTGCCCAGGATTGCATAAAAAGTGCACAACTGTAGCTACCCAAATCCCAGAGGACTGTATGCAAGGGTGTGAAGAATTTGCTGGAACTGATAGCAGACACACAGCAGAACAATGATCAAAGATCCAGCCTGGGATGATACAAAGTTAAGAATAAATGCATAGGAATCTATCATCCAGATGGTTTTGGAGTCAAAGACTCCTATGTAGCACTAATGGTCTGGGGACCATTGTATATATATATACACACACAATAAGTAGCAGATCATCTGAAGAGAGGAAAGTACCAGAGATTGGGGGGATAAGGAAAGGCCTCATGGAGAAAATGATAGTAAAGATGAGCTTTGAATGAAATTCAAGATTCTAAGAGGCAGACATGAGGCAAGAATGCATCCCTGGGCCAAAGAGTAGAGATAGAATGCTGCATGTGATGATCTATAACATGGGCAATAAAGAGGAAGCACTGTGTTAGAAGCTAAAATCAAGTAAGAACTAGGTTGTAAAGAAAAAGCTTTAAATATCAAAGATAATGCTTTATATTTGCTACTTGAAGTTATAGAGATCCACTGAAATTTATTGAGGAAAGAGATGCTGTAGTCAAACTTGTGCCTTAGAAAAATCAAAATGATGTAAATGTCTATGTTTGATGTAAAAAGCACTTTCATTGCAATTTCATTCCAAATTATATTTTCTAGTCTTACTTTAGAGGTGTGTGTGGGGGTGCAAACAGGGCTATATCTTCCCTTAAAAGTAAAGTCCCTTGTGCTAGGAATTCCACAACCTGGAGAAGAAGAGTCCATACTGGAAGATACTTTTAGGTCTGTCCCTGGGACCTGCACTTGCTTTACAGGACAGGGAAAGGCTGCATCAATAGCAGGAATGGGAGGTCAGTTGAACTGGGTGGAGCTGCATCAACTTGAGACCCAAGTTACTGTTTCCTGTACTACTCAAGAAATATGAACCTTGCATCAGAGACCAAAGGATGAGAGGAGCCTGTGGAAATGTCACATTTCTACCGGAAACCTAAAGCAGTCTCTTATTGGACTACCCAGTGAACAAGCATTGACAATGGTCATGGTGTGCCTCAAGAAAGCTATCTTACCAGAAAAGTAAAATAGAAACGCTCAGACATTGTGCAACTGGTAAAGTCCCAAATTGCTACATCATTCAATTTTCATTGAGAAATGTTTTTAGATGCCTGATGGACATGTAAAAATGGGGGAAAAAAGAAGACACTTTTCAGAAACAGGATGTTGACGTGCCTAAACAGCTGACTTCGGAGTCAGGAAGAGCTGAGCATCATAGATTGGTGTTAAACTCAAGTCCAAATGAGAGTCACTAAGCCACGTACAAGGACCTCTATGGGAAACATAATGACTTAAAAATAATATATTTTTAATATTTTTATTAATAGAAAAGCATATCAAAATCACAGAAATTATATTTTAATCTGATTTGGGAGATACTTTGGGAGTATTGTGGACCATGCGAGGGTTCATGAGCCATTTATTTGACACCTCTGCTCAAGGCAACTCTTTCTTTTTTGTTAAGGTTTTTTTTAATTTTCAAAACATATGCATCAATAATTTTCAACATTCACCCTTGCAAAAACATAACTTATTCAGCCATTCTCCAACTGATGGGCATCCATTCAATTAAGACAACTCTTTAAGGAGAAGGGAGAAAAGAAGGAAGGGCCAAGTTCTGTGCCAAGTATATTATCTCATTTTATTCTCACAACACTCTTGCAAAGTAGGTGCTATTTGAGAAATAGCAAGTAGTTGAAAAATTGAAGCAAACAGAGTTTAAGACTTTAAGACTATAACGTTGCAGAGAAGGGTTCCATCTGTATTGGTAAGGCATTTAGTCCCTAAGTGTTCATTACACTGATAAAATCACAAGTCTAGTTTAAAAAATAATACAAGACCCAGTGACAAAGTAGCACTGTCTAAAGCCACTGAACTCAAGCAGCTGACATTCTATTGCTAATTTTAATCATTTTAACTTTTTAAATGTCATTTTAATCATTTTAATGTCATCGACTTTGGCAGGCTAGTCAGTCTAAGGATCCCTTTTCTTTTCTTTTCTTTTCTTTTTTTAAAATAACTTTTTATTGATAGAATGCATGCCAGGGTAATTTTTTTACAGCATTATCCCTTGCATTCACTTCTGTTCCGATTTTTCCCCTCCCTCCCTCCACCCTTTCCCCCAGATGGCAAGCAGTCCTTTACATGTTGAATGGGTTGCAGTATATCCTAGATACAACATATGTGTGCAGAACCGAACAGTTTTCTTGTTGCACAGGGAGAATTGAATTCAGAAGGTATAAATAACCCGGGAAGAAAAACAAAAATGCAAGCAGTTTATATTCATTTCCCAGTGTTCTTTCTCTGGGTGTAGCTGCTTCTGTCCATCTTTGATCAATTAAGGCTCTCTTTATCGAAAAGATCCACTTCCATCAGAATACATCCTCAAACAGTATCGTTATTGAGGTATATAATGATCTCCTGGTTCTGCTCATTTCACTCAGCATCAGTTCATATAAGTCTCATCAGTCCTCTCTGTATTCATCCTGCTGGTCTTTCCTTACAGAACAATAATATTCCATAACATTCATATACCACAATTTACTCAACCATTCTCCAATTGATGGACATAAGGATCCCTTTTCAAAAGATTGTTTTTAAATGATGCAAAATCATTTGCTAATGCAAAATTTCAGTTAAAGGTGAGTGAAAATAAAAATACATTTCCCCCCACTTCACTCAGCAACAATTCATGTAAGTCTCTCCAGACCTCTCTAAAATCATCCTCCTGATCATTTCTTATAGAACAATAATATTCTATAACATTCATAGACCACAACTTATTTAGCCATTCTCTAGCTGATGGGCATCCATTCAGTTTCCTGTTTCCTGCCACTACAAAGAGGGCTCCCGCAAACATTTCTGTCAAATAGTGAGTTCTTATCCCAGAAGAAAAAGACTTGGAATTTTGATATTGTCTTACTTATCTTTTTCAGTTCTAGGTATGGGGAATAGGTATGGACCCAGTAACTCCAGCCATGGAGACATAGAAACTCAAGAAGCCAAGCCACAAGCTGCAACCAGTTTCTCAATCAAACCCTGTGAGACCATGGTCCCAGGGATGCGGCAGGAGATTGACTTGGTATTTGATGAGATAATGGTATGTAGCTGTAATCTAGATTGTGAGCTCCTAAAGAGTTGGAACTATCTCTATTTTGTATCCCCAGTACTTAACACAGCACTCTGCACATAGTAGAGGTAAAGCAAATGATTTTTGATTAATTAGTATATTTATTCATTCATTCAAAAATAAAACTGGATTAGTAGAATCAGATTGTGGAAAGCTTTAAATAGCAGACTAAGATGTTTGTTTGTTTTTTAATCCTAGAGACAAATGGAGTCATTGAAATTTTTGAGCAAGAGATTGACATGACTAGACCTCTGCTTTATGTAAGTTATTTTTGCCTCTGTGCAGAAGAATAATTAAAAAGGACAGAAACTATTACAATAAGTTAGATGAGAGTTGATAAAAGCCTGAGCTACAGTGTTGACTATATATGTGGAACAAAGGGAGTAGACACCAAAGCTGATAGGAAGGAAGAACCAAAATGATTTAGGACTAATTGGATACCCGGGTGAGGAAAGGGAAAGAGTTGAAAGTAACTCTGAGGTTACAAATCTCAGTAACAGTCAAGATGAAGGGCCATTTAACAGAAGAAGGAAAGTTCAGAGGAAGGTAGGATTCAAGGAGAAAAATAATGAGTTCTGCTTTAAACATGTTAAATTTGAAATGTCTAGCAGGCAGATGATAAGGCATAACAGGAATTAAAGAGATAGGTGAAGGATTTACATACAGATTTGGAAGTCATTGGTATAAAAATGTTGCTTGGATCAATAGAAACAGACTTGGGATAGGGCTTGATAAGATGTGTTAAAGAGCATGCTTATCTATGAGAGTTTCATCTATATTAAAAGAATCAATATTGAAATTCTGAATGTATAGTCTGTAATGACTATGGTTAATGAGATCAGATAATCTACTGTTCAGCTGGCTAGAATACTATTATTTTTAAGTTCTAATAGTCTTAATCCCTGGCAGATTTGTTAATGTGTAGAGCCTTCTGGCTCCTATTCAGGAATGAAAGGGATGGCTAGAAATTCATAAATGTTAGTACACTGGGTCTTGTTTGTTACTCATTCCATTACTTTCTGTATCTCAGTTCAACAATACCTTCTACTCTATTGTGTCACTTGGCGTACTGTTATAAACATCTAGAATAGTTCTTATCCCATTGTTAGATGCTTCCATTGATTTAAAATGGAACACTGAAAACTCCATATTTTTGATTAACTAGAGCAATTAAACATGTTTTTTATTGTAAGATGCAAATCAAAATAGTAGAATAACAAATATAAGTTATGCTTCAAATAATTGGATTTAGAAGCATAAAGGGAAGGGAGAATTATGTTCTCCATTTATATTTTAACCAAAAATATTAATAAAAGGAGCCAGATGGCAAAGTAGAGACAAGGACTCATCAGAACCCAACTGTCCTTCCCAAATAACTTTAAAATAAGATTTTAAATCTAATTCTGCCATGTTAGAGATAAGAAAAGATCAGGATGAGACATTTTTATGACTTAAAACAACTTGGGAGATCAACAGAATAATGACTTCTATCTCCTTATGTGATAATATCACCTGAATACATTTGTATAATATTTTAAGGTCACAAAGTACTTTTTCATCTATTATCCCATTCCATCTTTTTTGTTTTTCTAAAGCAAAAATTGAAATTAAATGATTTCCTTGGGGTCACATAGCTAGTAAGTATCTGAGACCACATTTGAACTCAAGTCTTTCTTACTTCAGAGCAGGTACTGTGCCACCTAGCCACACCACCTCATTTCACCTTAAAGACCTCAATTAATTTATTTATTATTAATCATAATTATAATTAATTAACAAGTTCAATTAAATAATTAATTTGGCTTCTGAGGTAGGCAGGCTAATTGTTGTTATCACCATTTTATTCATAGTGAAATTGTGTCTTGAAATACATGTGAGATCTTGTCTAAATTATTTTTTCTTGACTTTTTTGGTTTTCCCAGCAGTTTGGCTGAAGAGACTCCTTACCTAGTAAGTGCTGTCTTTGGGTTTACCATAATCTGTGCTGTCATTTTTTTTTTACTTCTGTATGAGAGCTAAGAGAAAAGGACACAGGGGAAGAATTCATACAATGACAACAAAATGTGGAAAGAAGTAATTTTGAAACAACTGAGAATGCTGATCAGTGGAATGACTAATCATATTTCTAAAAGACCGATGATAAAACTTGTTTCCCACCTTTGCCAGAATGTGCATATTTAGCACTAGAAAGGGGCAAACATCATAACCATGATTGTTTATTATGCTAATTTATTACATTTGGCAGGTTCCTTTTGGGATGAATAAATGGAAATTTGTGGGTGTAATCATGATGCAAAAAAGAAAAAGATGAGTATCAATGGAAAAATAATACATAGGAGACAGTAGAAGAAAGAAAAAAGTTCAAAAGAGGATCCAGACAAGCAAGGAAATTTACTGACCATTGTGACAAATTACCCACATACTAAATAGCAGTTCAGGAAATTTTAATTTTTCTCTATTGCTTCTAACATCACATATATAACTATTTGTTTGGTATTTCAAACTCTGCAACAATCAATCTTTCTTGTTCCTGTCTCTGTGTCTGATTCCCTTTAGCACTCTGTCTTTGTTTTTGCTGTGTATTCATCTATCTCTTTCTCTGTTTATCCCTGTCTTTCTATGTCTCTATCTCTTTGTTGCTTTCTCTGTAGCTCTTTCTCTGTCTTGATTCCCTCTAGCATTCTGTTTCTGAGTCTGTGTCTTTCTATCTGTCCATCTGTCTATCTGTCTATCTCTATCTCTTTCTCTCTTTGACTGATTTCCTCTAGCACTTTGTCTCTGTGTCTTTGTCTTTCCGTTCATCTGTCTGTCCACCTATCTGTCTCTCTCTCTTTCTCTGACTGTATCTGTCTTTCTCTCTCTTCAACTTAATCTCTTCCTTTTCCTCACTCTCTTTGAGCTTGTGTTTGATAAGAGAAACACAAGATATGAATAAGTGTCCTCAATCAATCCAAACACTCCTTCTGTCTTCAAACCTGTTCATCCAAGGATTTTTAAAATTTAACCTCAAGTGTTTGATTGACAGTTGCTTGAGACTAGTCATCTATCATCCACTTACTTTGAGAGTGGGGCCACTTGACATTTTTTTTTTACTTAAGCAACAGCCTAACCCATATATAATTTCCATTCTGACACTGATTTTCCATTGTGTCTTGAGCATATGCCTTACACATATACTGTTTCTTGACAGTTCTCTCAGCATCATAAAATCGTAGAATTGAAGATTTGAAAGGGACCCCATTAGACATACCCTACTACAACTACCTCTAGAGGTAGTCACCCAACCTCTGTTTAATGACCTCAAAAGAGAGGAACTAAGTGTGATTTGAGGCAGCTGATTTCAGTTTTGGACAGCTTTAATTATTGTGAGGTTGTGCTATTATTAAGTTTCTATTTATTTATTTGTTACTTCTACCCATTGCTCATGGTGAAATAATGGTTCCATAAAAACTAAGCATGTACTTGAAAATCAGTACAATGAATATCCTGAATTTTTTTCTCTCTTCACTGGCCATCCTACAACTCATTCTTAAATGACAGGGACTCTTGACTCCTATTCTTCCTTATTGCTTTCCTTAGCATACTAACAGCTTGCAATTTTTTAAAATAATTATAACTTTTTATTGACAGAACCCATGCCTGGGTAATTTTTTACAACATTATCCCTTGCACTCACTTCTGTTCCAACTTTTCCCCTCCCTCCCTCCACCTTCTCCCCTAGATGGCAGGCAGTCTTATACATGTTAAATATGGCACAATATATCCTAGATACAATATATGTGTGCATAACTGAACAGTTCTCTTGTTGCACAGGAAGAATTGGATTCAGAAGATAAAAATAGCCCAGGAAGAAAAACAAAAATGCAAACGGTTTACATTCATTTCCCAGTGTTCTTTCTTTGGGTGTAGCTGCTTCTGTCCATCATTGATCAATTGGAATTGAATTAGATCTTCTCTTTGTCGAAGAACTCCACTTCCATCAGAATACATCCTCATACAGTATCATTGTTGAGATATATAATGATCTCCTAGTTCTGCTCATTTCACTCAGTATCAGTTCATGTAAGTCTTGCCAGTCCTCTCTGTATTCATCCTGCTGGCCATTTCTTACAGAACAATAATATTCTGTAACATTCATATACCACAATTTACCCAACCATTCTCCATTCCAAATATTTTTCTTAAGCTGTGTGCCCAGAACTGAACATGCGCCACATGCCAGAATATGAATGGCATTAGACATTCTTACTCCTGGAAGCCATGTTTCTCCATGTAGATTGGACATTTGGTAAACATTCAAAGTGCTGAGTCAAAATGAGATTGTCATACACTTCAATTATCAAATTTTATTTCTTTCAGACCAAATGCTGTCTGACAAGTCTTCCCTTACCTAGTATGATAATACAGAAAATCCACCTGAACAATCCTATTTCTGTCACAGTAACTTTTTTTCCCCTGAGGCAATTGGGTTTAATTCAAAGAGATAGGAAGTGTTAAGTGTCTGAGGTCAAATTTGAATTCAGGTCCTCCTGACTTAAGGGCTGGTACTCTATCTATTGCATCACCTAGCTGCCCCCAACAATCCTATTTCCATTGAGAAAACCAAAAACACTCAGAAAACATATGGCTTGAAAAAGTTTTATTATGAAATCTTTGTCCAAAAGATGGTTATGGAATCCAACATATGGCCTCAGGATTCAAAGGAACCAAGGGTTGGCCTCTAACAGAGATCTCCATGGGAAGACAAGTATCCTCCAAAAGTGCAAATAGTACTAATAAATACCCAAAATTGCCACCAAATAATTTACATAAATTAAATTTCACTTATATAAAGCTTCCAGGAATGCTGGAGTCTGGGGAGATTGCTTCTGAGTGTGGAATCCTTTGGCTCAGTCTATTTTCCTGTAGAGTTAGATCTTGAGTTCACGTAATTAATATAGTCCTGCACCCAGGCATCTCTGGGATTGGCACACACCAACGTTCCATTATTAGTTGTGAACCTGTGGAGTGAGGGGAGAGCACATGAGAGACCAAAGACCTTTTTAGCTGGAGATGAAAGGAAGATTTCTCTGTTACCCTCTTCCCAACTCCCTGCAGATTTCTAGAAGGGATTAAGGGACTACTATTCCATCTTCTGAAACCTCCATCAGACCTCTTGAGTCCATCTGTCTTTCTAGAGACATCTTTAGAAGAGATTATCTTGGTCTCCTTCTCAGCCTCAGATTCCTGTTGTTTCCCTTTATCTCTCCATTGGAGGGAGTTGCTTCCATCTTGCTCTTGGGAGGACCAAACCTGGGCATGGGACCATATGGACCACTGCTCTCCCTTTTATCTATCTGAGTGGCCTCATGTAGCCATTTGGCCAAATTGTCAAACAGCTTCATTTTCTCTTTCCATCATCTCACTCTTTTTCACCCTAAAGAGATTCAGTGGGTAGATACTCACACCACAGCTGGTTTGTAACACTGGCTGCCGGTCTCAACATAACTTTGCACACGATGTCTTGGGATCCGCTTGTTATAGTCATAGCAGCAGAGGGGAGAAGTTATGACGCTCCCTGTAAAGGAATGAGATCCCTAAAATTAATAAGGTCATACCTTTAGGTGCTAGAATTATCTCAGCAACATGCTTTCCATCAGGCACACTGTGGATGTGGTCCCTCATGTCTCCCTACCCTGGTTCTCTCCAGCACCAGGTATGATTCTCATACCACCTGGAGGAGAGTCAGATCTGCTCTTCTCCTCCCCAGAAGGGAACACAGAGAAAACCTGAAATATGAAAGCTGGAAGGGATGGCAGAGATCCATGCAATTTCTAACGTTTATAGAGGAATCCAATTGCCGCAGATCCCATAGGTATTTAGTGTCAAAGTCACTAGCAGCCAGTCTTGGGCCCTTTCTTATCTTTTCTCTTGCCTTGAGCTTACATATTTACCAGCACATATTGTTAAGGGTATGTTAATGCTTTCAAGTTCAAAATGCTTAGAAGGCCTCCCTGTTCCTACTTTCCCACTCTCCCCTCTCTAGCCTCCCTCTCCATACCTCCCTTACCAGACTCCTTTGATCATACTGTGGGTGCTCTTTGGCCAGAGCTCTATTTAGCTCATGATTGGAGGATACAGCCATAGAAGGCAAGAAGAAGCCCACTTACATGGTGCAGAGGATGCGAGAGAGCTGAAAGCCATGACTATGAGAATGGAGAGGGCAGCCACAGAGACCTTCATGATCCTGAGAGAGAGCAGCTGGAGGAGCAGAGCACAGGCTGAGAGACACTGCAAATCTGTGCCTGGATCGTGTCTGGATCCTCTTTTTATACAGGACTGGGAGTTCATGAAAAGATGGAATCAACAGAAAATGAAGGAAATTTCCAAGAAAGAGATGATGCCATAGTGAGAGTTTGGAAACTAAAATTCAAACTTGCCTATCAAGAGCTGACATTTTCTTCCTCATTGTGGTTTCATCATGGTGGAAGTGATGCTTATGAAGAGACAAGATAAAGAGAGAAGGATGTGAGGAGTTGGAGAGTGGTGCTCACTAGGGATGCGATGAACTTGAGTTAGTAGCAGAGACAAGCAAAACCAAACAGGAAGGTAGTAATATTAATCATCTATTTAAAGGAGGGTATTCAGAATGAGTTCCATATTGACATGCCTACCTAAATCACAAGATTGTAGATTCAGATGTAGAAGTGATCACCTAGCCCAAATTTCTCATTGATTATATCCTATGTAGGCACTATGGATCTTTATTGAACCCTCAATCTCATTGAGAAGTTAAGTTGAATTTGGCTCCATGTTTTCCCCATCCCTATCCCACTCCTGCCTTTTAGCTTATAAAAACTTCTTCAGAAGGTTCAGGGGGTATTCCCTAATTCCATAAAATGGAGCTTTGTTTGTTTCTCTCTGAAATTATCCTTTGAGAATCAATTGAATCATTCAGATTTAAGCGGTTTTTACAAAAGAATATTAGCTAAAGTGGTTCCATAAAAACAGCTGGTACAAAAGTCTGTGACACATTCCCTCAAGGACATCCGGAGTCCAGGGGAAAGTGAGTTCCAGATTAGAGAGTATAAAGATGATTAAGCAATGTGATGACTGAAACTTGTGCTTGTGACAAAGGTATAAATCACAGCCTCCATTCATGAAACAGTTAAGCAGCTCCATTAAGCATGATGAATCTTCTTGGCTTGTGATGTGGACAATGACATCCAGGTGAAACAAGACAATTGATAGGAAAGCAGGGAAAGATAGGAAGTCCCAAATCTTCCAGAAGCATTGCACCAATACATGATACAAGTTACCAATAAAGCAAGCATGATATTCATCCAGCCAATTCAGGGATGTAGACCAGGAGTGGTAAGAAAACCTGGCCAAGGTTTAAGCCAAAATCTCTCCTTAGGGATTTCCTTGTGCACAGCAGAGTTACTCTAGGAAGCCACACTTGCCCCAGTTTCTGCAATTTATCTCTTCTCAACTCCCTTAATAATTCATAGAGGATTCTTGGACTGAGGCTTTTTCCTTGACCTATTCTAACATAATTCACATGCAAGATCATTCCAATTTAAAGGCCATTTAGCACCCCAGTTTATCGCCAATATGTGAGTGAAACGTGTGTGTGTGTGTGTGTGTGTGTGTGTGTATGCTTTGTGTCTATGAATGTATGCACACAGAAATAAATACCCTCCCATTACCTGTTGTTTCTCCTGTGTCAGCCAACAAATATCCAGGAATTATGTAATAGACTATATATATACATATATACTCTAATTTCACAGACTCCACATTTTACCAGGAGAACCATGGAAGAATTTATTGCAAATGCTGGTCGAGCACAAATAGGAAATAAGTACTCTGAGATCAGGGCTCCTATCTCCTTATGTGATAAAATTACCTGCATACATTTGTATAATATTTTAAGGTCACAAAGTAATTTTTCATCTATTATCCCAGTTCATCGTTTTTTTCCCTAAAGCAAAAATTGAAATTAAATGATTTCCTTGGGGTCACATACCTAGTAAGTATCTGAGGCCACATTTGGCCTTTCTTACTTCAGAGCTGGTACTCTATCCTCAGTGCCACGATACCACCCCACCTCATTTCACCTTAAAGAGCTCAATTGATTAATTTATTATTAATTAACAAGTTCAATTAAATAATTAATTTGGCTTCTGAGGTAGGCAGGATTATTGTTGTTATCACCATTTTTTTCATGGTGAAATTGTATCTTGAAGTACATGTGAGATCTTGTCTAAATTATTTTTTCTTGACTTTTTTGGTTTTCCCAACAGTTTGGCTGAAGAGACTCCTTACCTAGTAAGTGCTGTCTTTGGGTTTACCATAATCTGTGCTGTCGTTTTTTTTTTTTTTTCCTTCTGTATGAGAGTTAAGTGAAAAGGACACGGGGAAGAATTCATACAATGACAACAAAATGTGGAAAGAAGTAACTGAAACAACTGAGAATGCTGATCAGTGGAATGACTAATCATGTTTTCCAAAAGACTGATGATAAAACTTGTTTCTCACCTTTGCCAGAGTGCACATACTTAGCACTAGAAAGGGGCAAACATTACAACCATGATTGTTTATTATGCTTATTTGTTACATTTGGCAGGTTCCTTTTGGGAGGAATGAATGCAAATTTGTGGGTGTAATGCAGATTAGATGCAGAAAAGAAAAAGACAAAAGAGTATCAACGGAAAAAATAATACATAGGAGACAGTAGAAGAAAGAAGAAAGTTCAAAAGGGGATCCAGACAAGCAAGGGAATTTACTGACCATTGTGACAAATTACCTACATACAAAATAGACCATTAAGAGCAGTTCAGGAAAGCCTAATTTTTCTCTATTGCTTCTAAATCGCATATATAACCATTTATTTGGTATTTCATCTTCTGCAACAATCTTTCCTATCTCTGTTTCTCTGTCTGATTCCCTTTAGCACTCTGTCTCTGTTTTGCTGTCTCTGTCTCTTTCTCTGTCTCTATTTCTCTATCTCTTTCTCTGTATCTCTGTCTCTGTTTCTTGATTCTGTTTCTAGCATTCTGTTTCTCTGTCTGTGTCTTTCTATCTGTCCATTTGTCTATCTCTTTCTATCTCTCTATCTCTGTCTTTCTGTCTGATTTCCTCTAGCATGCTTTTTCTGTTTGTCTCTGTGTCTTTCTGTCTTTCCATTCATCTGTCTGTCCACCTATCTGTCTGTCTGTTTCTCTCTCTCTGAATAATTTAACCTCTTCCTCTTCTTCACCCTCTTTGAGCTCGTGTTTGATAAGAAAAACACAAGATATGAATAAGTATCCTCAGTCAATCCAAACACTCCTTCTGTCTTCACATCTGTTCATCCAAGGATTATTCTCATTTAACTTCAAGTGTCTGATTGACAGTTGCTTGATACTTATCATCTTTCATTTTACAACTTACTTTGAGAGTGGGGCCACTTGACTTTTTATTTTTGCTCAATCACTAGCCTAACCCATATATATAATATATTTGCATTGTTATGACAATTATTATTTTTAAAAAGCATCATTTGAAAACTAAAAGTGGAAGTACTAAGAATTCACACCTGCTGATTTCAAATCAAAATTAGCCAATTTAACAGGGATTTTTTCCAACTTTAAAACAAGTACTTCTCTTTTTTTAATAACTTTTTATTGATATAACCCATGCCAGGGTAATTTTTTACAGCATTATCCCTTGCATTCACTTCTGTTCCGATTTTTCCCCTCCCTCCTTCCACCTCCTTCCCCAGATGACAAGCAGTCCTTTATATGTTGAATAGGTTACAGTATATCCTAGATACGATATATGCGTGCAGAACCGAACAGTTTTCTTGTTGCACAGGGAGAATTGAATTCAGAAGGTATAAATAACCTGGGAAGAAAAACAAAAATGCAAGCAGTTTATATTCATTTCCCAGTGTAAAACAAGTACTTCTTAAAGTTAAATATACTGAATCTGTATAGAAGCCCAGTTTAGCTATGCTGTACATGGTCATTCAGATTGTGAAAATAGGATTTGGACCTAGTAATTCTGACTCCAAATGTAATAAACTTTTTTTGATTATCACATCATGTGGAATAATTTCCTTTTTGATGACCCCTTTCCTCATTCTCTTTTCCATTCTGACACTGATTTTCCATTTGTCTTGAGCATATCCCTTACATATATACTATTTCCTGACAGTTCTCTCTCAGCATTATAAAATCATAGAATTGAAGATTTGAAAGGGACCCCATTAGACATACCCTACTACAACTACCTCTATAGGTAGTCACCCAAATCTATTTAATGACCTCAAAGGAGAGGAACTAAGTGCCATTTGAGGCAGCTGGTTTCAGTTTTGGACAGCTTTAATTATTGCAAGGTTGTGCTATGATTGAGTTTCTATTTATTTCTTTGTTACTTTTACTCATGAGCAATGGGTAGAATGGGTAGCATAAGCATTGCTCATGGTGAAATAGTAGTTCCATTAAAAACTAAGCAAGTACTTGAATATCAGTACAATGAACATCCTGAATTTTTTTCTCTCTTCACTAGCCATCCTACAACTCATTCTTAAATGACAGGGACTCTTGACTCTTTTTCTTCCTGATTGCTTTCCTTGGCACACTATCAGCTTCCAAATATTTTTCTTAAACTGTGTGCCCAGAACTGAATTTGGGCCACATGCCAGAATATGAATGGCATTAGACATTCTTACTCCTGGAAGCCATGTTTCTCCATTTAGATTGGACATTTGGTAAACATTCAAAGTGCTGAGTCAAAATGAGATTGTCATACACTTCAATTATCAAATTTTATTTCTTTCAGAATAAATGCTGTCTGACAAGTCTTCCCTTACCTAGTATGATAATACAGAAAATCCACCTGAACAATCCTATTTCTGTCACAGTAACTTTTTTCCCCCTGAGGCAATTGGGTTTAAGTTGACTTGGCCAGGTCACACAGTTGGGAAGTGTTAAATGTGTGAGGTCAAATTTGAACTCAGATCCTCCTGACTAAGGGCTGGTGCTCTATCCATTGCATCACTTAGCTGCCCCCAACAATCCTATTTCTGCTGAGAAAACCAAAAACACTCAGAAAACATATGGCTTGAAAAAGTTTTATTATGAAATCTTTGTCCAAAAGATGGTTATGGAATCCGACAAATGGCCTTAGGATTCAAAGGAACCAAGGGTTGGCTTCTAACAGAGCTCTCCATGGGGGGACAAGTATCCTCCAAAAGTGCAAATAGTACCAATAAATACCCAAAATTGCCACCAAATAATTTACATAAATTAAATTTCACTTATATAAAGCTTCCAGGAAGTCTGGGGTCTGGGGAGATTGCTTCTGAGTGTGGAATCCTTTGGCTCAGTCTATTTTCCTGTAGAGTTAGATCTTGAGTTCACGTAATTAATATAGTCCTGCACCCAGGCATCTCTGGGATTGGCACACACCAACGTTCCATTGTTAGTTGTGAACCTGTGGAGTGAGGGGAGAGCACATGAGAGACCAAAAACCTTTTCAGCTGGAAATGAAAGGAAGATTTCTCTGTTACCCTCTTCCCAACTCTCTGCAGATTTCTAGAAGAGATTAAGGAACTACTATTCCATCTTTTGAAATCTCCAAAAGTCCCCTTGAGTCCACTTGTCTTTCTAGAGACATCTTTAGAAGGGATTATCTCAGTCTCCTTCTCAGCCTCAGATTCCTGTTGTTTCCCTTTATCTCTCCATTGGAAGGAGTTGCTTCCATCTTGCTCTTGGGAGGACCAAACCTGGACATGGGACCACATGGACTACTGCTCTCCCTTTTATCTACCTGAGTGGCCTCATGTAGCCATTTGGCCAAATTGCCAAACAGCTTTATTTTCTCTTTCCATCATCTCACCCTTTTTCACCCTAAGGAAACTCAGTGGGTAGATACTCACACCACACCCGGGTTGTAACACTGGCTGCCGGTCTTAACATAACTTTGCACACGATGTCTTGGGATCTGCTTGTTATAGTCATAACAGCAGAGGGGAGAAGTTATGATGCTCCCTGTAAAGGAATGAGATCCCTAAAATTAATAAGGTTATACCTTTAGGTGCTGGAATTATCTCAGCAACATGCTTTCCATCAGGCACACTGTGGATGTGGTCCCTCATGTCTCCCTACCCTGGTTCTCTCCAGCACCAGGTATGATTCTCATCCCACCTGGAGGAGAGTCAGATCTGCTCTTCTCCTCCCCAGAAGGGAACACAGAGAAAACCTGAAATATGAAAGCTGGAAGGGATGGCAGAGATCCATGCAATTTCTAACATTTATAGAGGAATCCAGTTGCTGCAGATCCCATGGGTATTTAGTCACTAGCAGCCAGTCTTGGGCCTTTCTGTTCTTTTCTCCTGCCTTGAGCTTATATATTTACCAGCACATATTGTTAAGGGTATGTTAATGCTTTCCAGTCCAAAATGCTTAGAAGGCCTCCCTGTTCCTACCTTCCCACTCTCCCCTCTCCAACCTCCCTCTCCATACCTCCCTTACCAGACTCCTTTGATCATACTGTGGGTGCTCTTTGGCCAGAGCTCTATTTAGCTCATGATTGGAGGATACAGCCATAGAAGGCAAGAAGAAGTCCACTTACTTGGCACAGAGGATGCTAGAGAGCTGAAGGCCATGACCATGAGGATGGAGAGGGCAACCACAGAGATCTTCATGATCCTGAGAGAGAGCAGCTGGAGGAGCAGAGCACAGGCTGAGAGACACTGCAAATCTGTGCCTGGATCGTGTCTGGATCCTCTTTTTATACAGGACTGGGAGTTCATGAAAAGATGGAATCAACAGAAAATGAAGGAAATTTCCAAGAAAGAGATGATGCCATAGTGAGAATTTGGAAACTAAAATTCAAACTTGCCTATCAAGAGCTGACATTTTCTTCCTCATTGTGGTTTCATCATGGTGGGAGGGATGCTTATGAAGAGACAAGATAAAGAGAGAAGGATGTGGGGAGTTGGAGAGTGGTACTCAGTAGGGATGCGATGAACTTGAGTTAGTAGCAGAGACAAGCAAAACCAAACAGGAAGGGTAGTAATATTAATCATCAATTTAAAGGAGGGTATTCAGAATGAGTTCCATATTGACATGTCTATGCCCACCTAAATCACAAGATTGCAGATTTAGATGTAGAAGTGATCACCTAGCCTAAATTTCTCATTGATTATATCCTTTGTAGGCACTATGGATTTTTATTGAACCCTCAATCTCATTGAGAAGTTAACTTGAATTTGGCTCCATGTTTTCCCCATCCCTATCCCACTCCTGCCTTTTAGCTTATAAAAACTTCTTCAGAAGGTTCAGGGGGTATTTCCTAATTCCATAAAATGGAACTTTGTTTGTTTCCCTCTGAAATTATCCATTGGGAAAATAGATGTAGATCTAGATCTTTATTTGAACCCTCAATCTCATTGATAAGTTGAATTTGGCTCCATATTTTCTCCATCCCTATTACACTCTTGCCCTTTAGTTTATAAAAATTTCTTTAGAAAGTTCACGGAGTATTCCCTAATTCCATAAAATGGAGCTCCCATTAGTTTCTTTCCCTCTGAAATTATCCTTTGAGAATCAATCGAATCATTCAGATTTAAGCAGTTTTTACAAAGGAATATTAGCTAAAGTGGTTCCATAAAAACAGCTGGTATAAAAGTCTGTGACACATTCCCTCAAGGACATCCAGAGTCCAGGGGAAAGTGAGTTCCAGCTTAGAGAGTATAAAGATGATTAAGCAATGTGATGACTGAAACTTGTGCTTGTGACAAAGGTATAAATCACAGCCTCCATTCATGGAACAGTTAAGCAGCTCCATTAAGCATGATGAATCTTCTTGGCTTGTGATGTGGACAATGACATCCAGGTGAAACAAAAGAATTGATAGGAAAGCAGGGAAAGATAGGAAGTCCCAAATCTTCCAGAAGCATTGCATCAATACATGATACAAGTTACCAATAAAGCAAGCATGATATTCATCCAGCCAATTCAGGGATGTAGAGTAGGAGTGGCAAGAAGACCTGGCCAAGATTTAAGCCAAAATCTCTCCATAAGCATTTCCTTCTGCACAGCAGAATTACTCTAGGAAGCCACACTTGCCCCAATTTCTGCAATTTATCTCTTCTCAACTCCCTTGATAATTCATAGATGATCCTTGGACTGAGGCTTTTTCCTTGACCTATCCCAACATAATTCATGTGTAAAGTCATTCCAATTTAAGGGACATTTAGCCCCCAATTTATTGCCAATATGTAATTGAGTGATGATTTAAACTAAAGTGTTCCCATTTTTTAAATGGCATTAGGTGGTTTAGTCATATATGTGTCACAAGTTTTTTATATATCACATATATACATATGCATACATATGTATGTATACACAGAGATAGATAGCCTTCTTCCACCTGTTGCTTCTCTTATGCCAGCCAAAAGATATCCAAGAATTGTGTGATAGAGTATACATATATTTTAAATTCACAGAGCCCATGTTTCACCAAGTGAACTCTGGAAAAAATTATTACAAATGGTGATCATTTACAGAGAGAGGGAGTGAGGATTCTGAGGGCCTGACTTATTCCTCTGTCTCCTTATGTGATAATATTATCAGTAGATATTTGTATAGCATTTTAAGGTCACAAAATACTTTAACATCTATTATCCCATTTCATCTTCTTTTTTCCTAAAGGGAAATTTGAAGTTAGATCATTCTCCTAGGGTCACATACCTAGTAAGTGTCTAAGGCTGTATTTGAACTCAGTTCCTCCTGACTCCAGGGGTGGTATTCTAGTCACTGTGCCATCTAGCCACCCCATCTCATTTTACCTTAAAGAGTTTAATTGATGAAACTTCTTGGCTTCTGAGGCAGGCAGGCTCTTTATTGTTATCCCCATTCTACTCATGGTGAAATTGTGTCTTGAAGTATATGGTGTGAGATCTTGGTCTAAATCTGTTTTTTCCAAACTTTTCTGGTTTTCCCAACATTTTGATTGAAGAAAGTCCTTACCTAGTAAGTGTTGTCTTTGTTTTACCATAGTTTGTGCTGTCATTATTTTTCTACTTCTGTATAGAGAGTTAAGTGAAAAGGAGACAGAAGAAGAATTTATACAATGACAGCAATAAAGGGAAAAGGAGACCTTTAAAATAATTAAGAATCCTGATTAGTGATTCCATCTTGCTCTTGGGAAGACCAAACCTGATCATGGGACCACATGGACCACTGCTCTCCCTTTTATCTATCTGAGTCACCTCATGTAGCCATTTGGCCAAATTGCCAAACAGCTAATGATTAATGACATGTTTTTCAGAAGACTGATGGATAAAGCTTGCTTCCTATTTTTGCCAGAGTATATATAGACAACAGAGGACTAGAATAGGAGGGACAATTTTCAACAATGGCTAATATTTACATTTATTTTGTGTGAATATGTTTATTTGTTACGTTTGGTTTCTTTTGGAGGAAAGAATGGTGAACAGTGGGTGTAATAATGATGTGAAAAAGAAAAGACTACCAACAGAAAAAAATACATAGAAGGTAGTAGTAGAAGAAGAAAATTCAAAAGCAAATCCAGACAAGCAAGGGTATTTACTTACCACTGTGATAAATTACATATATACTTAATAGACCATTTGGAGAAGTTCAAGAAAATCAAGTGTTTTTCTATTGCTTCTAAAATCATACATATAACCATTTCTTTGGCATTTCATGCTCTGAAACAATCTTTTCTATGTCTGTTTCTCTCTGTCTTTCTGTCTGTCCATCTTTCTATCTCTGAGTCTCTCTCTCTCTCTCTCTCTCTCTCTCTCTCTCTCATATATACATACATATATGTGTCTTTCTGTTTCTGTCTCTCTATCTTTCTCTTCATTTTGATCTCTCCTCTTTCTCCCTTCTTTTTGATAAGAGAACCACAAGATATATATAGGTATCTGTGGTGTTTTTCTTCTTTAAAATAATAATGGTTCTCTCTGGGAGAAAGCAGATTTCTCGGGGAGGTTTTCTGGAGGCAGCCTTAGTTTCAGTTGAAACTAATAACCATCCAAAACGCAACCAGGTCTTAAAAGTTCAGATCTTTTATTGCCTCCAATATAGCCCGGTTAGCTTGGTTCCAAGAGCTCCCTCCAAATGTTTCCAAATCCAAAGGTTTGTCCTTCAGTCTCTTGGTTCCAAGAGCTCCCTCCGAATGTCTCCAAATTCAAAGGTTTGTCCTTCAGCCTCCAGCCAGCCAAGTGAAAAATGGAATGAATCTCTCTTGCCTCTGAGAGAGGACTTCTGGCTCTCAATCTCCCAGAGTGGTCTGTGTCTGTCCCAGCATGCTCCTCTCCAATCTAATTCAGCTGAACTCTCTTAACTGGGCCTCTGCTTTCTTCTTATATATCAGAGAGTGGGATTATGGGTTTTCTCCCATAGTGCTCTCTGGCCCTAAGAGCTTCAAGGGAGATGTGAATTCGGATATCTCATACTAAACCCTGAAATCTCTCAAAGTTTGAACACCAATGAGTAAAGGTGTGAACACAAGCATTGTATCAATTAGTTCTACTTAGTACCTTGTTTCAGGTTCTGGCCCAAAAACATCTCCTTGTAAGATCAGATCAATGATACTGAACCATGCTAAGTTAGATAATTATTATCTCTATCAACTCTAATGACTTAACAATTTGTAAAGATTCCAACAGGTATCCTCAATTAATCCAGACACTCTTTCTATCTTCATATCTGTTCATCCAAGAATTTTTTGTCATTTAACCTAAAGTGTTTGATTGCCTATTGCTTGAGACTTCTTGTTTTTGACCTTATAACTTATTTTAAGAGAAGTGGGGCTACTTGGATTTTTTGCTCATTCAGCAGCCCACTCTTATTAAAAAAAAAAAAAAAGACTATGTATACAAAAATCCATGTTTTTATAAAATATTATTTGAAAGCTACAAAGTATCAGAGTCAAGACAAAAATTCAAACCTACTGATTCTAAATCAAAATCAGTTTAAAACAAGTACTTGGTAGATTAATATTAAATATGCTGAATCTTTGTAGAAGCCCAGCTTAGCTAAGCTCTGCATCATAACTCGGACAGTGAAAACAGGATTTGGATCTAATAATTCTGACTCCAAATGCAGTATTTTTTCCTGCGGTCATGTGAAATAATTCCTGTTTTGATGACCTCTTTCCTCATTATCTTTTCCTCTCTGACATTAATTTTCCATAGTACCCTGAGAATATCCCTTACATATATGCTATTTTTTGACAGTTTCCTGACAACATCAAAGAAATGAAGAGCTGGAACTGATACAACAATCCAGTCCTCTACTAGAACTTCCTTTTTAGATAGTCACCCAAGCTCTGTTTAATGATCTCCAAAGGAGAGGAACCAACTGCCATTTGAGGCTATTAGTTTCAGTTTTGGACAGCTCTAATTGTGGGGAAGTTTTTAATTGTTATTAAGCCTTTATTTACCTCTTTGTCATTTCTAATTGCTCTTGGTAGGTACAGACAGTACAAGTGTGACCATCTTCCTCATGATGGCCCTTCAAATACTTGAATACTAGTACAATGACTGCCCTAAATATTTCTCTTTTTTCACTAACTATCCTTCCATTCATTCTTAAATGACAGGAACTCTAGACCCTTCTTATTCCTGATTACTATTCTTTAAACATTATTAGCTTCCCAATATCTTGCTTAATCTGTGGTGTTCAAAGTTATAATAGAGGCCAGAATATGGTGAGGTTAGAAATCGTTATTTCAGGAACATATGCCTCTTGATGTAGATTAGATATTTAGGGGGCCAGTCAGGGTGCAGCATCAGAGATTGTCATACATTTCAACCACTATTTTTTTTAATTCAGAACAAATGCTGTCTGAGTAATCATCCCTTATTTGGTATGATAATAAGAGGTCCAACAGAACAATCTGATTTCTTGTGAGAAAACCAAAAAGACACAAAAAGCATGTGGCTTGAAAAAGTTTTATTCTGAATTCTTTGTCCAACACATATTGGTGGAATCCAGCAGATGGCTCCAGGATTCAAAGAAACCAAAGTTTAGCTGCTAATCAAAGTTTCAGTGGGGGACAGGTGTCCTCCAAATGTGCAAATAGTACAAATAATACCCCAAAATGGCCACCCAATAATTTAAATAAATTAAATTTCACTGATAAAAATATCTCACTCAGGAAGGCAGGCATCTGGGGAGATTATTTCTGAATGTGGAATTCCTTAGCTTGGTCCATTTCTTTTTAGGGATTCATTGTTCTAAACTCTGAGGCCTTCAATTCAGCTCTGGGTCAGCTATGTACTTCTGAACCCAGCTATCACTGGGATCTGCACACATCTCCCGTCCCTTTTTGGTCAGGAACCTACAGAGCAAGGAGAGAGAATAGGAGAGATCATGGAGCTTTTCAGCTGGAGATTAAGGGGAAGTCTCTCTGTTGCCCTCTTCCCTACTTTCTGTAGCAATCTGGAAGGAACTAAGAAACCATTCTCCCAAGTTCTGACAACTCTATCAGACCCACTGAGTCCATTGTCTCTTTCTAGAGACATACCCATTAGAGATTTTCTCAACCTCCTTCCTGACTTCGAATTACTGTTGCTGCCATTCTCCTCTCTCCATTAGAGAGCGTTGTTTACCTCTTGCTCCCAGAAGGACCAAACCTAGACATGGGACCACATGGGCCACTGCTCTCCCTTTTATCTACCTGAGCTGTCTGATGTAGCCATTTGGCCAAATTGCCAACAAGCTTCATTTTCTCCTTTTATCATCCTACCCTGAATACCCTAGGAAGCCTCATTGGGTAGACACTCACACTACAGCTGGCTGGGAACACAGGCTGCTGGTCTTGTAATAGTCTATCACAAATTTTCTGGGGATCTGCTGTCTGACATGGGAGAAGCAGCAGGCGGTGGGAGTGTTGGAGCCCACTGTAAAGAAAAGAGTTGCATGAAATCAGTAAGACCATACAGTCACCCTGAAGATTCCTTGGGTGTTTGCATTATTTCAGGAACAGACTCTTCATCAGACACACTGGACATGTCATTTCTCATATCTCCCCTGTAGTACTAGACATGGTTCTCTGGAGATGGAGGAAGATGAGACCTGCAATTCCCATTCCCAGGTGGGTATCGGTGGAGGAAACATAAAAAGCTAGAGATGGATGGGATGTCAAACATCACACTGTCCAGATTCTGTTTTAGAGAGGAAAATGCTTGTCACAAGTAATTTAGTGTCAGAGCCAGAACTAGGACCAAGCTGGATGAAGTCTCAGTCTAGTGATTCTTGCCTGTCTTGCTTTTACATCTTAAATAGCAAATACTGTCAAGAGAATATTCCTAATTTCAAGTCCAAAGGCATAAAAACCCTATGTGCTCCTGCCCCTGAAATACAGGGCTTCCCCTCCCCACACTCCCAGATCTCTGTGATCACACCAAGCTAATCTGTCAGGGTTGTCCCAGAGTATTACTAGAGCCTAGGTACAGACACAGAGGCAGAAGGAAACTCACTTACTTGGTATAGAAGATGCCAGAGAGCTGAAGATCATGACTATGAGTATGGAGAGGGCAACCACAGAGACCTTCATGATCCTGAGGGGCAAAGGGGGCTGTAGGAGCAGAGCACAGTCAAAGAGACTCTGCAGGTCTGTGTCTCAATCTCATGTTTGAACCCTGATTTTATAGGGGTATCTGAGAGAGCCCATGGAGATGGAGGCAACATAAGAAAGTGGAAATTCCTCTGTAGAATATATGATGTCATGGGGGAATTGTTAACTCAAAAGTTACAAAGGAAATATAAGGCTGGTGTGAAGAAACTCAGGTACTCACCCAAAGGGCAGTTTCATCATTGGAGAAAAAAGAGGGGAGATACAGAGAGAAGTGTGTATGTGGTAGGGCGGTAAAGGTGTTAAGGGGGAAGTGGTGAACTTGTGTCAGAAGCAAAGTCAGATGAAAAAAGTGCAAAATCAAATAACAAAGGTTTAGTCATCATTTATCTAAAGAAGTATTCTTACTGCCTTGATACCATAACAACCTGTATTTTAGGAGTGTAGATTTAAAGCTAGAAATGTCATTAGTGATTTAGTCCAACACTTTCTTTTTAAAACTAAAGAAACTGTGGTCTAAAGAGATGTGACTAAACCTAGATCACAATGGCAGTTAGAAGCACTTCTTGGATATGATTCCATACCTACTGACTCTACATCTTTTCACTCAAGAAGACAAGCCCATAGCAGAAACTCCTGTCCTCTTATCAAGATCCCCAAGGAAAATTTTTGTGTAAATGAGGACAGAACAGGAACAGGCAATGGAGACATTTAATTTTGTTCCATTCCTTTTTATATGATGCTATTAGCATCCATTTGCATAACTTTTTAAGGACACAATTTTTGACATTGACCATTTAATCTTCACAATAACCATGTAAAGTAAGCAAGCTTGGTTTTCTTATCCTCTTATTTCTAAACCTTACTAGCTGTGTGATCTTTAATCTCACAGCTAACAGAGTAATAAGAGATAGTGTAGAAGAGTGGCTAAAAATTATTAGTTATCGTAATTAAGTATATTGTTTAGTTTCCATAACGAGTGAGTAACAGAGGCAGGATTCAGTCTTGCCCTTTCTGACATCAAGGAAATTCATATAAACTGTGGGGGACACTTAAAGGGAGAGAGGCAAAGTGATACTGTAGTGTGGCTGTAAGTATGAAATAATGAGTAGATTTATTCAACATCATATTAATTCAACATCATCATAGATGTGTCCTTTTTAAAAAATAAAAATGAAGTTGATTTACAATCAACAAAACATTATGTGGAGAAATACTTGAAAAGTGGATATAATAGATAGTGTTGCCACTAGATGAATTCAGGAATGATTCGAAGGAATCTCCATCCATTTCCCTCCAGTTTGCTTTGGATACAATCTTTCATGTCTAGGTATGGTGATTCTTTGGAGGATATTGCAATATATACTATAAGATGCTATATCTGATTTCTGTCTGACTGCCTTCCAGTTTTCCTAGAATATTGGGTCACATACTAATCTTTCCCCACGTGGGTGACATTCTCAAGTTGGTCAAACTCTCTTTTGGTATATAGGCAAGCTCCTGATTCAGAATGAAGTAAATGGAAGTAGGAGAAAAACTGATGCAATGACTATAATATTGTAGAGGAAAGCAACTTTGAATGAGTTAAGAATGCTGATGATTGCAATGACTCATTATTCCATGAGAAGACTGAAGATGACCCCGTCTTTCCTCTCTTTTGGCATGGGGGTGACAAATTAGAAGTATCAAATCAGTCAAGCATTTTCAGTCATTGCCAATGTTTTGGGTTGCTTTGTTATTTTTACTTAATCTGTTATATGAAAGGGTTTCTTTTGGGAAGTGATGGCAGTTAGTGGATAAGGATGGCCATCTAAAAGGAAAATCAAAGTTCAGGAATGAAAAAAAATTTAGAAACAAGAGAGAGCAGAGCAGAAATAAGAACAGAAAGAGATGCCAACAAGCAGGGAAGTTTCCCTACTATTGTGATAAAGTTAATATATATTTTAAAATAACCAAATATGAGCATTCATTGATATTTTATTATTTGTAACAAAAAGGAAACACTTTATGGTCTATAAACTTCATTGCAATGTTTTTTGTATGAAAGAAATTAGAGGAGACACTACAACATGAGTTTAAGGATCACTCCCTTTTAGTCAATAGTTTTTCTTGCAAAATTCTGCTTAGTCCTGGTATAGGTTTGAACTGTGGCTCTTCTCTATGACTCCTTTCATGTGCAGAGAGTCCAAAGTTACTTTTTCTTATGCTCAGTGTTGTCTGAGTTATGGGAGAGGAAAAAAAAGGGAAGGAAAGAATATCTTCTCAGCCAAGAAGGAAGAGGGAGAAGAAAATCAAAACAGATCTAGCATTCTCCCTTCATAGTATATTTTTTTAAAAATGGACTTCTCCTTTCTCCACAGTGTTTCATTCAGAAATAGGATCTCACTCACACGACTAGACCAGATTTTCTTGATTTTCTGTCTTTTTCCCCTTCCCCTACTAGAGTAGGTAGTGTGATATAATGGATAGATGGCTGAACTTAGTTCAAATCCTACCTCTGAAACTCACAAGCAAACAGAATGTCCTTGGGCAAGTCACTCAATCATGTTTATCCTTGAAATACCTCATTCTCTCCCATAATCCTTGAAATTCTCTGATCTCAATTCATGTCTCCAACCATCTCGAAGTACATTTCACCAGGCAATCCAGTTAACATTTTGAACTCAGCACAAGTGTTACTTCCTACAAAAATCCATTTCTAATTCCCCATGTAGACAATGCTTCTCTCCAGCCCCTGTAGTTACTGTAAATTTATTTTGTAAATAGATTTTAAAATTTATTTCTCTGGCTATGTGTAGTTTCCCTACACTGGACTTCATATTCCCTTGAACTACAAATTCCTTCTGGGTAAGGATTGTTTCATTTTTTTTCCTATCTGGGACTTCACCACCTAGCATACATCATATGGTAGCCACTTAATAAAAACTTGTGGAATCCCAATAAATGTTGTAGAGGTATTTGCTGTCCAAGATAGAAAATTGGCCTCATTGACCTCAAAGTTCCTGCCAGTCCTGCATTTCTTCAGTTCTACGCTTGCTCTTTTTTTTTTTTCATTTTATATTCTCTTTTTTAATCTCCTTTTTTTTAAAAGCTTTTTCTTTTCAAATTTGGTATTTAATTGAGGGTTTTTAATTTGCCCTTTTTCTACCTTTTTAATTGTAAAGCCAATTCACTGATCTTCTCTTTTTCTATTTTATGGAAGTAAGCATCTAGAGATATAAATTTTCCCCTAATAATCACTTTGGCTGCATCCCACAAAATAAAGTATGTCGTCTCATTATTGTCATTCTCCTGGATGGAATTATTGATTGTGTCTATCATTTGTTGTTTTTGCTCATTCATTCATTAGGATTAGATTATTTAGTTTCCAATTAATTTTGGGGCTATTTTCCTCTGGCCTTTTATTGCATATGATTTTTATTACATCATGATCTGAAAAAATGCATTTAGTATTTCTACCTTTCTGCATATGACTTTGAAGTTTTCATGCCCTAAAACATGGTCAATTTTTGTAGTTTCCATGAATCACTGAGAAAAAAGTAAAACTCCTTTCCATCTGCATTCAATTTTCTCCAAAGATCTATCATACCTAACTTTTCTAACATTGTTTTCCTCCTTAACTTCTTGCTTATTTATTTTGTGTTTTGATTTATCTAGTTCTGAGAGAGAAAAGCTGAGATCCCCCACTTGTGTTGTTTTGCTGTCTATTTCTTTTTGCATCTCTCTTAACTTCTCCTCTAGGAATTTGGCTGCTAGACTACTTGGTCCATATATGTTTAATATTGATATTCATCTTCATTATATATGGTAGCCTTTAGTAAGATATAGTTTCCTTCCTTATCTCAATTAGATCAATTTTTACTTTTACTTGATCTGAGAACAGGATTGCTACCCCTGCTTTTTAAAAAAATGTTATTAAAGCTTTTTATTTACAAAACATATGCAGGGGCAATTTTTCAACATTGATCCTTGCAAATTTTTCCATTCTAAATTTCTTCCTTCTTCCTCCCCACTCCTTCCCCTAGATGGCAGGTTGTCCAAGACATGTTAAATATGTTAAAATATAAGTTAAATGCAATATATGTATACATATTTATACAGTTATCTTGCTACACAAAAAAAATCAGATCAAGAAGGGGAAAAAAACCTGAGAAAGAAAACAAAATGCAAGTAAATATCAACAGGAAGAGGGAAAATGTTATGTTGTGGTCCACACTCAGTTCCCATAGTCCTCTCTCTGGGTGTATATGGCACTCTTCATCAGTGAACAATTGGAAGTGGGTTGAATCATCTCATTGCTGAAGAGAGTCATGTCCATCAGAATTTAGTTTCATCTGTTATTCTCTCTCTTAACCTCGACTTCCTATCTTCCTCACCCTCTCTGAGTTTTTTGGTTTGTTATGGGCCAGAACTCTGAACAAAGAATTCTTACAAGGTATTAAGTCAGTGGAATTGACAGAGACAATAGTTATCTAATTTAGCATGGTTCAGTATGATTGATTTATTTCTACAAGGAGATGTTATGGGCCAGAACTTGAAACAAGGTACTAAGTGAAATTGAGGAGACAGTGGTTAAGTCTAGTTTAGCACTGATTTAATCCTACAACAAATAATGGTTTCATAGTGACATAATGATTGGTGTATACTCAGTGTGGGGCATATAAGCAAGAAGCTCTCAGAGCCAGAAGGACAAGCGCACTAGAAGCTCTCAGAGCTTCACCCAGGATTCAGTCGGGAGATTCAGAAGCCAGAGAAAGTGGCAGGAGCTTAAGCTCTCTGAATCAAGGAGAGAGATAGGCCTCTAAGAAAGCTAACTGGGCCCCAGGAAAGGACACAAGACTTGGAAAGAGACAATAAAGGATTTGGACTTTAACATCTGGTTGCACTTGTGGTGATTACTCTGAACTGAAACAAAGGCTGCCTTCAGAGACCACAAGGAAACCTTAACAGAGAACATTATGTTTTAGAGGAGAATATTACATTGGTTGATAAGAAAAAAAATATGAATAAACATATTTCTTCAGCCAATCCAACACTCTTTGGGTCTTCACACTGTTCATCCAAGAATTTTTTCTAATTTACCCTAAAGAATGGCATTGACTAGTTGCTTAAGACTTCTTCTCTATCACCTTATGACTTACTTTGAAAGAGATAGGGCCACTTGATTTTTTCTTTGCTAAATCAACAGCTCATCCTTATATAGCATATATATGCATTGACATCCAAATTCATGTCTTTATAAACTCTCATTTGAAAAGGAATAAATATCAGAATCAGGATAAGAATTCGCACCTACTGAATCTAAATCAAAACTAGCCATTTTAGTAGAGATTCTCCAACATTAAAGGAAGTACTTGTTAAATTAATATTAAATCTACTGAATCTATATAGAAGCCCAGCTTAACTAAACTGTACATGGTCACTCATATAGTGAAGAAAGGATTTGGACTTAATTATTCTGACTAAATGCAACACTTTTTTCTGCTGTTTTGTCATGAGCAATAATTCCCATTTTGATGACTTCTTCCCTCATTTTCTTTTCCTTTCTTTTTTTTTAATAACTTTTTATTGACAGAACCCATGCCAGGGTAATATTTTACAACATTATCCCTTGCACTCACTTCTGTTCCGATTTTTCCCCTCCCTCCCTCCACCCCCTCCCCTAGATAGCAAGCAGTCCTATATATGTTAAATATGTTGCAGTATATCCTAGATACAATATATGTATGCAGAATTGAACAGTTCTCTTATTGCAGAGGGAGAATTGGATTCAGAAGGTAAAAATAACCTGAAAAGAAAAACAAAAATGCAAATAGTTTACATTCATTTCCCAGTGTTCTTTCTTTGAGTGTAGTTGCTTCTGTCCATCATTGATCGATTGAAACTGAGTTAGGTCTCTTTGTCAAAGAAATCCACTTCCATCAGAATACATCTTCATACAGTATTGTTGTTGAAGTATATAATGATCTCTTGGTTCTGCTCATTTCACTCAGCATCAATTCATGTAAGTCTCTCCAAGCCTCTCTGTATTCATCCTGCTGATCATTTCTTACAGAACAATAATATTCCATAACATTCATATACCACAATTTACCCAACCATTCTCCAATTGATGGGCATCCATTCAATTTCCAGTTTCTAGCCACTACAAACAGGGCTGCCACAAACATTCTAGCACAGACAGGTCCCTTTCCCTTCTTTAGTATCTCTTTGGGGTATAAGCCCAGAAGTAACACTGTTGGATCAAAGGGTATGCACAGTTTGATAACTTTTTGGGCATAATTCCAGATTGCTCTCCAGAATGGTCCTCATTTTCTTTTCCTGTATGACTCTGATTTTCCATTGTGCCCTGAGCATATCCCTTACATATACAATATTTCCTGACAGTTCCCTGATGACATCAGAAAAATCATAGGATTGGAGACATGGAAGGGAACCCACCACACATCTAGTTCCAGACATAACCAATTAGAGCTTCCTCTACAATTGGTCATCTGATCTTTGTTTAATGACCTCCAAAGAGATGAACCAACTGCCATATAAGGCATCTGGTTTCAGTTTTGGAAAGTTCTAATTAGTGGGAGATATATCCTATTATTAACCTTCTACGTCCTTGTCATTTCTATCCATTGCTTATTTGGGCACAAACACTACAAGTCTGACCCTCTTCCTCATGATAGCTCTTCAGATACTTCAGTATCATTACCATAAGTGCCATTAATTCATTCATTTATTCAATAGCCATCCTTCAACTCATCCTTAAGTGACAGGAATTCTGGACCTTTCTTCTTTCTGATGACTATCCTTTAAACACTATTGGTAGCCCAATATCTTTCTAAACTATGGTGCACAGAATTGAACATAGTATTAGAGGCCAGATTATGGAGGGATTAGCAATCCTTATTCTGGGAACCTATGCCTCTAGATATAGATTAGACATTGAGGAGCCACTGAACATGCTGAATCAAAAGGAGATGGTAATACACTTCAACCACCTTTTTTTCATTCAGAACAAATGTTACGAAAATCATTTCCCCCTTTCTAGTATGATAATACAGGAACTTCATCTGAACAATCCTATTTCTCCTGAGAAAACCAAAAACACACAGAAAACATATGGCTTGAAAAAGGTTTATTCTGAATTCTTTGTCCAACACATATTTGTGGAATCCAGCAGATGGCCCCAGGATTCAAAGGAACTGAAGGTTAGCATCTAACCCCCATGAGGGACAGGTGTTCTTTCAAGTGCAACTAGTGCCAATAAATACCAAAACTGCCAACCAATAATTTACATAAATTAAATTTAACTGATTAAAACAACCCAAGAAGGCTGGGGTCTGTGGTGATTGCATGTGAATATGGAATTTCTTAGCTTAGTCCATATTCCTTTAAGATTCATTGTTCTGGACTCCTGAGGCCTTTAATTTCAGGTCATTCACATAATTTTGAACCCAGGCATCGTTGGGGTTGGCACATATTTCCCTTTTCATTTTGGTCACAAATCTGTGGAATGAGAGAAGAGATGAGAGACCCAGAAGCTTTTCAGCTGGAGATGAAGGGAAGGGTAATCAATTGTTCACTTCCCAGCTTCCTCTAAATGTCTGAAAGGGATTAAGGAACCACTTTCCCATTTTTGAAAAACTCCATAAGACCTATTGAGTCCATCTGTCTCTTTCTAGAGACATGCCCAGGAGAGATTTTGTTAGCCTCCTTCCATTTATCCCTGGCACTTGGAGGCAGTTATTCCTGGGAGAAGCAAACATAGGCATCGAACCACAGGGGCTACTGCCCTCCCTTTTATCCACAGTCTCACCAGAGTTGCCCATTGTACCTCTTTGGCTAAATTCCCGAATGGTTTCATTTTTCTTTCCTTTATCCCCTTTATCCTTTACGGACACTCAGGGGGTAGATACTTACACTACACCTGGCTGGGAACACTGGCTGTTGGTTTCATAAGAGCGAATCACAAGTTTTCTGGGAATCTGGATGCTGACATAGCGGAAGCAACAGTTACCAGGATCGGTGGGACTAACTGTAAAGGAAAGAATTGCCTTAAGTTAGTACAACCATACTCTGACATTGCACATTCCTTAGATGCTTTTCATCAGGTATGCTCCTTCATGTCTCCCTAAGCCTGGTGCTCTCCAATACCAGGTCTGATCCCCATTGCACCTCGAGGAGGGTCAGACCTGCTCTTCTTGTCTCCATAAAAGGAACCTGGGGAAAACCTGACATAGGAGAGCTAGAAAGAATGGCAGAGATCTACTCATGCAAATCCAGTCTGTTATAGAAGAAGCCAGTTGCTGCAGAAAGCAAGAGTATGCAGTATCAAAGTCAGAATTAGAACCTCGTTGGACTGAAGACAATCTGGTGCTCCTTTTCTTTTCTCCTGCCTTGAACTTACATGCCAAACAGCATTGTCAAGGGCATGTTAATGCTTTCAAGCCCAAAATCTGTAAAAAACCTCTTACATCTTCACTCCTCTCTACACCCTCACCAATTTCTTTTATCACACTATGGCTGTCTCTGATCAAGGCTCTGTCCAGCTCACAAGCAGAACCTGGGTAAAGCCACAAACAGTAGGAACAAGTCCACTTACGTATTGCTGAGGATTCGGGAAAATTGAAGGCCATGACCATGAGGATGGAGAGTGCAACCACAAAGAACTTCATGATCCTGAGAAGAGAGAGGACCTGGAGGAGCAGAGCACAGGCTGAGAGACACTGCAGCTGTGTGCCTATCTCATGTTTGGGTTCCCTTTTTATGGGGTTTTGGGAGTTCATGAAAAGAGGGACCCAACAGAAAATGAATGGAAATCCTAAGAAAGAGATGATGTCATTATGAGAAATCGGAAACTAAAATGCAAAGTTGTTATTAAAAGCTGACATTTTCTTCCTCATTGCCATTTTATCATTTTGTGTGGGGGCAAACGAATTATGGGGAGAAGGAATGAAGAGAGAATTTAGATCTAGAAAGGCCCTTAGTGATCAGCTAGTTTAAACTTCTCATTGATTATAGCCCATGTATCCTCTATGGCTTTTTATCCAAACACTCAGTTCCACTGATGAGTCTGTTGGATTTGGCTCCATATTTTCCCCATCCTTACACCCTTCCTTAGCTTATGAAAGCTTCTTCTGAAGACTCAGATGTTATTCTCTGGGGTAAACTGGAGCTTCAATTAATTGGTTTCTCTTTGAGATTATCAGTTGAGAATTAATTGAATCATGCAGATTTAAGCTGTTTTTGCAATAATGCATGGTGGTTCCATAAAAACAACTGGTACAAAGCATCTTTCAAAAGCCTGGGACTCACTGTTCCAGAAGAACATCCAGAATCAAGGGGGAAATAGGCTTCCGCTTAAAGAGTGTAGAGATGATTAGGCAACATGATGACAGAGAATTGTACTTGTGACAAAAGTATAAATCATAGCCTCCAGTTGCTGCATAGTTTTCTTCCATTCATGGACTAATTAAAGAGTTCTATTAAGTGTGATAAATCTTCTTGATTTGTGATGTAGACCATGATGAAACAAGGACATTGATAGAAAATAATGGAAAAATAAGAAGTCCAAAATCTTCCAGAAATATTGCACCAATACATAATGTAATCTACCAATACTTGCTATTCTTCTAGCCAAATCAGGGATGTAGCTTGGAAGTAATAAACACATCTGATCAAAATCTCTCCTTAGATATTTCCTCCTGCACAGCAGAGGTATTCTTGGAAAGTAAGGAAACCACACTTGGTGCAATTTCTGGAATTTATCTCTTCTCAACTCCCTTGACAATTCATATTTGACCCCTGGGCTGAGGTTTTCTTGACCTAGCCTAACATAATTAATGTGTATCAGTGATACTCAAACTCTTTTTCTCAGTATCTTTACAGTATTAACAACTATTGAGAATATGTCCAAAGAGTTTTTGTTTATATGGGTTACATAATAGATATTTATCATAAATAGAAAAAAAACTAATTTTGAATTTGTAGACCCTCTGAAAGGATTTCAGAGACCTTCCAGGATTCACTGCACTACCCTTTGAGAACCACTGTGTAAAGTCATTCTACTTCAAAGGTGTATTGAGACATGATTTGACCTACCCAGGCTAAAAAGGAGTTGTGTGCTTTTGTTTCACTCATATAATAAATTTTATAGATAGATAAATAAATATAGATGTACACACACATATGTATATGTGTGTGTGTATGTTGTGTGTATAATGTATACACAAAGATCACTATCTTCCCTTCACTGTTGCTTCTCTTGTGCCAGCTGGCAGACACTCAGGAATTATTAGACAAAGTATACATAACTTTAACTTCTCAGATTCCAGATTTCACTAGAGGAACCATGGAAGAATTTGTTGCAAATGCTGCTCATCAACAGAAGTGGGGAATGAGAACTCTGAGGACCCAGCCTATTCTTCTGTTTCCATATGTGATGATATTAGCAGCATACATTTATATAACATTTTAAGTTAAGTCACAAAGTACCTTGACATCTATTAATCCACTTCATTTTTTTCTAAAGAAAATAGTGAACTTAAGTGATTTCTTTAAAATTACATGCCTAATAAAAGTTTGAGGCTGGATTTAAACTCAGGTCCTCTTGACTCTAGAGTTGATACTCTATCCATTGTGCCATCTAATGACCCCACCTAATTTTGCCTAAAGATTTCTTTTTTTTTTTAATTTTTATTTAATGATTACTTTATATTGACAACATTATCCCTTGCACTCGTTTCTTTTCTGATTTTTTTCCCCTCCCTCACTCCACCCCCTCCCCTAGATGGCAAGCAGTCCTTTATATGTTGGATATGTTGCAGTATATCCTAGATACAATATATGTTTGCAGAACCGAACAGTTCTCTTGTTGCATAGGGAGAATTGGATTCAGAAGGTATAAATAACCCGGGAAGAAAAACAAAAATGCAGATAGTTCACATTCGTTTCCCAGTGTTCGTTCTTTGGGTGTAGCTGCTTTTGTCCGTCATTTATCAATTGAAACTTAGTTAGGTCTCTTTGTCAAAGAAATCCACTTCCATCAAAATATGTCCTCATACAATATCGTTGTCGAAGTGTATAATGATCTCCTGGTTCTGCTCATTTCACTTAGCATCGGTTCATGTAAGTCTCGCCAGTCCTCTCTGTATTCATCCTGCTGGTCATTTCTTACAGAACAATAATATTCCACAACATTCATATACCACAATTTACCCAGCCATTCTCCAATTGATGGGCATCCATTCATTTTCCAGTTTCTAGCCACTACAAATAGGGCTGCTACAAACATTTTGGCACATACAGGTCCCTTTCCCTTCTTTAGTATTTCTTTGGGATAGAAGCCCAATAGAAACACTGCTGGATCAAAGGGTATGCACAATTTGATAACTTTTTGGGCATAATTCCAGATTGCTCTCCAGAATGGTTGGATTCATTCACAACTCCACCAACAATGCATTAGTGTCCCAGTTTTCCCACATCCCCTCCAACATTCATCATTATTTTTTCCTGTCATCTTAGCCAATCTGACAGGTGTGTAGTGGTATCTCAGAGTTGTCTTAATTTGCATTTCTCTGATCAGTAATGATTTGGAACACTCTTTCATATGAGTGGTAATAGTTTCAATTTCATCCTCTGAAAGTTGTCTGTTCATATCCTTTGACCATTTATCAATTGGAGAATGGCTTGATTTCTTATAAATTTGAGTCAGTTCTCTATATATTTTAGAAATGAGGCCTTTATCAGAACCTTTAACTGTGAAGATGTTTTCCCAGTTTGTTGCTTCCCTTCTAATCTTGTTTGCATTAGTTTTGTTTATACAAAGGCTTTTTAATTTGATGTAATCAAAATTTTCTATTTTGTGATCAGTAATGGTCTCTAGTTCATCTTTGGTCACAAATTTCTTTCTCCTCCACAAGTCTGAGAGATAAACTATTCTATGTTCCTCTAATTTATTTATAATCTCGTTCTTTATGCCTAGGTCATGGACCCATTTGCCTAAAGATTTCAATTAAGCATGATAAATTTTCTGGGCTTCTGAGAAAAGCAGGCTTATTATTTTTATCTCCACTTTATTGATGATGAAATTGCTTCTTGAAATATATGGTGTGAGATCTGGGTCTAAATCTATTTTCCCAGGTATACCATAGTATGTTCTTTCATTTTTTCTGCTTCTGTGTGCAAGTTTAGTATAAAGGAGACAGGGGAAGAATTTATACAATGATTGCAAAAGATCTGTGGAAATTACTGAGTATGCTGAATATTGAGATAATTTATAGTGTTTTTCAAAAGACTGATGACAAAATTTGCTTCCCACTTTTGTCTGACTGTCCATAGACTAGAGAGCACTAGAACGGGGCAAACATTGCAGCCATGGCTGATGTCTTTATTTGTTATGTTTGATAACACTTATTTGTACATTGTACATTGATATTACGTCTCTGTTTCTCTGTCTCTTTCTATCTCTGTCAATCTCTTCCAACTCTCTGTCTCTATGTGTGTCTCTCTCTGTTTTTCTATGTCTCTTACTGGCTGTGTGTGTTTCTGTTTCTGTCTCTCGGTTTATCTGTCTCTATCTGTCCGTCTGTCCGTCTGTCTGTCTGTCTCTTTTCCAATCTAATTTTATCTGTCATTCTTTCTCTAAACTTCCATTTCCCATCTTCCTCACCCTCTCTGAGCTTCTGGTTGATAAAAGAAACAAGATATGAATGTATTTCTTCATCAATCGAAACACGCCTTCTTTCTTCACACTATTCATCCAAGGATTTTTTCTAATTTACCCTAAAGGGTGAGATTGACTAATTACTTAAGACTTCCTACCTATCACTTTATGACTCACTTTAAAAGAGATAAGTGCAATTGATTTTTCTTGGCTAAATCAATAGTTCATCCTTATAATATATGCATGGACATGCAAATCCATGTCTTTATAAGCTCTCATTTGAAAACTGCTGAATTTCAGAGCCAAGATAAGAATTTATACCTGATGAATCTAAATCAAAATTAGCCAATTTAATAAAGATTCCTCCAACATTAAAGGAAGTGCTTGTTAAATTAATATTACATATACTGAATTTATATAGAAGCCCAAGTTAGCTAAGCTGTACATAGTTACTCAGATAGTGAAGACAGGATTTGGACCTAATGATTCTGACTCTAAATGCAACATTTTTTCTGCTGATATATCATGAGAAATAATTCACATTTTGATGACCTCTTCCCTCCTTCTCTTTTCCTGGATGACACTGATTTTCCATTGTGCACTGAATATGTCCCTTACATATACACTATTTCCTGACAGTTCCCTGATGACATCAGAAAAATCATAGGATTGGAGACATGGAAGGGAACCCACCAGACATCTAGTTCCAGACATAACCAACTAGAGCTTCCTCTACAATTGGTCACCTGACCTCTGTTTAAGGACCTCTAAGGAAAGGAACCAATTGCCAAACTGATTTCAGTTTTGGAAAGCTCTGATTAGTGGGAGGTGTGTCCTATTATCAACCCTCTATTGACCTTGTCACTTCTACTTATTGCTCATGTGGCCACAAACAATACAAGTCTGACCCTCTTCCTCATGATGGCTCTTCAGATACTTCAGTACTGCTGCACTAACTGCCATTAATCCTTTCCTTTTTTCATTAGCCATCCTTCAGCTCATTCTTAAGTGACAGGGACTCTGGACCCTTCTTCTTCCTGATTATTAACCTTTAAACATTGTCAGCTTGCCAATATCCTTCTAAACTGTGGTGCACAGAATTGAACATATTATTAGAGGCCGGACTATGGTGGGATTAGCAATCCTTCTTCTGAGAACCTATACCTCTCGATGTAGATTATTCATTTGGGGGCCACATACTGAATCAAAATGAGATGGTAATCCACTTTAACCACCATTTTTTCATTCAGAACAAATTGTCTGTCCATTTCTAGTATGATAATAAAGGAACTCCTCCTAAACAATCCTATTTCTATTGAGAAAACTAACAAGACACAGAAAACATATGGCTTGAAAAAGGTTTATTCTGAATTCTTTGTCCAATACATATTTGTGGAATCTAGCAGATGCCTCTAGGATTCAAAGGAACCAAAGGTTAGCTGCTAAGCAAGTCTCCATGGGGGACAAGTATCCTTCAAAGTGCAAATAGTACCAATAAATATATCCCAAACTGTCATCTCATAATTCATATAAATTAAATTTCACTGATTAAAAACAACCTAGGAAGGCTGAGGTCTGGGGAGATTGCATCATAATGTGGAATTCCTTAGCTTGGTCCATTTCCTTTTAAGATTCACTGTCGTAAGCCTCTGAAGCTTCAGTTCAGTTCTTAGTCATGTATGCACTTCTGAACCCAGTCATCATTTGGGTTGGCACACTTGTCCTGTCCCTTTTTGGTCAGGAACCTGTAGAGTAAGGAAAGAGAATATGAGAGATCAAGGACCTTTCCAACTGGAGATGAAGAGGACATCTCTCTTTCCTTCTTCCCAACTTTCTGTAGATATCTGGAAGGGAGAAAGGAACCATTCTCCCATCTGTCTCTTTCTAGACACAGCCCCAGGAGAGATTTTCTCAGCTTCCTTCCTGACCTCAAATTATTGTTGCTTCCATTCATCCCTCTCCATTAGAGAGTGTTGTTCACTTCTTACTCACAGAAGGACTAAACCTGGACATGGACCACATGGGCCACTGCTCTCCCTTTTATCTACCTGAGCTGTCTGATGCAGCCATTTGGTCAAATTGCCAAATAGCTTCATTTACTATTTTCATCATCTTACCCTATATCCCCTAAGAACTCTCAGTGGGTAGATACTCACACCATAGCTGGCTGGGAACACAGGCTGCTGCTCTTATACTATTCTATCAGAAATTTTCTGGGGATATGATGTCATGGGGGAATTGTTAACTCAAAAGTGAACATAGGAAATATGAGGCTGATGTCAAGAAACTGAGGTAATCACCTGCAGGGAAGTTTCATCATGGGAGAAAAAGGAGGAGGGATAGAAATGCGCATGTGATAGGGCGGTAAAGGTATTAAGGGGGAAGTGGTGAACTTGTGTTGGAAGCAGAGACAGGTAAGAAAAGTGCAAAATCAAATAGTGAAGGGTTAGTCATCATTTATCTAAAGGACTATTCCCACTGCCTTGATATCAGAATAATCTATATTTTAGAAGTATAGATTTAAAACTAGAAATGTCATTAGTGATTTAGTCCAACATTTTCTTTTTAAAACTAAAGAAACTGTGGTCTAAAGAGATGTGACTAAACCTAGATCACAATGGCAGTTAGAAGCACTTCTTGGATATAATTCCATACCTACTGACTCTACATCTTTTCACTCAAGAAGACAAGCCCATACAAGAAACTCCTGTCCTCTTATCAAGACCCTCAAGGAAAATTTTTGTGAAAATGAGGACAGAATAGGAACACGCAATGGAGACATTTAATTTTGTTCCATTCCTTTCTATATGATGCTATTAGAATTCATTTGCATAACTTTTTGAGGGCACAGAAATTTTTGACATTGACCATTTAATCTCCCACAATAACTGTGTAAAGTTACTAGCTGTGTGATCTTTCATTTCACAGCTAACAAGAGGTATTGTAGAAGAGTGGCTACAAAATTACTGGTAATTGTAATGAAGCATCTTGTAGTTTCCATAATGAGTGAGTAACAGATTCAGGATTCAATCTTAGCCTTTCTGATGTCAAGGAAATTTATATAAACCATGGGGGACACTTAAGGGGAAGGAGGCAATGGGATACTGTAGTGGGGCTGTAAGTATGAAATAATGAGTAGAATCCTTAGATATTAATACAATATCATCATGGGTATGTCCTTTTTAAAAACTAAAAATGAAGTTGATTTACAATCAAGAAAACATTATGTGGAGAAATGCTTGAAATGTGGATATAATAGATAATGTTGCCACTAAATGAATTCAGGTATGATTCTAAGGTATCTCCATCCATTTCCCTCCAGTTTGCTTTGGATACAATCTTTCATGTCTAGGTATGATGATTCTTTGGAGGATATTGCAATATATACTATAAGATGCTATATCTGATTTTTGTCTGACTGACTTCCGGTTTTCCTAGAATATTGGGTCACATACTAATCTTTCCCTGAGAGGGTGACATTCTTGAGTTGGTCAAACTCTCCTTTGGTATGTATGCAAGCTCCTGATTCAGAATGAAGTAAATGGAAGTAGGAGAAAAACTGATGGAATGACTATAATATTGTAGAGGAAAGCAACTTTGTGAGTTAAGAATGCTGATATTGTAATGACTAATCATTCTATGAGAAGACTGAAGATGACCCCGTTTTTCCTCTCTTTTGGCATGGAGGTGACCAATTAGAAGTATCAAATCAGTCAAGCATTTTCAGTCATTGCCAATGTTTTGGGTTGCTTTGTTATTTTTACTTAATCTGTTATATGAAAGGGTTTCTTTTGGGAAGTGATGGCAGTCAGTGAATAAGGATGACCATCTAAAGGAAAATCAGAAATGAAAAAAAAAATTAGAAACACAGAGAGAGCACAGTAGAAATAAGGAGAGAAGGAGATGCCAACAAGCAGGGGAGTTTCTCTACCATTGTGATAAAGTTAATATATACTTTAAAATAACCAAATATTAGCATTCATTCATATTTTATTATTTGTAATAAAAAGGAAACACTTTATGGTCTATAAGCATCATGGCAATGTTTTTTGTATGAAAGAAATTAGAGGAGACACTACTGCTCTTCCCTGTGACTCCTTCCATGTGCAGAGAGTCCTTAGTTACTTTTTCTTATACTCAGTGTTGTCTAGTCATGGAAGAGGAAAAAAAGAGAAAGAAAGATCTTCTCAGGCAAGAAGGAAAAGGGAAAAGAAAATCAAAACAGATCTAGCATTCTCCCTTCATAGTATATTTTTTTTAATGGACTTCTCCTTTCTCCACAGTGTTTCATTCAGAAATTAGGATCCCACTCACATGACTTGAGCAGATTTTCTTGATTTCCTGTCCTTTTCCCCTTCACAGTAGGTAGTGTGGTATTCTGGATAAATGACTGAACTTAGTTCAAATCCTGTCTCTGAAACTTACAAGCAAACAGAGTATCCCTGGGCAAGTCACTCAATCAAGTTTATCCTTGAAATTCTCTGATCTCATTTCTGAGCCCTACTTTCTTGTCTCCAACATCTGGAAGTACATTTCACCAGGCAATCCAGTTAACATTTTGAACTCATCATATTGCAGGCAAGTGTTACCTACTACAAAAATCCATTTCTAATTCTCCATGTATACAGTGCTTCTCTTCATCCCCTGTAGTTACTGTAAATTAATTTTGTAAATAGATTTTAAAATTTACTTCTCTGGCTGTGTGTAGTTTTCTTACACTGGACTTCATATTCTCTTGAGCTACAGATTCCTTCTGGGTAGGGATTGTTTCATTTTTTTTTTCTATCTGGGACTTCACCACCTAGCACACATCATATGGTAGCCACTTAATAAAAACTTGTGCAATACCAATCAGAAGATTGTCTTCATTGACCCCAAACTTCCTGCCAATCCTGCATTTCTTCAGTTCTATTCTTGCATTTTTCATTTTCTTTTTTTTCATTTTAAATTCTTTTTTTTCTTCTTTTTTTCTTAAAACTTTTTCTTTCCAAATTTGGTATTTAATTGAGGGTTTTTAATTTGCTCCTTTTCTAGCTTTTTAATTGTAAAGCCAATTCATTGATCTCTTTTTCTATTTTATGAAAGTAAGCATCTAGAGATATAAAATTTCCCCTAATAATCACTTTGGCTGCATCCCACAAAGTCTAGTATGTTGTCTCATTATTGTCATTCTCTTGGATGAAATTACTGATTGTGTCTATGATTTGTTGTTTTACCTGTTCATTCATTGGGATTAGATTATTTAGTTTCCAATTAATTTGAGGGCTATTTTCCTCTGGCCTTTTATTGCATATAATCTAAAAAAAATGCATTTAGTATTTCTACCTTTCTGCATTTGATTTTGAGGTTTTCATGCCCTAAAATATTTTTGTATAGTTTCCATGAATCACTGAGAAAAAAGTAAAACTCCTTTCCATCTGCATTCAATTTTCTCCAAAGATCTATCATACCTAACTTTTCTAACATTGTTTTCCTCCTTAACTTCTTGCTTATTTATTTTGTGTTTTGATTTATCTAGTTCTGAGAGAGCAAGGTTGAGATCTCCTATTAGTGTTGTTTTGCTGTCTATTTCTTCTTGCATCTCTCTTAACTTCTCTTCTAGGAATTTGGCTGCTACACTACTTGGTCCATATATGTTTAGTATTGATATTCATCTTCATTATCTATGGTAGCCTTTAGCAAGATATAGTTTTCTTTCTTATCTCAATTAAATCAATTTTTACTTTTGCTTGATCTGAGATCAGGATTGCTATCCATGCTTTTTTTAATTTTATTAAAGCTTTTTATTTACAAAACATATGCAAGGGTAATTTTTCAACACTGATCCTTGCAAAATTTTCCATTCCATTTTTTTTTTCCTTTTTCTCCCCCACTTCCTCCCCTAAATGGCAGGTTGTCCAAGACATGTTAAATATGTTAAAATACATATTAAATCCAATACATATTTATATACTTATACAGTTATCTTGCTGCACAAGAAAAATCAGATCAAGAAGGGGAAAAAAATCTGAGAAAGAAAACAAAATGCAAGTAAACGTCAACAGAAAGAGGGAAAATGTTATGTTGTGGTCCACACTCAGTTCCCATAGTCCTCTCCCTGAGTGTAAATGGCACTCTTCACCAGTGAACAATTGGAAGTGGTTTGAATCATCTCAATGCTGAAGAGAGTCATGTCCATCAGAATTTAGTTTTATCTGTTATTCTCTCTCTCAATGTCAACTTCCCATCTTCCTTATCCTCTCTGAGCTTTTGGATTGTTATGAGCCAGAACTCTGAACTTGAAACAAGGAATTCTTACAAGGTACTAAGTCAGTGGAATTGATAGAGACAATAGTTATCTAATTTAGCATGGTTCAATATGATTGATTTACTCCTACAAGGAGATGTTATGGGCCAGAACCTGAAATAAGGTATTAAGTGGAATTGAGGAGACAATGGTTAAATCTAGTCTAGCAGTGATTTAATCCTACAACAAATAATGGTTTCCTAGTGATGTAATGATTGGTGTATACTCAGTGTGGGGCATATAAGCACGAAGATCTCAGGGCCAGAAGGACATGCCCACTAGAAGCTCTCAGAGCTTCACCCAGGATTCAGTCGGGAGATTCAGAAGCCAGAGAAGGTGGCAGGAACTTAAGCTCTCCGAATCAAGGAGAGAGATAGGCCGCTAAGAAAGCTACCTGGGCCCCAGGAAAGGAGACAAGAATTGGAAAGAGACAATAAAGGATTTGAACTTTAACATCTGATTGCACTTGTGGTGATTACTCTGAACTGAAACGAAGGCTGCCTCCAGAGAGCCCAAGGAAACCTTAACAGAGAACACCTGTTTTAGAGGAGAATATTACATTGGTTGATAAGAGAAAAAATATATGAATAAACATATTTCTTCAGCCAATCCGAACACTCTTTGCGTCTTCACACTGTTCATCCAAGGATTTTTTCTAATTTACCCTAAAGAATGGCATTGACTAATTGCTTAAGACTTCTTATCTATCACCTTATGACTTACTTTGAAAGAGATAGGCCCACTTGATTTTTTCTTTGCTAAATCAACAATTCATCTTTATATAGCATATATATGCATTGACATCCAAATTCATGTCTTTATAAACTCTCATTTGAAAATGAATAAATGTCAGAGCTAGGATAAGAATTCCCACCTACTGAATCTAAATCAAAACTAGCCATTTTAGTAGATATTCCTCCAACATTAAAGGAAGTACTTGTTAAATTAATATTAAATACACTGAATCTATATAGAAGCCCAGCTTAACTAAGCTGCACATGATTACTCATATAGTGAAAACAGGATTTGGACCCAATTATTCTGACTAAATGCAACACTTTTTTCTGCTGTTTTGCCATGAGAAATAATTCCCATTTTGATGACTTCTTCCCTCATTTTTTTTTCCTGAATGACTCTGATTTTCCATTGTGCCCTGAGCATATCCCTTACATATACACTATTTTCTGACAGTTCCCGGATGACATCAGAAAAATCATAGGATTGGAGACATGGAAGGGAACCCACCAGACATCTAATTTCAGACACAGCTAACTAGAGCTTCCTCTACAATTGGTCACCTGATCTTTGTTTAATGACCTCCAAGGAGATAAACCAACTGCCATATGAGGCATCTGGTTTCAGTTTTGGAAAGTTCTAATTAGTGGGAGGTATATCCTATTATTATCCCTCTACGTCCTTGTCATTTCTATCCATTGCTCATTTGGGCACAAACACTACAAGTCTGACCTTCTTCCTCATGATAGCTCTTCAGTATCATTACCATAACTGCCATGAATTCATTCTTTTCTTCATTAGCCATCCTTGACTCACCCTTAAGTGACAGGAACTCTGGACCTTTCTTCTTTCTGATGACTATCCTTTAAACACTATTGGTAACCCAATATCTTTCTAAGCTATGGTGCACAGAATTGAACATCGCATTAGAGGCCAAACTATGGAAGGATTAGCAATCCTTATTCTGGGAACCTATGTCTCTCGATATAGATTAGACATTGGGGAGCCACTGAACATGCTGAATCAAAAGGAGATGGTAATACATTTCAACCACCAATTTTTTTTCATTCAGAACAAATGCTACGAAAATCATTTCCCCTTTTCTAGTATGATAATTCAGGAACTCCACCTGGACAATCCTATTTCTCCTGAGAAAACCAAAAATACACAGAAAACATATGGCTTGAAAAAGGTTTATTCAGAATTCTTTATCCAACACATATTTGTGGAATCCAGCAGATGGCCTCAGGATTCAAAGGAACTGAAGGTTAGGGTCTAACCCCCATGAGGGACAAGTGTCCTTCCAAGTGCAACTAGTACCAATAAATAACAAAACTGCCAACCAATAATTTACATAAATTAAATTTAATTGATTAAAACAACCCAGAAAGGCTGGGATCTGCGGTGATTGCATCTGAATGTGGAATTCCTTAGCTTGGTCCATATCCTTTTATGATTCATTTTTCTGGACTCCTGAGGCCTTTAAATTTGGGTCATTCACATAATTCTGAACCCAGGCATCTTTGGGGTCGGCACATATATCCCATTCCATTTTGGTCACAAACCTGTGGAATGAGAGAAGAGATGAGAGACCAAGAAGCTTGTCAGCTGGAGATGAAGGAAAGGTTACTCAGTTGCTCACTTCCCAACTTCCTCTAAATGTCTGGAAGGGATTAAGGAACCACTTGCCCATTTTCTGAAACCTCCATCAGACCTATTGAGTCCATCTGTCTCTTTCTAGAGACATGCCCAGGAGAGATTTTGTTAGCCTCCTTCCATTTATCCCTAGCACTTGGAGGCAGTTATTCCTGGAAGAACCAAACCTGGGCATGGAACCACAGGGGCTACTGCCCTGACTTTTATCCACAGCCTCACCAGAATTGCCTCAGGGACCTCTTTGGCCAAATTCTCAAATGGTTTCATTTTTCATTCCTTTATCCTCTTTATCCTTTAAGTAGACTCAGGGAATAGATACTTACACCACACCTGGCTGGGAACACTGGCTGTTGGTTTCATAAAAGTGAATCACAAATTTTCTGGGAATCTGGTTTTTGACATAGTTGAAGCAACAGGTACCAGGATCGGTGGGACTCGCTGTAAAGGAAAGAGTTGCCTTAAGTTAGTACAGCCATACCCTCATATTGCACATTCCTTAGATGCTTTTCATCAGGTATGCTCCTTCATGTCTCCCTAAGCCTGGTGCTCTCCAGCACCAGGTCTGATTCCCATTGCACCTCGAGGAGAGTCAGACCTGTTCTTCTTGTTTCCATAAAGGAACCTAGGGAAAACTGTCATAGGAGAGCTAGAAAGTATGGCAGAGATCTGCTCATGCAAATCCAATCTGTTATAGAGGAAGCCAGTTGCTGCAGAAACCAAGAGTATGTAGTATCAAAGTCAGAACTAGAACCTCGTTGGACTAGAAGACAATCTGGTGCTCCTTCTCTTTTCTCCTGCCTTGAACTTACATGTCAAACAGCATTGTCAAGAGCATGTTAATGCTTTCAAGCCCCAAATCTGTAGAAAACCTCTTACATCTTCACTCCCCTCTACACCCTCACCAGACTCCTTTGATCACACTATGGCTGTCTCTGATCAAGGCTCTGTCCAGCTTACAAGCAGAACCTGGGCAAAGCCACAAACAGTAGGAACAAGCTCACTTACTTATTGCCGAGGATTTGGAAAAATTGAAGGCCATGACCATGAGGATGAAGAGTGCAACCACAAAGAACTTCATGATCCTGAGAGGAGAGAAGTGCTGGAGGAGCAGAGCACAGGCTGAGAGACACGCAGCTGTGTGCCTATCTCATGTTTGGGTCCCCTTTTTATAGGGTTTTGGGAGTTCATGAAAAGAGGGAACCAACAGAAAATGAATGGAAATCCTAAGAAAGAGATGATGTCATTGTGAAAAATCAGAAATTAAAATGCAAAGTTGCTATCAAGAGCTGACATTTTCTTCCTCACTGCAGTTTCATCATTTTGTATGTGTGTATGTGGAGGGGGGTCTTACAGGGAGAAGGAATGAAGAGAGAAGGTGTTGAGAAGTGGAGATGGGTGCTCAGTGGGGATGTGATAAACTTGAGATAGTAGCAGAAATGGGCAAAGCTAAATAAGAAGGATAGTAATGTTAATCATCAATGAGAAGTTGGCACTCACAATGAGTTCCACATGCCACCTAGATTCTAAAATTATAGATTTAGATCTAGAAGGGTCCTTACTGATCATCTAGTTTAAACTTCTCATTGGTTATAGGCTATGTATCCTCTATGGCTCTTTATCCAAACACTCAGTTCCACTGATGAGTCTGCTGAACTTGACTCTATATTTTCCCCATCTTTACACCCTACCTTAGCTTATAAAAGCTCCTTCAGAAGATTCAAATATTATCCCCTAGTTCCATAAACTGCAGCATCAATGAATTAGTTTCTTTTTGAGATTATCAGTTGAGAATTAATTGAATCATGCAGATTTAAGCAGTTTTTGCAATAATGTATTAGCTATGGTAATACCCTAAAAACAGCTGATACAAAGCATCTTTCAAAAATCTGGGACACACTCTCCCAGAAGAGCATCCAGAATCAAGGGGAAAATGGGCTTCAGCTTAAAGAGTGTAGAGATGATTAGGCAACTTGATGACTGCGAGTTGTACTTGTGACAAAGGTATACATCATAGCCTCTGGTTGCTGGAAAGTTTTTTCTATTCATGGACTAGTTAAATAGTTCCATTAAGCGTGATAAATCTTCTTGGTTTGTGATGTAGACCATAATGAAACAAGGACATTGATAGAAAATAATGGAAAAATAAGAAGTCCAAAATCTTCCAGAAATATTATACCCATACATGATGTAATCTACCTATACTTGCTATTCTTCTAGCCAAATCAGGGATGTAGTTTAGGAGTAGTAAACATACCTGATCAAGGTTTAATTCAAAATCTCTCCTTAGACATTTCCTCCTGCATAGCAGAGGTATTCTTGGAAAGCAAGGAAACCACACTTGGTGCAATTTCTGGAATTTATCTCTTCTCAACTCCCTTGATAATTCATATTTGATCCCTAGGCTGAGGTTGTGTTCTTGAACTATCCTAACATAATTCATGTGTAAAGTCATTCTGGTTCAAAGGTGGGTTGAGACATGATTTCACCTACCCAGGCTAAAAAGAAATTGTGTGCTTTCGTTTCACTCTTATAATAAATTTTCTAGATAGATAAATAGATATAGATGTACACATATATGTGTGTGTATGTGTGTGTGTTTATAATGTGTACACAAAGATCAATATCCTCCCTTCACCTGTTGCTTCTCTTGTGCCAGCTGGCAGATACTCAGGAATTATTTGACAAAGCATATATAACTTTAACTTCTCAGATTCCAGGTTTCACCAGAGGAACCATGGAAGAATTTGTTGCAAATGCTGCTCATCAACAGACGTGGGGAATGAGAACTCTGAGGACCCAGCCTATTCTTCCATCTGTGATGATATTAGCAGCATACATTTATATAACATTTTAAGTTAAGTCACAAAGTACCTTGACATCTACAATTCCACTTCATTTTTTTCTAAAGAAAATAGTGAACTTAAATGATTTCTTTAAAGTTACATGCCTAATAAAAGTCTGAGGCTGGCTGGATTTAAACTCTGGTTCTCTTGACTCTAGGATTGATACTCTATCCATTGCGCCATCTAATGACCCCACCTAATTTTGCCCTAAAGATTTCAATTAAGCATGATAAATTTTCTTGGCTTCTGAGAAAGGCAGGTTTATTGTTTTAATCTCCATTTTATTCCTGATGAAATTGCTTCTTGAAGTATATGGTGTGAAATCTGGGTCTAAATCTATTTTCCCAGCAGATTCAAGTTCTTACCCATATATACCATAGTATGTTCTTTCATTTTTTCTGCTTCTGTGTGAGAGTTTAGTAAAAAGGAAACAGGGGAAGAATTTATGCAATGATTGCAAAATATCAGTGGAACTTAGTGAGTATGCTGAACATTGAGATGATTTATCGTGTTTTTCAAAAGACTGATGATAAAATTTGCTTCCCACTTTTGTCTGACTGTACATAGACTAGAGAGCACTAGAACGGGGCAAACATTGTAACCATTATTTGTTATGTTTGATAATACTTATTTGTACATTGTACATTGATATTGTGTCTCTGTTTCTCTGTCTCTTTCTATCTCTGTCAATCTCTTCCGACTCTCTGTCTCTATGTGTGTCTCTCTCTATCTCTCTCTTATTCTCTCTGTGTCTCTTTTTTTCTGTCCCTATCTCTGTCTTTGTCAATCTCTGCATCTCTCTGTCTCTGTGCATGTCTCTGTCTACGTCTCTTTCTGGCTGTATGTGTGTTTCTGTTTCTGTATCTCTATCTGTCTCTGTCTGTCCATGTGTCTGTCTGTCTGTCTGTTTCTCTCTTTCTCTCTTTTCCAATCTAGTTTTATCTATCATTCTCTCTCTTAACCTCCACTTCCCATCTTCCTCACCCTCTCTGAGCTTCTGATTGATAAGAGAAAGAAGATATGAATATATTTCTTCAGCCAATCAAAACACTCCTTCTGTCTTCACACTTCATCCAAGGATTTTTCCTAATTTACCCTAAAGGGTGGGATTGACTAGTTGCTTAAGACTTCTTATCTATCACCTTATGACACACTTTAAAACATATGAAACAAGGACTTCGATTATGGAGCAATTTTAAGCACAGAGCAATCATAGATATCAGCAGGTGCTATTTTATCGAATAAAAATAGAATTCATGTTAAAGAAGAGAAAACAAGGTATGAGTGAAAGATGGAGATGGGTGTGAATATAACAGTACTCTTTAATGTGTTCAGAAGTGGTAGAGTGGGACAGGCAGCTCCTTCAATTGTCCTGAAATATGTTTAAAATGAAACTTTCCTATCCTGAACAGGAGTTAGCAGATCTAGGACCAGAACAGGACCTGCCTCTCACTATTAACATCACCAAATGGAACAAGCCCTTTCTCTGGTCTGCAGTGTTTTTTCTTCCATAAGGAAAGTATTGCCCAAGACAACTAATGGTCCTCCAGGGCCTAAGTCTACATTCCTCAAACCCAGGAAGTTGTGATATCCAAGGTGTATGAACATCATGCTGCTTACTCATTCAAATCAAAAGCCACCCTCACTCTCCTTCCTAACTGGTTTTGCATCTTATTCATCATTCTCTGTTGCCATCTCTAGTTTGTTTCTTCCCCCACAGCATCCTTGTCACACCATCACACACACAATTCTCTCTCTTTCCACTCCACTCTATCTCCCATGAGGAATCTACATTGAGGAGCCAAACCTCAGCCCTTCCACAGCCTTACATTTTCTGGGCTCCTTTTCCAACTTCCATCATGACACATGCAGTTTCTTGTAGTATATGATGTGTCATATTGGTCTAAGCTCAATTTCTCTTGGCTGCTTTCCAGACCCAACTGCCTGATTTCTTTGGGTTTACTAAACACCCTGCATCCATCTTTACTTGCTTCTGTTTCTGAATGAAGTAACCAGAATCTGGAGAAGAACTAACAAATGAGTGAAATATTTTCAATGAGAACAAATTCAAATGACTCTCTCCCTGCAATAAGTAATCTTTCCAGCAGAAGACTGAAGATGAAGGGTGTTTCCCCCTTTTGCTGGGTAGGTGATAAATGAGAAATACCACATGAGACCTATGATCATCACTTTCCTTTGATTATACTGTCTCTTATGTAGGAAGACACCTTTGAAGCAACTGACAACAAAGCAAAACTAAGGGATGACAGTGCATTCAAGTCACAGAACTATTGTGAACCTTTGATTGTCCAATAATGCTACATGAATCTTATATGATAAGAATAGAATCCCTTTTCCTGAATCCCTTAACCCCAAATAACATTGAATCCACGGCAAAGAGATCAATCCTTAAAAAGTTTTACTCTCAAATTTTTATTCTATAGATGTTCATGGAATCAAGCAAATGATTTCAGGATTCTAATTAATAGCACATAAGCATCCAAGAGAAGTCCCCATGGGGAACAGGTATATTCCAGAAATGGAACAATAGTACTAATAAATAACCAAAGGTGCCACCAAATAATTTACATAAATTCTCACAGAGAAGAATGAATTATAATAAGGGAAAGCATCTCAAAAAAAACTGGACTTTGGGGAGAATGCATCTGACTGGGGAATTCCTCAGCTTGGTCCCTTTCCCAGAAAGATCTCTTGTTTCAGGCCTCTGAGCCCCTCAGTTCAGCTCCAGATCTTCCACATAACTCTGCACCCAGGCATCAGTGGGATTGGCGCACACCTGCCGGCCCCTTTTGGTCAGGAACCTGGGGAGGGAGGAGAGGATACATTAAGAATCATGGAAGAAGAGGTGTTTCTTTCTGTTCCCTCCATGTCCAGCACTGACCGCTTCCTGCACATCTCTGCAGGGACAGAAGGGAAAATTCTCATCTCTAGAAATATCTCTCAGACCCTTCTGAGTCAATTTCATTCTCTCTAGAGACTTATCCACTGGGGAGTGTCTCAGGAAGCCCCTTCTTGAAATAAAATTTCTCTTGCATCAGCTGGGTAAGTAGCTCCATAGAGCCAGAGACAACCTGGGGAGCTATTTTTCCTTGTCACCAGCTGTCACCTGGGTGACCTGATTCATCTCTTTGACCAAATAGCCCAATGGTCCCATTTCTTCTTTCCAACCTCTCCCTGTATCCCCTGGAGAATTTCAGTAGAAAGATACTCACACCACAGCTGGCTGGGAACACAGGCTGCTGGTCTCATAATAGTCTGTCACAAATTTTCTCTGGATCTGTTGGCTGACATAGGAGAAGCAGCAGGAGATGGGAGGGTCAGAGCCCACTGGAAAGAGGAGAAGGGAGGCAGGAGATTGGTGAGATCACATGTCCACACCTTCTCTTCCTTAGCTGCAGACTCCATCCCAGGGACCCTCTCTGCATTAGGCGCACAGGGGACCCGTACTTTCATGTCTCCCTTACCTCACTTCCCTCCAGTACCGAGTGTGATTCTCACTATGCCTGGAGGATAATCTGAAGAGCAGCTCCCGTGCTCACTGTGTACATTTTGAACAAAAATAGCTTGGGAGCTAGAAAGAATCTCACAGGTTTGCTCAGACAATTCCTGCCTTTGGCAAGAAAGCTGCTTGCTAGGAACCATATGAGTAATTAGTGGCAGAGCCAGAATGAGACTTCAGCCAGACACAGAACTCAACCTAGTGCCCTCTCCTATTTCCATCTAACATTTAACAAGCAAATACTGTCAAGGGCAGGTGAATACTTTGGAATCCAAGGCACATAAATCCTACCCTTCCCTTTCAGGACTCCTCCTTCTCAAGTTAAGATGATCCCTGTGGTTAGAGCAAGGATCTATCCAGCCCATGACCTCCCCCTGGGCACAGCCACAAAGGGCAGAAGGAAGTTCACTTACTTGGTGCAGAGGATGCCAGAGAGCTGAAGGCCATGAGCATGAGGATGGAGAGGGCAGCCACAGAGACTTTCATGATCCTGAGAGGAGAAAGGAACTGGTGGATCAGGGCACAGGCTGAAAGATTCTGGAGATCTGTGCTTCTGGCTCATGCTTGGACCCTCTTTTTATAGGGGCATCTGGGAAATCCCAGAAAGAAAGCATAAAACAGAAATGGAAATTCCGGTGGAGAAGTGATGTCATGGTAGGAGATGGAAAGTAAAACTGAGCCCAGGAATTCTAAGGCTTCTGTCAAGGCCCGAGGTTCTCACCCCAGGACAGCTTCACTGTGGGGGAAATAGGAGGGGGGATGAAGAGGGAAGATGTCTGCCTGTGGTGAGTGGCAAGGGTGCTAAGGGGGAAGTGGTGAACTTGTAATAGTTGCAGAGACAGATGAAACCTATGCAAAAACAATAGGAAAGAGAGTTTTCTTGCCAGAACATGAAAGAATATTCAATCTGACCTTCATACTGTTTGATATCATAACTGCCTAGATTTTACCATTGTAGATTTAGAATTAGAAGGATAATTCTGCTTCAACATTTATGTTCCAGCAAAATAATAATTTTTAAAAACCAACAAAAACTTCTGTTTAAGAAAAAAGTGACTTGTCCAAGATCACACTGGTGGTTAGAAACAGATTCTAGATATATTTCCAGATCTCCTGATTCCATATCTTTGTATTGACAGACCATGATCCATATGGAGAAACCTACATTATTCTTTTAAGAACACTCAGGGAGAATTCATGTAGAAATGGGGATCACAAGCCAGTCGATGAAATGAGGATTCCAACTCTCTGTCTGCTTTGTTGTGTGATGCTTCTAATTTGCAACAATTTGACAGTTTAAGGATACAAAAGATTATGACACTGATTATCTCATATCATCTTTACAGTAACCTTACAAAGCAGGTAGAAATGATATTCTTATGTGTCATCTATTTAGGAACTTGACCTAGAGTGGACAGAGAATTGAAGTCAAGAACATGAGTCCTGATCCCATGACACTTATTAGCTCTGATCTTTCACCTCATATTGCCTCCAGTCAACATTTTAATTATATCACTTGTAGACTAATTGCTCTATAATTATCAATTCTTGCTGGATGGCTTGTCCAAATTTTCATAACCAGGAAGTGATATGTTCAAGACTCAATTTTAGGACTTCTGATTTCAGAGAGGGTTTGAGAAAATCAAAGACTATCCTGTCGAGGGAAAAGAGAGTGAATCTCTGGGGAGGTGGGTACATATGAAACAATGACCAGAATTTAGGGGGCAGTTTTAATAATGAACATAATGAACATAGATATTAGCAGAGGCTGGTTTATCCAATAAAAATAGAACTCATGTTAAAGAGAAAATAATTCATGAGTGGAAGATGGAGATGGGTGTGGAGATATTGGTACTCTTTAACCTGTTCACAAGTTGTAGGATGGGACAGGACTCGCCTCTCACTACTGGAATTAACAAATGACTTGTAGGGTGAGACAGAACTTGCCTCTGGAGTCACCAAATGGAAAAAGCCCTTTCTCTGGGCCCCAGTGTTTTTTCCTGCATAAGGAGGATAGTTGTCCAAGACAACTAATGGTCCTTCAAGTCCTAAGTCTACACTCCTGAAACCCAGGCAGCTGTGATAGCCAAGTTGTATGCAGATCATGCTGCTTACTCATTCAAATCAAAAGCCATCCTCACTCTCCTTCCTAACTGGTTTTGCACTTGCTTCATCATTCTCTGATGCCATCTCTAGTTTGTTTCTTCCCCCACAGCATCCTTGTCACACCACCACACACGCAATTCTCCTCTCTCTGTCCTCTCCACTCTACCTCCCATGAGGAAACTACACTGAGGAGCCAAACCTCAGCCCTTGCACAGCCTTACATTTCCTGGGCTCCTTTTTCAGTTTCCGACTTCCAGTTTCTTGTCTATGATGTAACATATCGGTCTAAGCTCAGTTTCTCTCTGGCTGCTTTCCAGACTCAGCTGCCTGATTTCCGAGGATTTGCTAAACACCCTGTATCCATGCTCACTTGCTCCTGAATGAATTTTTCTGAATTTATGAATGAATGCTTATGAAGTAACCAGAATCTGGAGAAGAACTAGCAAATGAGTGAAATATTTTCAATGAGAACAAAATCACATGACTATCTCCCTGCAATAAGTAATCTTTCCAGCAGAAGACTGAAGATGAAGCCAATTTCCCCCTTTTTCTAGTGAGGTGATGGATGCAAAATACCACATGAGGTAGATATTTTGACCCATGGATATCACTTTTCTTTGATTATACACATTCTCTTTTATAGGAAGACTCCTTTGAGGCAACTGACAGCAATGCAAAACTAAGAGGAAAAGAAAGAAAGAGAAATAATGAAAATTGAGAGGAGAAAAGGAATTCTAGAAGGAGAGACAAGTAAGGGGATTGATTTACTGTTGTGATAAACTCAGCACAAGTTGTGTTCCTGAAAACACAAGAGTATATTCAAAAAAAGGTCACAGATTCATACACCCTTCACTTTTCTATTCTTCATATGTAGAAATGTTTACATTTCTGGATCTTATTATTCAGAATAAAAAATAGTTAATGAATGAAATGTGAAAGTCATGGCAAGTTGAGAGACACTCTGACAAGAGCCTGCATATCACTTCCTTCTGGTGAGTGGATGGGGTTATAGAACCCAACCCTGATTTGTTAGGTTTGGACTGTGGCTACTCTCTGGGCTCGGGGCTTCCTCTTCCTTCTGTGTCATGAGTTTGTTCCTTAGTGACATACTAGCTAAATTGAGTGACATGAGACATAGAGAGATCCAAGAGAATATAGAGATCCAATATGGGAATGTCATAGGAGTATATCCTCAAAAGAGAATCACAAGTTCAGTGCTAAGTAAAGCTATAGAAAAAGCTTATTTAGATTTTTCAATAGAACACAGGAGCTCTGAGAGATGAAGGAAAGAGAGAAAGAAAAAAGGTTTCACTATACACTCCTGATCCAAGAAAATAGAGAGAAGAATCAAATCTGAGCTTTAACATCCCCTCTTGTCTACAGATAGAAAGAAAACTTCTTTTTCCTTGAATTGTAGACTGAAACAAGGCTCCCACTCACATACAACTGAGTCAGATTCTGCCTTTGTGCAGAGGTGGTGTATTGCAATGGGTAAATGGTTGAATTTGAGGCAGGGAGAACGAGGTCAAAATCCTACCCCTAATACTGACTAGCCTACAAAGAAAGCCTGGAAAGTCATCCAATCATGCTCAGTCTATAGACACTGACCCTCCACTTTCCTAATCCTTTACATTCCCAAAGTTTTGCTGACCTTGTTCCCCCTTCATGTTAAAAGCTTTGTTTCAAGCTATAACAGACATTCAGAAACTCATGGTGTAAAATCTCCATTGACAAATAAAATTCAATTATTAAAGGAGATCAAGAAATGTACAGGTACCTCTTTGGGCTTCCCTCACTTGGGTTTTTCCCTCCAGGGCTATTTTATGACCCATTCAACTTTTAGGAGGAGAACAGGATTGATTTCCTCTTATTGCCTGTGGTGACCATTCCAAATTAGCCTGGTAGATACAAATTATGCTATTGTTCAAAGTGTAGAGCAGTGTGGGAACTCAGCCTTGAATATTTCACAGCTGTATGATTGTGGAAAAGTCACTTAATATTTCAGACCTCACTTTCCTCTTCCATTAAATGGAAATAAATATAGTCCTTCTCCCTATTTCACATGGGTTGTTGGGAGAAAATTCAGTTCTTTGGAGACTTCAAAATGCCCCTTTGAATGAAAGTTCTGGAATTCAGGATCAAGGATTTGGATTTCCAAATCCAAGTACATTAGAGGGCAGAAAGTCTACTATGAACTCATTTTCCTTCCCAATTCCTGTCAAATCTCCCTTGAGACTTCATTTCCTCAAAAAGCTCATGTTGCAGACAGTGCAGGGAGATGATATCACTGCCCACCTATCACCATCATAACTAATCAAAATCAGCAATGAATACTACACAACCTTTGCTCAATAGAGCATTTTATGGATATTAAAGAATGTTCCCTGTTATTTCATGTCAGACTTAGGGATCTGTTGGCTTAAATTATTTTAAGGAATAGCCTTGAAGATTAAATCTTGAAGGAATTGACAAAGATCACATACTTAATACTTGACAAAGGCCAATTGGAAACTCCAAGGAAAACCGGATGCATTTCAGGAACATATATATGGAATAGTGTGTAGAATACTGGTCATGGAATGAGCCAGATTCATCTTCCTAAGCTCGGACACTTTCTAGCTGTGTGAGCCTGGGCAAGTCACCTAATCTGGTTTGCCTTAGTCTCCTCATCTGTCCAATAAACAGAAGAAGAAAATGGCCAATGACTCCAATATCTCTGCCAAGAAAATGCCAAAGGGATTCACAAAGAGTTAGATATAACTGAAATAACTGAGCAACAATAACAAAAAAAATAGTTATCTACTCAAACAAGTGACCGAAAAAATCCCCACTATCACATTCTTTGTGGATGGTCACCTAGCTTCTGTTTACAAACCTACATGGGAAAGGGATCTCACAACACCTTAACACAGTCCATTTCACTATGGAGAGCTATCAGTCTTGTTTTTCCTAATGTCAGGACCAATTTAGATCCTAACAAATCACGTCCTTTGCCTTTGTTTCTATCCATGAGTCCTAGAGAGCACTCATCTCAATTTTTCCAATACTTAAAAGTAGAAATCATGGGTCTTCTCTTTCCCCACTGACTGTCTCTAGTTCCTTCTAATAATCTTTTTTTGATTCTAGGCACCTGACATCTTTGATTGCCTTTCTATAGACAATGTCCAGCTACCCAAATGTTCCTCTGAAACTGTGATTACCAACAGACCACAAGATTCCCAAATGGTCTTATGAGATCAGAGCAGTAGCCATATTGCTTCTCTGTTCCTGGAAGCTTACTTCACAGTAGGGATCAATCTGGGATTTGAGGAGTCAACCTGCTGACTCAAAGTAAGATGGCAGTACATTCAACTCACAGAGCAATTACAGAACTCGGGTTGTCCAATGATGCTACACCAATCTTATATAAGAACAGAACCCCTTCCCCTGAACCCCTCATCCCCAATGGACATTTAAATCACAACAAAAAGATATGATTTTGAAAACTTTTATTCTGAAATCTTCATGCTACAAATGTTCATGGAATGGAGCAGGGGATCCAAAAGTCTCTCAGGAAGAGAGGCCAGGATGTAGTAGAGGGTCCCATGGGGACCAGTTGTCTTCCAGAATAGTACTAATAAATACCCAAAGTCACCACCACTTAAATTAAATAAGTCTCACAGAGAAGAATGAATTATCATAGGGCAAGTTAACTCTGGAAGGCTGAACTGTGGAGAGAATTCATCTGACTGGGGAATTCCTCAGCTTGGTCCATTTCCCAGAAAGAGCCCTTATTTCAGGCCTCTGAGCCCCTCAGTTCAGCTCCAGGTCTTCCACATAGCTCTGCACCCAGGCATCAGTGGGATTGGCACACACCTGCCGGCCCCTTTTGGTCAAGAACCTGGGGAGGGAGGAGAGGAGACATTAGAGAACATAGAAGAAGATATATTTCTTTCTGTTCCCTCCATGTCCAGCACTGACCACTTCCTCCACTTCTCTACAGAGACAGAAGGACAATCCTCATCTCTAGCAATATCTCTCAGACCCTTCTGAGTCAATCGCATTCTCTCTAGAGGCTTGTCCAATGAGAAATCTCTCAGGAAGCCTCTTGTTCAAATAAAATTCTGTAAATCAGCTGATGGCTCCCCTTTTCCCTAAGTAGCTCCATGGAGAACCCAACTTTAGCCAGAGACAACCTGGGGGGCTTCTTTTCCTTGTCACCAGGTGTCACCTGGGTGACCTGATTCATCTCTTTGACCAAATAGCCCAATGGCCCCATTTCTTCTTTCCACCCTCTCCCTGTATTCCCTGGAGAAGTTCAGTAGATAGATACTTACACCACAGCTGGCTGGGAACACAGGCTGCTGGTCTCATAATAGTCTGTCACAATTTTTCTCTGGATCTGTTTGCTTACATAGGAAAAGCAGCAGGAGGTGGGAGGGTCAGAGCCCACTGGAAAGAGGAGAAGGGAGGGAGGAGATTGGTGAGGTCACATGTTCACACTTTCCATTCCTTAGATCCTGACTCCATTCCAGGGACCCTCTCTGTACTAGGCACACAGGGGATGGGAACTCTCATATCTCCATTACTCCTCTGCCCTCCAGTACCAGGTGTAATTCTCACTATGCCTGGAACATAATCTGAAGAGAGGTTCCCATGCTCACTGTGTACATTTTGAAAAAACTTGTTGTGTAGGAGTTCACAGGTCTGCCCAAACAATTCCTACCTTTGGTAACAAAACCATTTGCTAGAAACCATATGAAAGCCATAATGAGGACTTAGACACAGACCTCAAGCCATTTTTACCCCCCTGTCCTATCTTCATCTAACATTTATCAAATAAATACTGTCAAGGGCAGTTAAATACCCTGAAGTCCAAGGCACATAAATCCTACCCTTCCCTTTCAGGACTCCTCTTTCTGAAGTTAAGATGATCCTTGTGGTTAGAGCAAGGATCTATCCACCCCATGACCTTCTCCTGGGCACAGCCACAAAGGGCAGAAGGAAGTTCACTTACTTGGTGCAGAGGATGCCAGAGAGCTGAAGGTCATGAGTATAAGGATGGAGAGGGCAGCCACAGAGACCTTCATGATCCTGAGAGGAGAGAGGAGCTGGTGGATCAGGGCACAGGCTGAGAGATTCTGGAGATCTGTGCTTCTGGCTCATGCTTGGACCCTCTTTTTATAGGGGCATCTGGGAGATCCCAGAAAGAAAGCATAGAACAGAAAAGGAAATTCCGGTGGAGAAGTGATGTCATGGTAGGAGATGGAAAGTAAAACTGAGCCACTGTGGGGGAAATAGCAGGGGGGATGAAGAGAGAAGATGTCTACATGTGCTGGGTAGCAAGGGTGCTAAGGGGGAAGTGGTGAACTTGTGATAGCTGCAGAGACAGATGAAACTTATGCAAAAACAAATAGGAAAGAGATGTTTGTTGACCAAGAATATGAAAGAATATTTAATCTGATCTTCATGCTGTTTTGCTATCATAACTGCCTAGATTTTACCATTGTAGATTTAGAGTTAGAAGGATAATTCTGATTCAACACTCTTATGTTCCAGCAAAAAATAAGGGAAAAAAAAAAAAGAACAACAAAAACTCTTGTTCCAGAGAGAAGTGACTTGTCCAAGATCACACTAATAGAAACAGATGTTGGATATCTTTCCAGATCTGCTGACTCCATGTCTTTGTATTGACAGACCATGCTCCATAGGGAGAAACCTACATTAGTCCTTCAAGAGCATTCAGGGAGAATTCTTGTGGAAATGATGGTCACAAACCAGTCAGCAAAATGAGTATTCCATCCCTTTGTCTGCTTTGTTGTGTCAATTCGGCAATTTAATGATACAAATTTTATATCATTGGAGGATACAAAAGATCATGACAGTGATTATGTCAGATCATCTTCATGTAACTTTATAAACAGGCAGAAATGATATTCTTATGTCTCATCTATTTAGGAGACTTGCCCTAAAGTGGACAGAAGATTGAAGTCAAGAACACCTGAGTCCTGATCCCATGACACTTACTAGCTCTGTGACCTTTCACTTCATATTGTCCGCAGTCCAAATTTTAAACAGGTTATTTGTAGACTAACTTGCTCTATAATTATCATTGGCTTGTCCAACGATGGTTTGTCCAAATTGTAATAACCAGGAAGTGAAATGTTCAGGACTCAACCTTAGGACTTCTGATTTCAGGCAAGGTTTGAGAAAATTAAACAGTGTGCTGTCAGTGGAGAAGAGGCAATATGAGAATAAATCTCTGGGGAGGTGGGTACATGTGAAACAATGACTAGAATTATGGGGTAATTTTAAGTACATGCTGATCATAAGTATGAGCAGTGGTTGTTTCATCCAATAAAAATAGAATTCATGTTAAAAGAGAAAAAATGTTGAGGGGAAGATGGAGATGGCAGTGGGTATAATGGTACTTTTTAATGTGTTCAGAAGTGGTAGAGTGGGACAGGAAGCTCTTTCAATTGTCCTGAAATTTAAGATGCAACTTTCCTATCCTGAACTGGAGTCAGAAGATCCAAGACCAGAAAGAGGACCTGCCTCTCACTATTGACATCACCAAATGGAACAAATCCCCTTTTCTGGGTCCCAGTGTTTTTTCTTCCATAAGGAAAGTATTGCCCAAGACAACTAACGGTCCTTCGAGTCCTAAGTCTATACTCCTAAGGCCCAGGCAACTGTGATATCCAAGTTGCATGAACATCATGCTGCTTTCTCATTCAAATCAAAAGCCACCCTTACTCTCCTTCCTAACTGGTTTTGCACTTGTTTCATCCTTCTTTGCTACTATCTCTATTTTGTTACTTCCCCCATAGCACCCTTGTCATATCACCACACATACAATTCTCCTCTCTCTGTCCTCTCCACTCTATCTCCCATGAGGAAACTACACTGAGGAGCTAAACCTCAGCCCTTGCACAGCCTTACATTTCCTGGGCTCCTTTTTCAGTTTCCAACTTCTACTTTCTTGTCTATGATGTAACATATATGTCTAAGCTCAGTTTCTCTCTGGCTGCTTTCCAGACCCGAGTGCCTGATTTCTTGGGGGTTGCTAAATACCCTGCATCCATCCTCACTTGCTTCATTTCGGAATGAAGTAACCAGAATCTGGAGAAGAACTAGCAAATGAGTGAAATATTTTCTTTTTTTTTATTATTTTATTTTATTTTATTTTTTATTAATTTCTTTATTTTTATTTTTTTTACATTATCCTTTGCACTTATTTCTGTTCCAATTTTTTTCCCCTCCCTCCCTCCACCCCCTCCCCTAGATGGCAAGCAGTCCTTTATATGTTGGATATGTTGCAGTATATCCTAGATACAATATATGTTTGCAGAACCGAACAGTTCTCTTGTTGCATAGGGAGAATTGGATTCAGAAGGTAGAAATAACCCAGGAAGAAAAACAAAAATGCAGATAGTTCACATTCATTTCCCAATGTTCTTTCTTTGGGTGTAGCTGCTTTTGTCCGTCATTTATCAATTGAAACTCAGTTAGGTCTCTTTGTCAAAGAAATCCACTTCCATCAAAATATGTCCTCATATAATATCGTTGTCGAAGTGTATAATGATCTCCTGGTTCTGCTCATTTCACTCAGCATCAGTTCATGTAAGTCTCGCCAGTCCTCTCTGTATTCATCCTGCTGGTCATTTCTTACAGAACAATAATATTCCATAACATTCATATACCACAATTTACCCAGCCATTCTCCAATTGATGGGCATCCATTCATTTTCCAGTTTCTAGCCACTACAAATAGGGCTGCTACAAACCTTTTGGCACATACAGGTCCCTTTCCCTTCTTTAGTATTTCTTTGGGATATAAGCCCAATAGGAACACTGCTGGATCAAAGGGTATGTACAATTTGATAATTTTTTGGGCATAATTCCAGATTGCTCTCCAGAATGGTTGGATTTGTTCACAACTCCACCAACAATGCATTAGTGTCCCAGTTTTCCCGCATCCCCTCCAACATTCATCATTATTTTTTCCTGTCATTTTAGCCAATCTGACAGGTGTGTAGTGGTATCTCAGAGTTGTCTTAATTTGCATTTCTCTGATCAATAATGATTTGGAACACTCTATGAGTGAAATATTTTCAATGAGAACAAATTCAAATGACTCTCTCTCTGCAATAAGTAATCTTTCCAGCAGAAGGCTAAAGATGAAGGGTGTTTCCCCTTTTTTCTGATGAGGTGATAGATGTGAAATACCCCATGAGATAGACATTTTGACCCATAGATATTATTTTTCTTTGATTATACACATTCTCTTTTATAGGAAGACTGTTTTGAGGCAACTGACAGCAGTGTGAAATGCAGAGGGAAAAAAAAAGAAAGAGCAATAATGAAAATTGAGAGGGGAAAGGGAATTCTAGAAGGAAAGACAGGTAAGGGAAATGATTTTCTGTTGTAATAAATTCAACACATTCCTGAAAACACAAGAGTATATTCAGAAGGTCACAGATTCATACACCCTTCACTTTTCTGTTCTTCATATGTAGAAATGTTTACATTTGTGCGTGTTTTATTATTCAGAATAAAAAATAATTATTTAATGAATGAAATGTGAGAGTCATGGCAAGTTGAGAGACACTCTGACAAGAGTCTGCATATCACTTTCTTCTGGTGAGTGGATGGGGTTACAGAACCCAACCTTGACTTGTTAGGTTTGAACTGTGGCTATTCTCTGGGTTTAGGGCTTCCTTTTCCTGTGCTGAGAGCCATTAGTCACTTTCTCTTTGTTCCTTAGTGACCTACTACCTAAATTGAGTGACATGGGAGATCCAATAGATCCAATACCGAGGTCCTAGAGAATATAGAAATCCAGTATGAGAATGACACAAGAGTATGTCATCAAAAGACAGAATCACAAGTTCAGTGCTACAGTAAAGCTATAGGAAAAGTTTATTTAGATTTTCATTAGAACACAGGAGCTCTGGGAGAAGAAAGAAAGGGAGAATGGAATAAGGTATCACTACACACTCCTGACCCAAGAAAGGAGAGAGAAGAGAAATCAAGTCTGAGCTTTAGCATTTCCTCTTGTCTACAGATAGTTAAAGGACTTCTTTTTCCTTGAACTTTAAAAACAAGGCTCCCACTCACATACAATTGAGCTCAGATTCTGCCTTTGTGCAGAGGTGGTGTATTGCAATGGGTAAACAGTTGAATTTGAGTCAGGAAGAACGAGGTCAAAATCCCACCCCTAATACTGACTAGCCTACAAAGAAACCCTGGAAAGTGAGCCAATCATGCTCAGTCTATAAACACTGACCCTCCGCTTTCCTAATCCTTTATATTACCAAAGTTTTGCTGACCTTGTTCCCCCTTCATGTTAAAAGCTTTGTTTCAAGCTATAACAGACATTCAGAAACTCATGGTGTAAAATCTCCATTGACAAATAAAATTCAATTATTAAAGGGGATCAAGAAATGTACAGGTACCTCTTTGGACTTCCCTCACTTGGGTTTTCCCCCCCAGGGCTATTTTGTGACCCATTCAACTTTTAGGAGGAGAACAGGATTGATTTCCTCTTATTGCCTGTGGTGACCATTCCAAACTAGCCTGGTAGATACAAATTATGCTATTATTCAAAGTGTAGAGCAGTGTGGGAACTCAGCCTTGAATATTTCACAGCTGTATGATTGTGGAAAAATCACTTAATATTTCAGAGCCTCACTTTCCTCTTCCATTAAATGGAAATAAGTATAGAAGAGCTGCTCCCATGCTCACTGTGTGCATTTTGAAAACAAAATTAAATAGTGTGGGAGTTAGGAAGGACTCACAGATCACCCAGACAATTTCTGCCTTTGACAAGAAAGCCACTTGCTAGAAACCATAGGAGTAATTAGAGGCAGAGCCAGAATGAGGACTTAAACACAGAACTCAATCTAGTGCCCTTCCCCTCCCCCATCCTATCTCCATCTAAAATTTAACAAGCAAATACTTTCAAGGGCATGTTAATACCATCAAGGCACCCCTATTTGATCTTACCCTTCCTTTTCAGGTGTCCCCCTTCTCTAGTTAGGATGACCCCTGTGGTTAGAGCAAGGATCTATCCAGCCCATGACCTCAGCCTGGGCATAGAGGCAGAAGGAAGCTCACTTACTTGGTGCAGAGGATGCCGGAGAGCTGAAGGCCATGAGCGTAAAGATGGAGAGGGCAAGCACAGAGACCTTCATGATCCCAAGAGGACAGGGGAGCTGAAAGAGCAGAGTACAAGCTGAGAGACTTTGGAGAGTCTCTATGTCTCTTTTTATAGGAGTTTCTGTGCATACCCAAGAGTAAGAAGGAACAGGAGTGGCAATTCCAGTGGCAGGCTGATGTCATTGTTGGAGAAACAAATCAAAACTTAAGCCAGGAAATATAACTGCCAGGGAATAAACTTCTGTTCCCCAGTTTCATCATGAGGGAAAGGGGAGAGAGGATAGAGAGAGGAGAAATGAGTATGTGGTAAAGTGGTGTGTGCTGAGGGGAAGTGGTGAACTTCAATTAGTAACAAAAAAAAAAAAAAGATGAAACACATGCAAAACTAAACTGGAAGGAGAGTTCTGTGACCACTATTGACCCTACAAAGGAATATTCAACATGACCTTCAAACTGCTTTGATATCATAACTGCTGTGTTCTTAGCATTACAGATTTAGAACTAGAAGGGTCTCAAATGGTCTAGTCCAATACTCTCAGATTCTAGATAAAGAACTGTGGCCCAGAAGGAAGTAACTTGCGCAAGATCACACTGGTAGGCAGAAAAAATACTTGATATATTGTTTCCACATCTCTTAACTTCATACTCACTTGATACTTTATATAAGAGCATGTCCATTTATATACATGTACGTATATACACAGATCCATGTGTATCTTATGTGGAGAATGGTCCATATCAAGGAAACCTCTATGGCTCTTTAAAGGCATTCATGGATAATTTTTGCTCAAATGGTATCCATAAAAGACCACTGGTCTTAGTCTATCCCTTTGACCTTCCGAGTTCAGGCAGGATTTGACAGAATTCTGGGGCACAACCTCATGAGACCCTCTGAGGAGGAGTGCAGGTTTGTGAAACACTTGTTAATGCACAACCTTTACATCCTTTTTCATCCAATGAAAATGAATTTTATATCAAAGAAGATAAAACAATATGTGGAGGGAAGATGGAGATGGGTGTGAATACAATGTTACTATATTATATGTTATAATATACTGTTACAGGCATCTCCAACTATCCTGAAATTTGAGACATAACTTTTCTATCCAGGTCTAGAGTCCACACATCTGCCAACAGATAAAGGATCTGCTTCTGACTATTGTTATGACCTTGGACAAGTCAATTCTCTCTGAGCCATATTTTTTATAATTCTAAAATTATGACATTGAACTAGACAACTAGGGATGAATCTAGCTTTTAATCTGTACTCCTAAGATCTAGGCAATTATCCTATCAAAATAATATGAAGATTATGTCAAATGCTCCTTCAAATCAATGATCAACATAACTTTGTGGTTTACTTTTCCATTCGCTTCATCTGTTTCTTCTATGGTCTCAAATTCATCACTTCCCTGTCAGAACGCTTGTCATCTTACTACACACACATTTCTCCTCTCTCTCTCCACCCTCCTCTTTTCTTCATGATGAAATTTTATTGGAGAATAGAACCTAGCCTTGTCTCCAGCCTTACATTTCCTGAGCTCATTTTTCAGTTTCCAGCTCCTGCCAAGACATACGGAGGCTCTTGTAGTGTCCTTGTATGAGATGTTGGCTTAAGTTTGATTTTTGTCTGCCTGTTTTTCCAGTTTTCCCAGTACATTTGGTCAGTTATAGAATGTTGATCCAAGTGGATGATTTCCTTGGATCTGCCAAATACCTACTGTTATAATGATTCAGACAGATAATGTCTGAATACACAGAAGTAAAGATGTCAGTGAGGTATCTTGGAATATTTTAGAGGGATATTGCAAATTCTTGAGGACAGAAAAGACTCAGAAGGTCTACTCTCTTGTTTATCTTGCTTGTACTAACAATTTATAACCTTAGAGCAAATAGTCCTCAGTTTTAATGGGCCAGAGAGGGAGTTTTACAGTTTAGGGAATTAAGACAGAACAGTTAAGGAAACTGAGAGTTTTACAGTTTAGGGGATTAAAACAGAACAGTTAAAGAAACTGAGACAAGGGAAACTAGTGCAGGGAAACTGAGTCAGGACAATTAAAGAGAACTGTGGCATAACACTTATCTCTTGAGTTTCAATTAGAAATAGGGATTTCACTCACAGGAAAAGTCAGACCAGATTTTGTGGATTTTGTGCTCTTTCTTTCCCTCTTCCCACCATCCCAGCAGAACTAGTATAGCATAGTGGATAGAAGGCTGAACTTAGAGTCAGGGAAGCTGAGGTACAAATCCAGCCTTTCATACTTACTAGATATCTAGGTGAACCTAGACAAGGTATGCCATCACCTCATACTTGAAATATTTTCACTTTCCTTTCCTAAATCCTTTAAATTGCCTGATCTCCTTCCTCAATCCCATTTCCATATCACCAGCCATTTGGTGCATCTCTTCATGTTACTCAAACCCTACCTATTCCAAGCAGAGCTCATTTCTTTCCTGTAAACTCACCTCCCTTTCAGTTCTCTCTTTCCTTTAGAGTCCCATCATCCTTTGAGGTTCATAGATTTGAAAGAGTCCTCCTCAAATCTTCACTCACTATTCCCAATCACTTTCTAAGGCTTTTTCTTTTTTCTTTCACAATACTGCCTGCACTGTCCACCTTTCTCCTCTTAAGGAGGCTCTGTAGGCAAGGCTTTCATCATCTGTCACTTAAACTCTTAAAATAGCTTTCTGGTTAGCCCTTTGTCCCTTCCAAGCTCTCATCTTCTCAATCCATTCTTCACAGTTATGAAATTGATAATCCTTAAACTTATGTCTGATCACACCCTCTACCTCCTCAAGAAGCTCCAGTGTTTCCTGTCCCATCCTATAGTTCTTTTCTGCTATGCTGCTTTTTACAAGAAGTCATTCTCGATTCTCCCAGTAATTAGTGTTTCTCCCCATCCTCTGTAATTACTTTGAATTGATTTTGTAAATAGATTTTAAAATTTTCTTCTCTGGCTCTGTGGAGTTTCCTTCCATTGTACTATATTCCACTAGACTACAAAGACCTTCTGGGTAGAGATATTTTCATTTTTTGTCTCTGGGTCCTTACCACTCAGAACAATGCTTAGTTGTAAATGGGAGCACTGTGCTGTGCTGTGCTGTGCTGTGCTGGCCATACTCATTGACCTCAGTCAACTTTCTTCTAAAGTTGCTTAAGAAACTACACACTAAGCACCCAAACTTAGAGTTACATCTTTGGCCCCATAGAAGAGGTGAAAAAACAAAGCACCAACACTCTCCATTTGTGGAGATGAGGTTTTTGAGATGTAAAACATCACACAAACTGCCAGACACAATTGGTGTGTTGTTTAGTTTTGCTGCACTTTCTCCCCTTGTTTTTAATATCATTATTGCAAGGAATAACTCACTGAATAAGAAATATTCAGAAATAAATGATGTTTTAAAATGAGTTAACAAAAATTAAATTATGAAAGGAGAACAAGACATGTGCAGATGCATCTTTTGAAATTCTCCATTTTTTTCTGTCACAGTCAAGGGCCTCTCGTGTTCTCAGAGATACAAAGAGATTCCATCTATCACTCTGTAGTAACTATTCCAACCCAGCCTGGTGGAATAGATGGCATGGTGGTATTGAAATCATAGAATAGTATAGACACTGCCTTGGATATTTCCTTACTGTATGTACATGGGAAAATCAGTTAATTTTTCATAGTCTCTATCTTTTTTTCTTTTTGTAAGACAACTGGGCTTAAATGACTTTCCCAGGGTCACACAGAAAATAAGGATTAAGTGTCTGAAGCTGGATTTGAACTCAAGTTCTCCTGGTTTCAGGCACAGTGTTCTATCCACTGTGTCATCTAGCTGCCCCAATCTCTCATAGTTTCAGTTTTCTCATCCTTCAAATGGGAATAATAATATCCCACTATCTATTTCAAATGGTTGTTGAGAGAAAAGTCCTTTGGAGATTTCAAATATCCTAAGAATGGAAGTTCTGGACTAGAGGGTCAAAGTTGTGGAACTAAAAGAAATCTTTGCATGAAGCCCACTAATTTCCCTTCCCAATTCCCCTTTCAAAACTCCCTTGGGATTTCATCTTCCCAACAAGGCTGTGGTGCAAGCAGTGTGGGGAGAATGGTAACAACGCCCAGCCATAAACACCACTAATAGAAAGCAACAATGAATAATAAACAGTCTTTGCCTCCCTAAAGCTCTCCCCAATTTAAAAAACATGTTCTGTTGCCCCTATTGCTTTGTATCAGCCTCAGAACTGACTTAAGGTAGTGACTTGCCAAAGATCGCACAGTTAAGGCTTGGTAGAGATTAATTGAGAATACCAAAAAAGGACTGGGTATATTTCAGGAACTTATGCATACACTAGTTTATGATCCTGACCATACTCTGGGGCATGATATGTTAATGGGTAATGTCATGACCATATGACAAATTAGGAAACTGAAACACAAAAAGGTGACAGCATTTTGTCTAAGGCTTTCTACTAACCCACTATCGCTCAGTTTCCTGTCCTCTACAGTAGAGATGTCCTCCAAGTTAGAGTTGGGAAAAATTAAAATACATTTATAACTGATTTGTCCAAGGATATTCAGTTAGAATTTCTGACATCTCAGAGAGAACCAAAGGGAAGAGGAGGTATAGAAAGGTGAAAGAAGTCAATTGTGACAAGTTGGATCCACCAGTGGAGAAGAGAGGGCATAGAACCAGGTGGTGGAAATGGCCTTAATGTCTTATGGGAGGAACAGAAAGGAGGCCAGGATAATTTTTTAAAAAACAGAATGAGTGGAGGGCAGTAAAGTGTTAAAAAAAAAAAAAACACCAGAAAAGTAGGAAAGAGATAGGCTACAAAAGACTTGAAAAGTCAAAAAGATAATTTTATATTTGATCCTGGAGGTGATAGGGAGCCACTGGAGTATACAGGATGACATGGTCATAATACTTTATGAAGATCACTTTGACAGCTGAATGAAGAATGAAATGGAATGAGGAGAAATGTGAGGAAAGGAGATCATCCAACAGGATATCATTACTTTAATCAAGATATGGCTAAAATGGATTTTCTTAATCTATAGTTGAATATTACAAAAATATAGGCGCAATGAAAATATTTGAGTTAACATTTTTCTTTTATTCTGAAGCTAGGAAGTGATTGAACTAAGACAAAATTTCAAATCTTTTATTTTGACATCTAAATTGGCCAATTTATCATAGGTTTCTCATTCATTGAAAAGCATGATTTTTAGATTATTGTTAAATAAGCTATTTTTTTCCCAAAAGCTAAGAGTCGGTATGTGACTTTCCTACAGTCATGCCAGTAATGAAGCCATGATTTCAAACAGTAAATTAAGCATTTTCTTTCCTGTCACACTTTTAAAAATAATCCCCATTTTTCTTAAATCTTTCCTGGTTCTACTACCCTCTCTTCCATTTTTCCTAGTGGTTCCTTGGTATGACTCCTAAGAAATAATTGTTTTTGGTTCATATCCTAACAATATCACAGAGTCACAGAATTTGAGTTTTGGAAAGGTCCATACTAAAAACAATCCCCACTATCCCATTTTTTGGAAATGCTCGTCCCACCTTTCTTTAAAGATCTCCAGGGGAAGGGAAACTCCCTAAAGCTTGATGTCATCCATTCTAGTTTTGACAGCCATAATTGGTTTTTTGTTCAATAATTTTTTTTATTTTCAAACTATATGCAAAGATAGTTTTCAACATTCACCCTTGCAAAACCTAATGTTCAAAAATTTTCTCTCTCCCTTCTCTCCATCCTCTCCCCTAGACAGCAAGTAATCACATGCAATTCATATATGTATATGTATATGTATATATATTTCCACATTTATCATGCTGCACAAGAAAAATCAGATCAAAAAGGAAAAAAATGAGAAAGAAAACAAAATCAAGCAATAACAAAAAAGATAAAAATAAAAATACTATTTGTGATCTACGTTCAGTCTCGACGATCCTTTCTGGATGCAGATGGCTCTCTCTATCACAACTCTATTAAAATTGGACAGCCATAATTATAAAGAAGCTTTTCCCAACATCAAGACTAAACTTAATCTCCTCACAAATATTATCCATTGCTCCTGATTCTATCCTTTGAACCCCAAGAAGACAAGTCTACATTCTTCCAAAGGACAGACCTTCTTCTATTAAAGATAGAAATTATATTTGACCTGGGTCTTCTCTTCTTCCATAAACATCCCAAGTTCCTTCAACTCATCATCTTATAACTTACAACTTTCAGCCCTTGATTGTCTACTCTTGTTCTTCTCCAGCTTCCCAGTGTTCATAGTAAATTATAGTTCCTAAAACTGACCAAAGTAATATGAATGTGGTCTGCCCAGACCATACAAGAATGAGACTACTGCTTCTCTATTTCTGGAAGTTTGTTTTTCAACATAGAAGATCTTATTTTAGGCTTCCTTATCACCCTGCTGACTCAAAGTGAGATGGCAGTCCACTGACTCCCTAGAAATTTTATTGAAACAGTGCCTAATAGCGCCACACCCATCTGCTATAAAAATAGCACTCTCTTTTCCCTTGAGAAAATAGAAACCATGGTCAAACTACATGGATTTTAAAATGTTTATTGACAGCCATTCACAGAATCTAGAAGGTAGCCACAACACTCTAAAGAGTGGAAGTTTGGCTGTTACTAGAAGTCCCCATGGGAGACGAGTGCCCTCTAGAAATACAAATATTACCAATAAATACTCAAATATGTCACCAAATAATTTACATAATAAGTTAAATATCATTGGCAAAAAAAAAGAATTATAATGGGAAAGTCAATCTCAGAAAGACTTCAGTCTTGAACGATCTCATCCAACTGCAGAGTTTCCTGGTTTGGATCATTTTTCTTTAGGATTCGTTTTCCAAAGTTTCTGAGCCTCTCAGTTCATTTCCAAGTCATCTATGTAAGTCTGAACCCAGTCATCTCTAGGGTCAGCACATACCTGACGGCCCTTTTTAGTCAGGAACCTGTAAAGTGAATAAAAAGGGGAGATAAGAGGCCAATGAATTTTTCATCTGGAGATGAAGGATAGTTTTTTGTGTTCCCCCCATGTACAACACTTATAAGTTCCTGTAGACTTCTGGAAGAGTTTAAAGAACAATCCACACCTTTTGCATCATTCCTCTGGTTATTTTGAGTCAACCATTTCCTTTCTAAGGATCTCTCTAATAAGGAGTCTCTTGAAAAAGCCTTTCCCCTAGTCTCAAATTCCTGTTGCATCAGATTAGTATTGTCCCTCAGGGTGAGACTAATTCTCCACCTTGCTTCCTGGGGAGACAACCTTCTTCTGGGACAACATGGACTACTGTACTCCTTTGTAGCCAGATTTAATTTCTATTACCTGACCTTTCATTTGACCAAGTTGCCAAATGACCCCATTCCCTCTTTCCATTCTCTTCTCTTTTTATTTCCTAGAGACAATGAGTAAGTAGATACTCACACCACAGCTGGTTGGGAGCACTGGCTGCTGGTCTCATAATAATCTGTCACAAATTTTCTGGGGATCTGTTGGCTAATGTAGGAGAAGCAGCAGGAGGTGGGAGGGTTAGAGCTTACTGAAGAGAAAAGAGAAGCATAAAATTAGGATCATATGTTCATACTATACATTCCTTAACGGCTAACTATGTCCCACAAAACGTTTCCCATCAAACATGATGTGGATGTCATCTCTCTTATCTCCCTTACCCTGGTTCTTTCTATGCCAGCTATGATTCTCATTGTGTATAAAAGAGTCCGACCCACTGTTCCCATTTCATAAAGAATCCATGGAGAAAAATTAGAGCTGCATAGGATGTCAGAGATCAGTCCATCCAACTTCCACAAAGGTTTTTTTGTTGAGAAAACCACTTGCTGCAGGTGTTTAGTGACTGAGCCAGAACTAAAACCATGTTGGACTAGAACCCAATCTACTGCCCTTTTTGATCTTTTCTCCTATCTTGAATTTATATGTAAGCCAGCATAAATTGTCAAGTCCAATATGCCTGCTTCTGTCCCTCCCCACCAGACTTCCCTCTCCATATCTTCACTAAATCCTCATGATCTAACTGGCCTTAAACCTCTACTGGGGCTCCGTCCAGCTTGTGATTAAAGCCTGTGTACAGTCACAGAAGGCAGGAGAAAACTCACTTACTTGGTGCAGAGGATGTCAGAGAGCTGAAGGCCATGACCATGAGGATGGAGAGGGCAGCCACAGAGATCTTCATGATCCTGAGAGGAGAGAGGAGCTGGTGGATCAGGACACAGGCTGAGAGAGTCTAGAGATCTGTTCTCTGTCTCATGCTTGAACCCTCTCTTTATATGGGCTTTTGGAAGCAATTGGAGGAACAGAAAGGGAATGGAAATTCCAGGGTAGTTTTGATGTCATAGTGAGAGTTGGGCACTGAAAAATCAGCCCAGGAAATGTAAAGTTGGTGTCAAGGGCTGAATTGCAGTGCAGTTTCATCATGGGAGAATTGGTGGGGGGTGTAGGAGAATATAGAGAGGAGAAATGTGTATGTAAGAGTGACAAGGGTGCTAAGGGGGAAGTGGTGAACTTGAAATAGCAGAAACCGACAAAATAAACTCAAAATGAAATCAGAAGGAGATTTATGTTGATGACTGATTTAAAAGAGTATTTAATGTAACATTACTGCTGCTTTGATATTATAACTATCTGTAGCTTCACTAATTTGCATGTCATCCTTTCTCAGGAGCCATGCTCATTTTCTCTCTGTCATTCCAAATTTAGTATCTGTGCTGCCGAAGCAAAAACTAATTGCCTCTATCTTAAGGTTGTACATGTAGGGGCAGCTAGATTGTTCAGAGGATAGAGCACTGGCCCTGGAATTAGGAAGACCTGAGTTCAAATCCAGCTTCAGACACTTAATACTTAGTAGCTATGTGATTCTGAATAAGTCATTTAACCCCAATTGCTTCTCAAAAAAAAAAAAAATACCATATAAAAAAAAAGATTAAGAGGTGGAAGAGTCTTTCATGATCATCTAAATCAACCTCTTCCCATGTAAATAAGGAAACAGTGACCTACAGAGGTTAAATGACTCTTTCATGGTTTCACAGGTAGTGAGAGGTAGACATTGGATCTGTTGATTTCCCATCTTTTCTCTGGCATCTCAAGGAGACTAGTTCCCAGAGGAACAACCTCTAGTCTTTGCATGGTTCTTGTGGAAGTGGTTGTTACAGATGGCAACAATGAATGGGAACAGGAAATGGTGATTCCTGTTCTTGGTCCCATTTCTGTGCTTGCTTTCTTATGCAATGATATTAACAGTTCCAAAAGTTTTAAACCAACAGTTTAAAGTTCCAAAAAACTTTGACATCTATGATTGATAATAATAAATTATATTTATGTTAATGTTTGCAAATCTCTTAAAAATATTGTTGTATTTGAGCTTTATAACAATCCTATGGTGTGCTTAATATAGCTCTATCCCAATTTAAAAGTAAACTTCCTTATGACAGAGTCTCTTTAAATGTTTTCACATGATATTTATGATATCAGTTGAGACTCATCATTTCTTTAAGGTAGATAGAATTGGTATTATTATGTCTAATTCATTCATTAAAAAAAAACTGAGACTTATGGTGAAAAGACTTGGGTTCTGGTCTCATCTCTGAAAACTACTTTTTATTTAACACTATTCCCAGACCAATCTCCAGTACTCTGAGTTTTCAAGTAGTTGTTAATCTGCTTTGACAGGAGTTTCCTTATTAATGAAATCACAGGTTGGAAACAGAACCAAAATAATAATAATAGACATTATGCTAGACTTAAGTGATAAGAAAGAAAAACATATATACAGATCCTAACTTCAAAGAGTTTATCTTTTAACAGGGATAGATCTGCATTATTTCTATATCACAGAGTGTTCAAATGCAACAATATTTTTAAGAGTTTTGTAAACTAAGATTAATGCCATTTATTTTTATTAACAAATATTTATTCTTAGAAACACCACTTTTATTATTAACATCATTAATAATACCATTAATTATTTAGAATTACCATTTATTGTCATTAAGTGATTTGTCTAGGTTTAAACTTAATAAGTGGCAAAAACAAGACTCATCTTTATGCCTTTTGATCTTATGTCAGAGTTTCCCAATTATAGAGAACCACCTTCCTCCGATTAGAGGGAATGATACTCTTTGGGAGAAGTATAAGTGTAAAGCAGTGACCAGAATTATTGGATATTTTCAAATTCAACTTCCCCATCTGAAAAGAAAAAAAGTTCATATTAGTGACAAAAACAACATGTAGAGAAAACAGAGATGCTTACTCAATCAAAGTATAGTTGGAGAGATTCAGAACTAGTTGTAAGGCCTGACTCAAAGAGTAATGGTTCAAAATGAACTTGACAGGAAGTCTCCAGGATAGTGACTTAAGGATATATGTTTGGTCTTGTAATATTTAATGCTGTTAAGGATGATTTGGATAAATGCATAGATAGCATACTCATTAAATTTGCAAATAATTCCAAGATAAGAGGGGATAATAAGTGTTTTATGACAATAAGGATTCAAGATCTCAAAATGGTGGATCTAATGGTGGTGTCTAAGATGATGAAATACAAAAAGAATAATTAAAATCATGCACTTGAATTCAAAAAGCAACTTCATATCTATAGGAAACATCAGACAATAGTTCTTCTGAAAAAATGAAAATTTTAGTGCCAGATGAATGGAAATCTACTGAGGGATAGAGTAACACTCTTCCTTCTCCCCCCCCAAAAAAAAAAACTAAAAATTTTTTGTGCTGAATTAAGAGGAGCATAGCTTTCAAAATTAAGAATACAATAGTTATACTCGACCCTCATCAATCTCATCTGCAGTATTCTGTTCAGATCTGAGCACCACAGTTTATGGATATTGATAATTTTTTTAATGTTCAGAGGAAATCAGTCAGTATGATGAAGGATAGTCTTGAATCCATATCATATGAATATGTTTCCTCTAATCAACCCAGTATTTGTCATTTCTATTCTGTCTTTCTTCAAGGATCTTTCCTAAAACAATGATGTTTGCCAGCATTTCTGAGTAGTTCACATCTCCAGCTCCTTCCAATCAGTCTTTGGGAAAAACGCAGATGTCCACCAGATGCTTTGAGGAATCTCCTTAACCTGGTGAAAAAAATCGATTTTTTTGCCCAAAATAACAAATATGGAAATAGGCTTTAAAGGATTGCACATATTTAACCTATATCAGATTGCTTGCTCTCTTGGGGAGAGGAGAGGTAAGAAAGGAGGAAGAAAAATTTGGAACACAAAGTCTACAGAAATGAATGTATCTTTACATGGAAAAATAAAATACTGTTGAGAAAAAAATCTATCTGAAGAGATGAAAGCAGGCTTTTCTTTGTCTTCCTCCATATAAAAGTCTGCTAGCAGCTACTACATAAACAACATGAAGAACCACTGACTGCCTGACACAATCCAAAACATTTTGGCATAGTGTACTGGTCCACTTTGAATCTTTGTCAATACCAATGGGCTCCTAGACTCTTTGATGATGCTACTGATGAAAAAAAAAAGTCTTTAAAATGGTCTCTGAGTCCATCAGGCCCTGGCAAAGGAATCTTACTATGTCATTCCTAAAGCCAGTGAACTATAAGTTGTTTCTAAATCACATTTCACATCCCATTCATGCACTTGCTCTCTTGTTGAGAGTGTGCTTCAATCAATTCTTCCACTATTCTGATATTATCTTCAACAAGAAGACATCTCATGATGTTCACCATCACCATTTGCCTCTGTTCTCCTATAGATCTTTACACAGACTGCATGGATAGTAAAAGAGGGACAGACTGGATACTATTTGCTATGTTTATGTCCTGATAGTATCTTAACTGCACTGGGATTGATTGGAGTCAGCATTGACATCCCAGTGATCTGGACATTGGAAAGTCACAGTATCTACTGTCCTCTTGCCAACAACAATTTCCCTGGAATATTTCAAGTTCACTTTGATGCATCTCAGACATAGGTCATTTTTGCCATTTAGTTCTCCAATTTCAAGCCCTTTCAAAATCTGTAGAGGTGTTTTTCTCAGATGTCTTTACTTGAACATCTGGAACACAATAGTCCTTTATACACCACCATTTGGATGATCAATATCTTCTATATCCTCAGTCTTCACCAACATCTTTTTGTAGACTTTTGTAAATCAAGAAGAAGTAAGCACACAAGAAGAATTAGAAACTAAGGAGTCTTCATCAATCAGGGAATGGCTGAATAAATTGTGATGTAGGATTGTAATGGAATACTATTGTGTCATAAGAAAAAACAAAAGGAGCAGTTTCAAATAAATTTGAGAAAAGTTGTATGAATTGATATTTAGTGAACTACATTGAAGAGGGAGAACAATTTGTCCAATAATGATATTGGAAAAACTCAAGGGATCTGATTGATACAACGGCTGATCACAATTCCAGAAGAATGATGAAAAAGCATGTTACCTCCCACTCCCAACAGAGAGATAATAAACTCAGAATGTGGATTGTGGCATATTTTTTCTTTCTTTCTTTTGTAAATAATATTTGATTTCTATATGTAAAGATAATTTTCAGCATTCATTATAAGATTTTTGAGTTCCAATTTTTTTGGAATACATGGAAGCCACCTGACAGTGGCTGCTGGAGATCCAACCCAGAATGGATCTCCTCTTGCAAGAGGATGAAACAAGAACACTGAGAGGCAGTTGCTGTTCTCTGACCTCTCTGACTAGAGGCTGTTGTGTTGTCTGACCTCTCTCCTCTTCCCTCTGCCTCCAATTTATCTCATTCCCAGTCCGCAACACCTGTGTCAGGAAAGGCCCCACAACTCCAGAGATGTTATGATCTACAGCTGTGGAGGCTCTCAGAAAATTGACCTGTCCCTTAACAGGAAGGAAGGTAGGAAGGTTAGAAAACAAATACTTATTTTTGAAATAAATAAAAAGGAAATAGATCTAGAAGGAATCAATGATAAAGTCATACGTACTATCCTTCCTTGGTTCATTTCCTTTTTCTAATACTGATCTTGTTGACCTCAATTTTGCATAGAGGCTGCACTTTTTGAGTATATCTAAGTTATATTTGGCCACTTTCTTTGTGGTTGTATAGAAGGTACTTTGATCTTTTCAACTGCTGGCTCTTGGTAAGGTTTGTATATTAGGCTGATGTGGTTTCCATTTCCTTGTCCCATCTCTCTTCCTTTTTTATCTATGTTCATTACTCCCATTCCCACTATTACTAGATTGCTTTAAGGCTCTTCTTTGGGCTCTGGTCCTTTATTATGGCCCTCTTGCATAGAAAGCAAATACTCCTGAGGATACTTCTGATCTATTCACAGATGGAGCTTTCTAGTGGGAACTTTCATAGCCACTGTGTAACTTTTTCCCCATTCTCTGGTGCAAGCCTTCATCACTTCATACCTGGACTATTTCAAAAGCCTACTCAATGATTTCTATCTGCCTTAGGTCTCTTTCCACTCTAGTCCATTTTCTACTCAGCTGTCAAAGTGATCTTCCTGAAATACAGCTCTGATCATGTTACTCTCTATCTCACTCAGTAAACTACAAAGGCTCCCTATGACTTCTAGGATCAAATATATAATCATTCATTCAGTTTAACCTTCCTACATTGACAGTCTTACGTTTAGCTATTTTTCACATACTCTTCTATTCAGTGGTAGTGGCCCTCTTGCTACTCTTCACCCATAATGCTCTATTTCCCAGTTCCATTCCTTTTGTTTAGTTGTCTTCCATGCCTGGAATGCTCTCACTATTTGTCTCTTTTTTTTGTACCCACAAGACTTAGCACTGTACCTGGCACATAGAAAGTGCTTAACAAATACTTGATAACTTAATTTGATTTGACTGATTCTAAGAGTTCTGTAAAAGTCTATGTCTATTCAATTGTATCTCAAACCTGGTCATGTTGTTTTCTTCAGGTCTTATTTTCCTTTCTCTAATATCCTCGATAATATGGAGCTCATTTAAATTACAAAAGTAAAGGGATTTCCTACCATTTTTTCAACCTGACTGCCCTTGCTGAAATTTTGGTTCAGTGAATGGAGCAAGTGCTTGGTATGCTTTTCCATCACCTCCCAAATACTTCTCAAGTTGGTGCACACAAATCCACCATATGATTTTAAGCTTGGAAGAACTCAGGTCACCTACAAGCCCTTCAGCCATTTGCCCTCCGTTAGCATGTTCTTTTTTCTAAGTTAAATGCCTAGGTATCTATCTAATTAGCACAGTAGACAGAGCCCCATTCATGAATTCAAGAAGTTCACATCTTCCTTCAGACATTTACTAGCTATGTGACCCTGGACTAATACTTAATCTTTCAGCCTCAGTTTCTTTATTTATAAAATGGGATGACAATAGTACCTGGTTAATAGAATTATTTTTGTTATGAAATGAAATACTATATATAAAATACTTACCTTTAAAATATAACATCAAGGTTAGCTATAATTAATTACATAATTAAATATAGCTAATCTGTTTCCTCATCATTGAAAAGGACATAAGTCCTTTTCTGAGAAAATTCTTAAGTTTGGCCAATGGTTTGCTATACCTGATCCTAGTCTTGCCCCAAGAAGTGTTTCTCTGGTGCAGTGGAGCTAGTATTAGTCCCACTTATAGCAAAAATATTCCTTTTTCATTTAAAATATCATTTTTAATTCTATTAATAGGAAAGTTCTCTCTTGTTGATGTAGAAGATTCAACTTCTACCCTTTTCAGAGACAAGATGTCCATTTCTGACACAAAAAAAATTTCCTTCAAGCCTTTTGGCTATGAGGCCCCTTTTTGCTCTATTATTTTGAGTTGAACTCTTTTATCTAGAACAACTCCCTCTGCTCAGAAGAGGTACATAGATTAGTTTCCAGACATGATCTCCTGTTCTCATTGCATCTAGTATTTGTTAAAATTCTTCTCTTATTGTGAATTCAAAAAATATGAACAAATATGAGCACTTCTGCATACAATGAATAGAAATAGAGGATTGTGAAATTCACAAAACTATAAATCTCTACTACATATTGCTTAGTTTTGCGTGTGTTTTTTTAAGAAGGATGCTAAATTTAACACAGTAGTTTCAAAACTGCCCTATTTGTATATTTCCCTTTCTGGACCTTCTGTGTATTTAAAAAAAATATATCGATGACATTCTTTTTTTCCACTACTTCCCACTCCCTTTTATCACTCCCTCTTTACCCTTTTACACACAGAAGAGTCCTCCCTTATAACAAATAAGCATAGTCAAGCTTAGTTCAGTTTCAGCAACAGTATCTTAGTTTGTTTTTCTTCTCATACTCCCTCCAAAAGTTGTCATTGACTCTATCATCTTTTTATCATCTCCCAAGATTATTGTTATGGTCAAATGATATATTATAAAATGCTTTGAAACTTTAAGGTACTTATAAATGCTAATTATTATTGTTATGGTATATAATGTGAGATGTTCATTTAAACCCAGTTTATGTCAAGTTGCTCTCCAGTTTTTCCAGAAGCTTTTACTGAATGAGCAATCCTCATCCCAGGTACTGGGCTTTATTTGAGTTTATTGAATATTATGCTATCATGTGCAATTGCTTCTGGTTCAGACTCAAGTCAATAGAAGCAAAAGGGGGAAATGCACACAATGATTATGATCATGTAGAGAAAAATAACCTTGAAAGGCTTAAGAATACTGTGGAATGACCAATTATGCCTTTAAGATATTGATGGCAAAACATGCTATCTGTGATTAGGCAGAGAGGTGATGGACTACAGGATGAAAGGAGATTTTTAGATACTGACATCCTATTTCTTTTGCTTAACTATAATTAGTTATATATAGTACATATACATATATGTATTATGTATGTATGTTTATATACATATATAATATATATAGTAACCTTTGGGTTACAAGGGAAAAGTTCTTTTGGAAAAACAAGAATTGATGTGTAAAGTGAAGCAAAAATAAAAGAAGGAAAATTAAAGAGCAACTAAAACAACATAAAGGGGAGAACAGAAGAAAATTCAGAAAGGGAAATAAATAGCATAACAATTTTGATATTATTATGGTAATTTACTATACATTTTAAATAAAATTTTTAGTTTCATATATATCCTCTTTTCTGTTCTTTATATGATGAAATGTTCATGATTGTTGATTTGTTAAATTTATAATAAAAGAGAATTTTTTAAAAGTGTAAAGGGAGCCATGTCAATTTAATTTTTATATAAAAATGTATGATGAAAATGCTGCTGTATTTGTTTGGAAACCGTTCCTCTAAGGCCAATGGTTTCATTGAGAGTGCTGCTTTTTCCTGTTATTTTCTTTTCTACAACCAGGTCAGGTCTCCCCCTCCTTCCTTCTACTGATATCTCCCTCCCTCTCTCCCTTTGCTCCCCTTTCCTCTCCCTCTTTCTCCTCTCTCTGTCTCTGTATGTGTCTCTCTGCCTCTCTGACATTCTCTGTCTCTCTCCCTCCCTCTCTTCCTGACTCTTTTCTCTCTCCTTCCCTTTTCTTCTCTCTCTCCCTCCATCTCTCTCTCCTCTTTCCCTTTTCCCTGTCTTTCTTCTTCTCTCCTTCTCCTTCTCCTTCTCCTTCTCTTCTCCTCTCCTCCTCCTCCTCCTCCTTCTCCTTCTCCTTCTCCTTCTCCTCCTTCTTCTCCTTCTCCTCCTTCTTCTCCTCTTCTTCTTCTCTTCTTCTCTTCTCCTTCTCTCCTCCTCCTCCTCCTCCTCCTCTCCTCCTCCTCCTCCTCCTCTTCTTCTTCTTCTTCTTCTTCTTCTCCTCCTTCTCCTTCTTTCCTTCTTCTTCTTTTCTTCTTCTTCTTCTTCTTCTTCTTTTCTTCTTCTTCTTCTTCTTCTTCTTTTTCTTCTTTTCTTCTCCTTCTTCTTCTCCTTCTTCTTCTCATTCTTCTCCTTTCTCCTCCCCCATCCCCTCTCTCTTCCTCTCTCTTTTGTCTCTCTTTCTCTTTTCCCCACTCCCAATATCCTCTTGCCAAAATTAAGCTACATGGGATTTACAGAAATCCAAGTCAAGGGGTTGGGGACCCCACTACAGACTGAAGCCCCAGAGAGAATGTCCCTCAAAATACAGGAGAATGTAGTGAGATCCTCTTTCCTTTTCTGTTTCTTTTCTCTCCCATCCCCTCTCTCTTCCTCTCTCTTTTGTCTCTCTTTCTCTTTTCCCCACTCCCAATATCCTCTTGCCAAAATTAAGCTACATGGGATTTACAGAAATCCAAGTCAAGGGGTTGGGGACCCCACTACAGACTGAAGCCCCAGAGAGAATGTCCCTCAAAATACAGGGAACTAAAGGTGAAAGGCTAGAGCAAACAGAAGCAACTTAGATCTGAACTGGAAGGAAGCTGGATTCTGCCTGACTGGGAGAGAAAAGAAACAGAAAAGGAAAGAGGATCTCACTACATTCTCCTGACTCATGCAGAAACAGGGAGAAGGAAACTAACCTCAGTTTAGGATTGTCACTCAGCACAAAGAAACAAGAGAAGACTTCTGTTTTTGCCTTGAGTTTCAGTCAGAAATTCAAATCACAAATCTAGCCAGATTTAGGGGATTTTCTGCCCTTTTCCCCTCAAGCAAAGGAAGTATGATATAATGGTAAGAAAACTGGACTTGGAGACAGAAAGTCTGAGATTCAAATCCAATAACTAATATGGCGGGGAGTTTTTTATGTTATGTTATGACTTAATGTTTCTATACTTAAAGTTCCACATCTGTAAAATGGGAATAATAATAGTGATAATAAGTCATGCTAACTTCCTCAATGAATTGTGAGGCTCAAATGTGATGATATAAGTAATATAAGCTCTTTGCAAATCTTAGAGCATTTTGGAAATGTCTGCTGTTGCTACTATTACTGTTGTTTTTATTACATAAGAAAGGAAATGCACAAAAATGTAATTCCTAGACCCAGGTTAATCTACTATAATCACACTGAAGTTCTAAGCTAATCACTCATTTCTTCCAAGTCTCATTTATTTTTACACACCTGGAAATCTATTGTAAAGCTCACTATCCTAATTGTATAGCTAGGGAAAACTGAGGTATTAAAGGAGAACAAATTTTCCCAACATTATAAGGCACGGGTTTGGAAATCATCTTGAAGAAGAACAAAGAACCCCAAATTGGGAGTCAGGGGAGCAAAGCTAGAATTTTACTTCTGCTACTAACTATCTCATAGAGCTCTTCACTTGAATATCTGGTAGACATCTCAAACTCAACATGCCCCATAAAGAACCCATTATCTTTCCTCTCCCAAGGAGCCCTCTACTTCCAAACTTCCCTGCTTTTGTCAAAGGCATCATCATCTTTCCAGTCACCAAAGTTCTCAAACTTGGGGACATCCTCAACTTTTCATCCACTATATCTAATCATTTGCCATATTTTTCACAATATCTTTTTGCATTGTATCCTCTCCAGTCACACAACTACCATCTTCCTTCAAGTCTTCATCATGAAATTATTGTGAGGAAATGACTTTGCAGACTTTAAAAAGTTCCATTGAAATGTGAACTCTTAGTCATAGGATCATCACACTTAAACCAGGGAAGGACCCTAAAAGTCATCTAGCTCAATATAGCCCTTTGAATTTTTCTTCCCAAGTACTTTCACATCTGCCAGGGAAGTTTTATCATGCTCCCAACAGCCCCATGTAGTGTAGGGAAGAAATGAACCATCATAGTATCCACTAACAACCAGCACCAACAAATGAAAACTATATAATAATAATTAAAGCACTCATCATTTGTAAAGCTCTTTGCAGTATAGACTAATCATGGGATCATGTACTTAGGGCTCTATGGGACTTCAAGTCATTTAATCCAACTTCTTTGTTTTATAGGTAAGGAAACTGAGACATCAAATTACTTCCCCAAAGTCACATAGGTAAGATTTGAGTCCTCAACAGGCTTATCAAGTAGACAGGAGAGATAGATTGGGTAACTTGCCCAAGATCATGTAGCCAGTCCATGGGGGAGGCAGAACTAGGATTTGGAATGGAACTTCATGCTTTTCAAAACAATTGATTCTCACCACAATCCTGTGAAGTAACATGTTAGCAGCATACATATTCCCCTTTATGTCAAGTAATGCAACTAAGATGTGACAAGGCTTGACTAAAATGACATACTGAATTCATTAAGACTTATGATTTAAGTCACCTAACGTCCACTCTAGAATTGGCCATTTCCACCTCAGGTGGAAATAGCTAAATTACATAGAGAGATAATCTGTCCAAGGTCATATAGCTAAAGTCTCAGGTAGGGTCCAGGACAAGCATGGGAGAGGGGCAGACAGAGGTCAAGGTAAATCAATTGTTATCTTAAAGTATTTCATCTCTGGACCATTTAACCTCTAAGACCATACCCTTGAAAGGACCTTCAAGCCCAACGAGGAAACAGTTTCAGAGTGAAGAAATTACTTTGGAAGGGAGCAAACCCAGGTTCCCTCATTTCAAATCCAGCTCTCTTTTCATTAGGCCATGTGTGATTCCATATAAGAATGTAGACTTTAAGATGGGGAATCTTTTGTTGCATCTCCAGTTCCTGGTATTTTACCTGGCACCTCCCTAGTACATAATGCTTGTTGAATAGATTTAAACTGAAAAAACCCAACCTCTTGGGTTGGGTGGGGTTCTAGATCTTAGCACAGTATTTTATTTATCACTTGCTATTCTGGTAGATCTTTGGTAGGAGGTCCTTTTACCAGACAAAGATGAGGTTTATATCAATGTCTGGTCACAATGGTGTTTCTCAGATAAGACTGAGGTCCAAATAGAGTATTGGTTATTCCTGATTCTGCTACTTAATATCTGTGTGATGTTAAGTAAATCACTTCTCTCTGAGCCTCAGTTTCCTCCTCTATAAAAGGAAGAAGTTGGATCTGATGAATACTAAGTTATAAGGAATATAAAAAGATAAGAGAGTAAAGTCCAGGACAAGAACCTTAGGAATAAGAAGATGAAGATCCAACAAAGAAGACCAAGGAAAGAGAGTCCAACAGACGGGAGACAATGTTAGAATCATGTCAGAGAACCAAAGGAGGGAACAAATGTCCAGGAGGAGCCAGTGATCAACAATGTTAAAAGGTAACAAAAGAAAAGAAGATGAAGCTACAGGATTTGATAATTAAGTTTTTCTAGGCTTCATCTTAGAGCCCCCTAACCTCTCTCCCCCACAGGCCACAGTGATCCTCTTCACCTTTATCTGATTGTGATACAGCATTTTCCATTTCCTTTTTTTTCTTGCCTTCCTCAATTCATTCATGGCAGCTCTCAGAATCTGAATCATAAGAGAGACGGGGGTGTCCCTAAAAAGTTAGTCAGGAGGGGCTAATTGGTGAACTCAACATTTCCAGACAGGCTAAAGGGGCTTCAGGTTCTACTATAATGTTTGACTGTAAGTTTCAGCATGGACTTGGAATGTAGAGAGGGAAGAGAAAAGGAAATATCCCAAAATATAATGGCTTCAGCAAAGAGAAAAACAGACCCATTTAATTGAAATGATAATTGGGAAGAAAACTATGATGCTTGAATTGGAGTTAAGTTCCTCTCTATACACAACTAACCACCCTACTTTCTCCACCCCACCCCTGCTCATTGGATTTTTCCCTACTGCCTACAAAAAGCTGCTCTCATTTTCTCTTTCTTTTTTAAAAAAAATAAATGTCCATTTTCATTTGTGTATAATTTTAGAATCTATGCATACTAATGTCCTCCACCTCCTTCATTGTTAATACATATAGTTTTACAAAACAATCTGCCATTGTTTGGCCAATAGCCAAAAATATATCTTTCTCTCACATTTTAAGTATTATCACCGCTCTGAAAGGAGATTGAGAGTCGTGTTTTATATTCAGGCTTCTGGATTTGGGGTTTATCATTTTCACTGATCAGAGTTCAAAAGTCTTTCAAAGTTGCCTTTCTCTCTAATGTTTTTGCCAGTGTATAAAATGTTCTAGTTCTGTTCACTTTGCTTTGCATCATTTTATAGAGGTCTTTCCAGGTTCCTCTGAAACTGTCCATTTGAGCCTGTCTTTATTTCTTTTTTATTATGTCACAATATAATTGATGTAAACAGAGATCTTGGGGGGGAAGGGTGGTCCTGGGTTAGAAATCTCAAACCTCTCTGAGGAAGGGGGAGGGGGAGAAGAACACCTCCTGTTCATAGGGGAAACTCCCAGATAGTAATCTCCTCCGTTTCATTTAGAGATCTTGGCCAGAGACATAATCTTCTATTGGATTAAAAATTAGTCCCTCAAATTGCTTCCTGGCTCGGGGCAACAAAAATACAATATAATCAAAGGCTGTGTGCCCAAACCTTTGCAAAAATCCTAACAGAATTTTGCCCACTAAGAAAGTTGTTTTCTTAGTATAATAAACCCATTTTCCCCCACAAATCTCACCTCATTCATCTGGGTTTGCAAATTATTTTGAAAAGCCTGTGACTGGCCAGAGAACCCCATTGCTGTCAGGGGATCTCTCAATCCTCATTTCCCAAACCTCAACATAATACTATTCAATTATATTTATATAACAATTTATTTAGCCATAGTCCAATAGAAAGATACCTTTCCTCTTGGAAGAAGAAATGTTTCCCCCCCCCCTTTTTTTTTTGCTACTATGAAGAGTGTTAGGGCCTTCATAGCAGGCCATACCTCCTCTTCCCATGTTGAGCTCTGGAAAGCAGGCCATACACCCCTTCGCTCACCTTTTTCATTTGTGCAATTAAACTTGGGAAAATTGAGTTTAAAAAGAAAACTTTAAACCTTGAGGCTCCAACTTCCCTTAACATGCCATTGTAACGCAATGAAAGATAGAAAAGAAAAACAATATCCGGGTGCCCATCACTCTGACTCCTTGTCCAAAATTATCCTGGGAATAGAGTTATTGTCAAGGACAAAAACACCAAGTTATGTTATCTTGCCTCCTGCCCTGATTCAAAATTAAGTCCTCATTAAAGTCTCTATCTATCCAAGAATGGTCCTCCTTCCCTCTCTGGCAGGGCTTGAGCCACAATCCCCAAGAAATATAAATGCCAAGTTAATTCTTCTCTCCCTTCTCTTTCTTTGAAGTAAAGATAACAATAGCTGCACATGTAGACGAATTGCATTCTCAGCTTCTGTAGCCTGCTTTAAACTCTAGTTAGCTAAAAGCCTATAAAAACTCTGCCTCAATTCCTCTGCACCAAATGCCTTGGAAGCATATTCCTGTTCAAAAATACTCTCCACATTAAAATTAATAAATCTCTATTCACCTCAGTTTCTCTGGCATTACAAAGAAGTGCAATAAATATTTTTGTTTATTTTGATTTTTTTTCCCTCTTTCTTTGGTAAGCCTAGCAATGGCATAGATGGGTCAAAGAGTGGTAACATTTTTTTTAATCTTTTGGCCATAGTTTCAAATTGCTTATCATAAGGCTGGACCAATTCACAGTTCTATTACTTCTGTACTAGTATGTCTGTTTTTCTATAACTCCTCCAATATCTATAATTTTCCTCCTGTGTCATCTTTGCCAGTCTGGTGCATGAGAGCTAGAACCTCATAATTACTAAATTTGCAGTTCTCCAATCATTAGAAATTTAGGTAATTTTTTTCATATGGAGACTGATAGATTTTTTTCATATGGTTGTTAATGACTTCCTTTGAAAATTGTCTTTTGTTATCTTTTGAGCATTTATTTTCTAAGGAATATCTAGCTTTTAGTACATAAATTTTAATCAGCTCCTTAAATAACTTGGCTATAAGAACTTGATCAGGAAAATCTGCTGTAAGATAGGTTTTTGGGGTTTGGTTTTGGTTTGGGGATTTTTTGGTTTCATTTTGTTTTACCTCCCAATTACCAGTGTCCCTTATAATTTTAATTATATTTAATTTGTTTAAGGAAAATATTTTATTTCACTCATATTTTCCATTTGATCTTGCATTATCTTCTTAATCATTTCTTTATTCATGAATTTTTTCTCTCTCCATAAATCCTAATAGAATTTCTTCCTTTCTCTTCAATTTTTTATATGACTTTTTATATCTGGCTCATGAATCCATTTGGAATTGTCTTGGTACATGGTATGCAGTGTTATTCTAAACCCATTTTCTGACAGTGTCCTGTTTTTCTAATCATTTTTGTCAAAGAGCTAGGTCTCCTCTTTTCTAAACAAGATATTCAGAAGATTTTAGCATTTCCCTCAAGCTATCATCCTATATTTTTCCTTTATTTCACTGCTAAATGCACAGAAAGAATTGCATACACTGGCTCTCTACATTTCCTCAATGATTACTCACAATCAATTATAATCTCTGGTAACTCCATCAGTGCACTGAAATTTTTTTTTAAGGGTTAGCAATAAGCTTTTTTTTTTTAATCACTCCTTTCTCAACCCTCATCCTCTTTCTCTAGCTTTCAACAATAGTGACTTTAGCTCCTCCCTTCACTTCTCTAAACTGTTTAATCTTGGTTCTCCTGCCTGTCTGACCAGCCTTCCCTAGTCTCCTTTGCTGGTTCTTTATCCTCCTCTTATCTCAAGGCCCTCTCTCTTTATATTCTTTCTTTTGGTGAGCTCATCTACCCCACTACGTTCAATTATTCCCTCCATTCAGAAAATTCTTAGCTCTATCCATTCACTCTGAACTTCTCTTGACATCTTTGACCAACTGGATGTTGGCAAATTCACTATGTTCAATTATGAACATGTCACCTTTCTCTTAATTTCCCTTTTCCAGTTGTTGATACCATCTTTTAATTCAGAGTCATCTTTAAAACAACAAAAAAAGTTTCATGATTTTTTTTCCTCAAAGGAATTTCCAAGTGACTCCCCTCACTCAAAAAACCTCCCTTGTTACAAAGAGATAAAACCATGCACCATACACTGAATGAATCAAAAAAGGATGTCTCATTCTCTATCTGCAGTCTAACGTGTCTCTTCTGAAAGGTGGATAAAATGGTATTCATTATTGAAATCATGATCTTTCCTTACTTTGATCAAAGTTTATAAATATTTCAATGCTGTTTGTCTTTACATGTTATAGTCACTATTTACATTCTTTTCCTGATTCTATTCACCTTATTCTGCATAAGTTCATAGAAATCTTTCTGGGTAACTCTGAAATCATCTGGGTGATTTCTTGTTATCATATAATCAAATTTATTGCAACCATATGTCACACTTTGCTTAGTCATTTACAAATTTCCTTTTACTTCCTTTGCTACTTCAAAGAAAATGCTGCTAAAAATACTTTTGTATGTAGGGGAACTTTGATTCTGTCTGTGACCCCTTGTTGCATATGTCAAAAGTGCTAAGTCAAAAATCACTTTACTGGAATTTCTAGCATAATTTTAAATTGAACAGTTAGGATAAATTCATAGCTCCATGAATAATGTATCTGTTGGGGACAGCTAGGTGGCACAATGCATAGAGTACCAGCCCTGGTCTGGAGGATCTGAGTTCAAATCTGGTCTCAGATACTTAACACTTCCTACCTGTGTGACCCTAGGCAAGTCACTTAACCCCAAGTACCTCAGCAAAAAATAATTTTTTTAAATTGACATTTGATTAGCAGGGAAGCAAAAAGCTGAAAAACAAATTTTACAGCCAATGTTTCTGCTAAAGGTTTCATTTCTAAAAATGAATCAAATTTATGAGAATGCAAGTCATCAATAATGTATCTGTTGGGGACAGCTAGGTCCCATGTTTTTTCCCCTTTTTCTCTGATTTTTCTCTCCCAACATAATTCATAAAACAATATGTATTAAAATAAATAAACAGAAAAAAAGAGTATGCATGGTTTGGTAGGCTTTGGGGAATAGTTACAAATTGCTCTCCAGAATGGTTAGATCAGTTCACAGCTCTTCCAACAATACATTTGTGTCCCAGTTTTCTTACATCCCCTCCAACATTTATTATTATCTTTTCCTGTTATCTTAGCCAATTTGATGTGTGAAGTGGTACCTCACAATTGTTTTAATTTGCATTGCTCTACTCAATAATGAATTAGAACATTTTTTCATATGATTAGAGATGCTTAATTTTTTTTCATCTGAAAATTGTTCATATCCTTTGACTTAAGAATTTTAACTTGATTAATTGGAAAATGACTTGCATTCTCATAAATTTGACTCATTTTTAGAAATGAAACCTTTAGCAGAACCATTGGCTGTAAAATTTGTTTTTCAGCTTTTTGCTTCCCTGCTAATCAAATATCAATTTTTAAAAAAAATTTTTTTTTTTTGCTGAGGCACTTGGGGTTAAGTGACTTGCCTAGGGTCACACAGGTAGGAAGTGTTAAGTATCTGAGACCAGATTTGAACTCAGATCCTCCTGACTTCAGGGCTGGTACTCTATGCATTGTGCCACCTAGCTGTCCCCAACAGATACATTATTCATGGAGCTATGAATTTATCCTAACTGTTCAATTTAAAATTATGCTAGAAATTCCAGTAAAGTGATTTTTGACTTAGCACTTTTGACATATGCAACAAGGGGTCACAGACAGAGTCAAAGTTCCCCTACATACAAAAGTATTTTTAGCAGTATTTTCTTTGAAGTAGCAAAGGAAGTAAAAGGAAATTTGTAAATGACTAAGCAAAGTGTGACATATGGTTGCAATAAATTTGATTATATGATAACAAGAAATCACCCCAGATGATTTCAGAGTTACCCAGAAAGATTTCTATGAACTTATGCAGAATAAACTGAATAGAATCAGGAAAAGAATTTAAATAGTGACTATAACATGTAAAGACAAACAGTATTGAAATATTTATAAACTTTGATCAAAGTAATGATAGATCATGATTTCAATAATGAATACCATTTTATCCACCTTTCAGAAGAGACACGTTAGACTGCAGATAGAGAATGAGACATCCTTTTTTGATTCATTCAGTGTATGGTGCATGGTTGTATCTCTTTGTAATAAGGGAGGTTCTTTTGAGTGAGGGGAGTCACTTTTTTCCTTTGATGTAAAAAAAAATCATGAAACTTTTTTTGTTGTTTTAAAGATGACTCTGAATTAAAAGATGATATCAACAACTGGAAAAGGGAAATTAAGAGAAAGGTGACATGTTCTGCATAAAAAAGCAGAAAAAAAAAAAAAGAAGTGAACATAGCATGTATTGATTTACATTTAGTCTCCTTAGTTCTTTTTCTGGGTGCAGATTGCTTTTTCTGTCCAAAGACTATTGGGATTGCTTTGGATCACTGAACCACTGAGAAGAACTAAGCTTTTCATAGTTGATCATCACATATTCTTGCTGTTATTGTATACAATGTATTCCTGGTTCTGCTTATTTCACAAAGCATCCGTTTATGTAAATCTTTCTAGGCCTTTCTATAATCAGTTTGCTCATCATTTTTAATAAAAAAAATATTCCATTCTCTTCATGTACCACAAGTTGTTCAGCCATTCCCCAATTGATGGGCATCCACTCATTTTCCAATTCTTTGCTAGCACAAAAAGGCTGCTACAAACATTTTTCATGCATACCCTTTGATGCAGCGGTATCATTTCCGGATCTGTATCTCAAAGAGATCATAAAAGAGGGAAAAGAAGTCACATGTGCAAAAATGTTTGTAACAGTTCTTTTTGTTGTAGCAAGGAATTGAAAATTGAATGGGTGCCCAGCAACTAGGGAATAGCTGAATAAGTTAGGGTATAGGAATGTAATGCAATATTATGATTCCATAAGAAATGATGAAAAGACTGATTTCAGAAAAGCCTGGAAAGATTTATTCTGCTGATCAGAACCAAGAAAATATTGTACACAGTAACAGCAAGATTGAATAATGATCAATTTAGATAGACTTAGCTCTTCTCAGTAATTCAGTAATCCAAGGCAATTCCAATAGATTTTGAATGGAAAATGCCACCTGCATTTAGAGAGAGAACATGGAAACTGAATGTGCATAGAAGCAAACTATTTTCACCTTTTTTCCTTCTGTTTTTTTCTTTCTCGTGGTTTTTTCATTTTATTCTGATTTTTCTCTGCCAACATAACTCATATGGAAAAAGACAAATGTACATGCATAATCTAAAACAAAACAAAACAAAACAAATAACATTATGCATCCCCAAGTAACTCCCACATTTACCATTTTTATCTGTTGTCATTGTTGCCAACTCAACAAGTGTAAGGTGAACTCCTAAGACTCATCTTTGAGTCTATTCTCTGATATCCAATTAATTGCCAAGTTTTTTTGATTCTACTTTTACAATCTCTCTCATATCCATCTTCTTCTCTCCACTCAAACTGATATCACTCTAGTTCAAGCTATCATCATCACCTCTTGTGTGTACTCTCTTAATAGCCTCTTAAGTGGCCTTCATGACTTCATTGTTTTCTCCAGTTAATTTTCCACACATTTGTCAAAATATATTTTTTTAAGATGTAGGTTTGACCATGTCATCTCCTCCCACCTCTTACACACAGTTTGAGGGTTAGCTCCTTGATAACTGAGGTTGTCTTTTGCCGTTTTTGCCTCAATGCTTAGCACATAATCTGGCACATAGTAGGTGCTTAATAAATGACTGACTGAGGACTCAAAAACCTTCATGATGTCCTACTTTATTTTATCTATGATAAAATAAAGACTCCTTAGTACAGCATTTAACACCCTCCACAATTCAGTTCCAAACTACTTTCCAAATTTTATTTCATGTTCCTTCCCTTTGTTTTCTATACATTTTGGTCAAACTAGACTATTTTTCTTGAATTTGACATGCCATCACCCATCTCTGGACTTTCACACAACTTTTTCCTGGCTTGAAATTTATACTCTGTTCATGTTGATTTTTCAGGATTCTTCATTTTCTTTGAGACTCATCTCAGAAAGAAACCTTTCTTCAACATCTAGCTACAAATATTCTCTCTTTCATATTTTCCTAAAGTCTCTCGTTTGACATAATATTGATATATTTATTACATAATAAATGCTTTTTATTACCACCACTCTTTGCCTCATGCTAGATTTATCTCTATTTGTGCTATTCTCTACTCTCCAACTCCAAATAGAATATAAGCTCTCTGAGGGCAGGAACTGAGCTGTATATTCTTTATATTCCTAGCACAAGAAGCAATATTGTATAGCACATAGAGAGTTGGCCTCCAAATCAAGCAGATTTTGGGTCAAATCTTGCCTCTAACAGCCTGGCTATACAATTTTCTTATCAAGACCTCTCGGTACGCTAGGCAACCCCATAAGACTATAAAATTCAAAATGGCTACTCTTCTGCATTGGTAGAGTAAGCTTCCTTACCCAAGAATCACTCACTTTAGGGACATCACAGGACTGGTCCCAAAAAGTCTTTCTTGGTCCATAGAATGAGACAGACACAAATGTCATTGGATAAATAAATAATTGAATAGTGACACAATCGGTCAGACCATTAGATTGTTTTTTTTTCTTTTGGGGGGGAGGGTTATTATAGCTTTTTATTTACAAGATGTATACATGGGTAATTTTTCAGCATTGACCCTTGCAAAACCTTCTGTTCCAACTTTTCCTCAGATGGCAGGTTGACCAATACATGTTAAATATGTTAAAGTATAAGTTAAATACAATATATGTATACATATCCATACAGTTATTTTGCTGCACAAGAAAAATCGAACTTTGAAATAAGGTAAAATTAACCTGAGAAGGAAATCAAAAATGCAAGTGGATAAAAACAAAGGGATTGGAAATGCTATGTAGTGGTTCACACTCATTTCCCAGAGTAGACCATTAGGTTGTTAAGGTTGATGGTTTGAAAGTGAGAAGGGAAAAGTGGAAAGGGAAGGAATAAGCTAATCGGAAGGGAATACGGGAACTGGGAGGGAAAGGGGTAAGATAGGGGGAGGAACTCTAAGGCGGGGGGAGGGACACTAAAAAGGGAGGGCTGTGAGAAACAAGGGGTGCTCACAAGCTTAATACTTGGAAGGGGGGGAAAGGGGAAAGAAGGGAGGAAAGCATAAACCGGGGTTAACAAGATGGCAAGTAATACAGAATTGGTCATTCTAACCATAAATGTGAACGGGGTAAACTCCCCCATAAAGAGGAAGCGGTTAGCAGAATGGATTAAAAGCCAGAATCCTACAATATGTTGTTTACAGGAAACACACCTGAAGCGGGGAGATACATGCAGGTTAAAGGTAAAAGGTTGGAGCAAAATCTACTATGCTTCAGGTGAAGTCAAAAAAGCAGGGGTAGCCATCCTGATCTCAGATCAAGCTAAAGCAAAAATTGACCTAATTAAAAGAGATAAGGAAGGACACTATATCTTGCTAAAGGGTAGCATGGATAATGAAGCACTATCTATATTAAACATATATGCACCAAGTGGGGTAGCATCTAAATTCTTAAAAGAGAAACTAAGAGAGCTGCAAGAAGAAATAGACAGTAAAACTATAATAGTGGGAGATCTTAACCTTGCACTCTCAGAATTAGATAAATCAAACCAGAAAATAAATAAGAAAGAAGTCAAAGAGGTAAACAGAATACTAGAAAAGCTAGATATGATAGATCTCTGGAGAAAATGTAATGGAGACAGAAAGGAATACACTTTCTTTTCAACAGTTCATGGAACCTATACAAAAATTGACCATATATTAGGACATAAAAACCTCAAACTCAAATGTAGTAAGGCAGAAATAGTAAATGCATCCTTTTCAGACCACGATGCAATGAAAATTACATTCAACAAAAAAGCAGGGGGAAGTAGACCAAAAAATAATTGGAAACTAAATAATCTCATACTAAAGAATGATTGGGTAAAACAGCAAATCATAGACATAATTAATAACTTCACCCAAGAAAACGATAATAATGAGACATCATACCAAAATGTATGGGATGCAGCCAAAGCGGTAATAAGGGGAAATTTCATATCTCTAGAGGCCTATTTGTATAAAATAGAGAAAGAGAAGGTCAATGAATTGGGTTTGCAATTAAAAATGCTAGAAAAGGAACAAATTAAAAACCCCCAGTCAAACACTAAACTTGAAATTCTAAAAGTAAAAGGTGAGATCAATAAAATTGAAAGTAAAAAAACTATTGAATTGATTAATAAAACTAAGAGTTGGTTCTATGAAAAAACCAACAAAATAGACAAACCCTTAGTAAATCTGATTAAAAAAAGGAAAGAGGAAAATCAAATTGTTAGTCTTAAAAATGAAAAGGGAGAACTCACCACTAACGAAGAGGAAATTAGAGCAATAATTAGGAGTTACTTTGCCCAACTTTATGCCAATAAATTCGACAACTTAAATGAAATAGAAAAATACCTCCAAAAATACAGCTTGCCCAAACTAACAGAGGAAGAAGTAAATATCCTAAACAGTCCCATCTCAGAAAAAGAAATAGAACAAACTATCAATCAACTCCCTAAGAAAAAATCCCCAGGACCAGATGGATTTACATGTGAATTCTACCAAACATTTAAAGAACAATTAACTCCAATGCTATATAAACTATTTGAAAAAATAGGGATTGAAGGAGTCCTACCAAACTCCTTTTATGACACAGATATGGTACTGATACCTAAACCAGGTAGGCTGAAAACAGAGAAAGAAAATTATAGACCAATCTCCCTAATGAATATTGATGCTAAAATCTTAAATAAAATATTAGCAAAAAGATTACAGAAAATTGTCACCAGGATAATACACTATGACCAAGTAGGATTTATACCAGGAATGCAGGGCTGGTTCAATATTAGGAAAACTATTAGCATAATTGACTATATCAATAACCAAACAAACAAAAACCACATGATCATCTCAATAGATGCAGAAAAAGCATTTGATAAAATCCAACATCCATTCCTAATAAAAACACTTGAGAGCATAGGAATAAATGGACTTTTCCTTAAAATAGTCAGGAGCATATATTTAAAACCATCAGTAAGCATCATATGCAATGGGGAAAAACTGGAACCTTTCCCAGTAAGATCTGGAGTGAAGCAAGGTTGCCCACTATCACCATTATTATTTAATATCGTATTAGAAACACTAGCCTCGGCAATAAGAGTCGAGAAAGATATAAAAGGAATTAGAGTAGGCAATGAGGAAACCAAACTATCACTCTTTGCAGATGATATGATGGTATACCTAGAGAACCCCAGAGATTCTACCAAAAAGCTATTGGAAATAATTCATAATTTTAGCAAAGTAGCTGGCTACAAAATAAATCCCCATAAATCCTCAGCATTTTTATACATCACCAACAAAACCCAACAGCAAGAGATACAAAGAGAAATTCCATTCAGAATAACTGTTGATACCATAAAATATTTGGGAATCTATCTACCAAAGGAAAGTCAGGAATTATATGAGCAAAATTATAAAAAAGTCTCCACACAAATAAAGTCAGACTTAAATAATTGGAAAAATATTAAGTGCTCTTGGATTGGCCGAGCGAACATAATAAAGATGACAATACTCCCTAAACTAATCTATTTATTTAGTGCTATACCAATCAGACTTCCAAGAAAATATTTTATTGATCTAGAAAAAATAACAACAAAATTCATATGGAACAATAAAAAGTCGAGAATCTCAAGGGAACTAATGAAAAAAAAATCAAATGAAGGTGGCCTAGCTGTACCTGATCTAAAATTATATTATAAAGCAGCAGTCACCAAAACCATTTGGTATTGGCTAAGAAATAGATTAGTGGATCAGTGGAAAAGGCTAGGCTCACAAGACAGAATAGTCAATTATAGCAATCTAGTGTTTGACAAACCCAAAGCCCCTAACTTCTGGGAAAAGAATTCAATATTTGATAAAAACTGCTGGGATAATTGGAAATTAGTATGGCAAAAATTAGGCATGGACCCACACTTAACACCATATACCAAGATAAGATCAAAATGGGTCTATGACCTAGGCATAAAGAACGAGACTATAAATAAATTAGAGGAACATAGGATAGTTTATCTCTCAGACTTGTGGAGGAGAAAGAAATTTGTGACCAAAGATGAACTAGAGACCATTACTGATCACAGAATAGAAAATTTCGATTACATCAAATTAAAAAGCCTTTGTACAAATAAAACTAATGCAAACAAGATTAGAAGGGAAGCAACAAACTGGGAAAACATTTTCACAGTTAAAGGTTCTGATAAAGGCCTCATTTCCAAAATATATAGAGAACTGACTCAAATTTATAAGAAATCAAGCCATTCTCCAATTGATAAATGGTCAAAGGATATGAACAGACAATTTTCAGAGGATGAGATTGAAACTATTACCACTCATATGAAAGAGTGTTCCAAATCATTATTGATCAGAGAAATGCAAATTAAGACAACTCTGAGATACCACTACACACCTGTCAGATTGGCTAAGATGACAGGAAAAAATAATGATGAATGTTGGAGGGGATGCGGGAAAACTGGGACACTAATGCATTGTTGGTGGAGTTGTGAACGAATCCAACCATTCTGGAGAGCAATCTGGAATTATGCCCAAAAAACTATCAAAATGTGCATATCCTTTGATCCAGCAGTGTTTCTATTGGGCTTATATCCCAAAGAAATACTAAAGAAGGGAAAGGGACCTGTATGTGCCAAAATGTTTGTAGCAGCCCTGTTTGTAGTGGCTAGAAACTGGAAAATGAATGGATGCCCATCAATTGGAGAATGGCTGGGTAAATTGTGGTATATGAATGTTATGGAATATTATTGTTCTGTAAGAAATGACCAGCAGGATGAATACAGAGAGGCTTGGAGAGACCTTCATGAACTGATGCTAAGTGAAATGAGCAGAACCAGGAGATCATTATACACTTCGACAACGATATTGTATGAGGACATATTTTGATGGAAGTGGATTTCTTTGACAAAGAGACCTGAGTTTCAATTGATAAATGACGGACAAAAGCAGCTACACCCAAAGAAAGAACACTGGGAAACGAATGTGAACTATCTGCATTTTTGTTTTTCTTCCCGGATTATTTATACCTTCTGAATCCAATTCTCCTACGCAACAAGAGAACTGTTCGCTTCTGCAAACATATATTGTATCTAGGATATACTGCAACATATCCAACATATAAAGGACTGCTTGCCATCTAGGGGAGGGGGTGGAGGGAGGGAGGGGAAAAAAATCGGAACAGAAATGAGTGTCAATATAATGTAATTATTAAATAAAAAAAAAAAAAAAAAAAAAGGTTGATGGTTTGAGCACATCCAAATTTGCTTGTCCTGGGCAAATTCAAGTTCTCACAGCTCTCATTTATTTTATTGTTTTGTTTCGTTTTACAAGGAAGAAAGGTATACTAGAGCAGAACTCAAGGCTTGGTAGACCTGAGTTCAGCTCTTGCCTCCTACACATATTGCCTGTGATCCCAAGAAAGTCACTTAGCAATTCTCTAAGACTTGAAGTTGCAGAGAAGGGGCTGACCTGAACTAATAGAGAGAGTATCCTCACCTGGGACTTCCTTACACCAAAGAAATCATAGATCCATTCTCTAACATTATTCCAATGAATCATTGAAAATCTAACCTTAATTTTCCCATCTTACTTTCCCTAACCTTTAACCCCCATTGACTTTTTCTAATGAAATTTTTTTCTCTTTCTAGGGTGGAGAAAATAATGTTGCTTATTTAATCACGAGACTCTGGGATAGCCCCTTGTTTGTGTTTGTAATCATCATATGGGACATCAAAAATTTCAACTCCTTAGAAGGGAACTACATATAGTTCTGTTCTCATGAGGAGGAACCAACTATTAATAGTAATAGCCTGATACCCTTTTCTCTATCTTATTATAGAAGATAATTTCCCTCTTCCACCCTCCCCCCTCTACAACTGCTTCCTCATCACCCTACTCCTTTTAGTACTTCATAAGCAAGTAGCTGAAATTATGACCATTCTTGGGCCACATGGTACATAGAGTGCTCTATAGTTGTGCAAGTGGCATCATGACGTCAAGCTTACTAAGAAAATTTCTAAGATGTTCCAATTTCCTGCACGATCCAGCATCCCCTATAAAAAGCAGCCTGGCAAAGAATGGGCAACAGAAAGGGCCAAGGAATTCAGAGCTCAGAAATCTCTCCTAGCTGAAGAGTTCATCCTACTCCTGGGACCCCTGCCCTTGAACAACATCATGAAAAGCTCTGTGGCTATCCTCTCTGTCCTTATCATCACCTTCTATCAGGTCTCTTCATTAACAGGTCAGTCTGTCTTCCCTTCTCCCCTTAAAAAAAATTCCCCTTTTTCTAACTGGGAGGAGAGATGATTTTGAGGAGGTAGGATACACAGAGCCCAGTACCTGTGATAAAAAAAAATCAGAGAGCTTATATTCTATTTGGAAAGCGTGAGACTTTTCAAGTCAAATTATGAAATCCACCCAAGATTTCAAAATGGCTTGGGTCATTTCTCAATATGCTTCTGTCTTCAGAATGTGCTATTTCCTATTAATTTCCCCAGACACAGGATTTGAAATAGTACCTCTCTGAGAGAGATACTATTCTTATCATACCTATTTTACAGATTGGGAAACTGATACGCAGAGTAGTTAAGCACTTTGCCCAGAAATACAAAGCACATAAGTTGCTAGGGTAGAATTTAAAGCTTAGGTTTTCTTAACTTCAAGTCTAGAACTCTGTTCACTATGCTAGCATACCATTCATTAGAGACAAGGAGAGATATTTGGGGGAATGAAGAGATGCCCTGTGTCCTCCCAAAGTCTTCTCTGCTCTTTCCACATCCTTCTGAGATTAGTAGTGTTGAGTCACCTGCTAAAAAAAATGACACAATTCTCACAATGTTCCTTTCCTTACAGTTGGGTCTGACATTCCCACTGCTTGCTGCTATTCCTATATCTCCCGGAAGATCCCTCGAGCATTAGTAGTGAATCATTATGAGACCAGTAGTCAATGTTCCCAGCCAGCCATCATGTGAGTAGAGATGCCAATCACCATGTTTGAGGAAGAGAGGCAAGGATTATGTGGGGGCAAATTGTCAAGACCTGGGAGGAAGAAAAAAAGCCTCTGCTAAAATAAATTTTGAAAAATCCAGCCACGTCTCCCAGAAGAAAGTTTCCATAATTCTGAGGCATTGGGGCTGATGTTCTAGCTGAGCATAAGGGAGAGATAGAAAATGAAAAATAAAGATCTATGGCTTTGAGCCTGGAGCTGAAGCATGTAGAGTGACAATTTGGAGCTGTTCTTACTAAAATATGAGGGCTAGAATGAAGGGAAATCAAGGAGAGACCAAAGTCCCTCAGAGCAATTCTCCTTTACATTCTTAAAAATTGTTGGTGATCCTAAAGACCAGTTTTTAGATGGGCTATCTCTATCTATTTTATCATATTTTTTAAAATTACATCTTAGAATTATTATGAATAGTTTTGAAAGGGTTTCTGGGACTTCTAGGGGTTTCCTGGATTACAGTTTGGAAACTACTGCTCCAAAGAATGGATGGGGTGGGGGGGTGGTTCTTAAAGATACAGGAATGATTACCCCAAAAAGGAGAATGGGTCTTAGCTGCCTCTAGTGTCAGAGAGACAAAGAAATCCAGATCTAATAGTAATTTCCTCTTCTTTACCTAGAAGTTGAATTTCTCTGTTTTTTCATCTTTACTTCTTGTATCACAGATTCTTCACCAAAAAGGGTTATAAAGTCTGTGCCAACCCTCGTGAACCATGGGTCCAGAAGTATATCAAAGAGTTGAAGAGAAGAGAGGCTTGAAAGCTTGGGGAAAAGAGTTCAAGTTCCTGCCAGTTTGAAGAATAAGGAACCAGAGCCAGAAAGTCTCTACCACCCCCACTGGTGACATCTGGGTCAAGCTGGTCTTGACTCAAAGCTCTAGAATGTCACTAATTACAATTTAAGCTATTTTTATCATATTTAATGCCTATAACTTATTTTTTAATGTTAAATTGTGTTGTTTATAAGATGTTTGTAGTCTATGTATCATTCTCTCCCTCCATGTCCCTTATCCTTCTCCATCACCTCAAAGACTGATCTCATGGTGCTAATGTCTGTAAGAGTTGGTGACAAAGTGACTGACCCACAAATATATTCTGAACATTTTCTATGAGCCATGGTTTCCTTTGACCAAAGTATTTGAAGAAAGTAAAAAAAAATTTTTTTAATAAATAAATTAAGCTACACTGGACTGAATTGAAACTGTCTTTTCCTTCTTTTCTTGTGGGATCTTGGACAAACTGTTTTACCTACTTGAATCCAGGTTTCTTCATATGTAAAATGAATGTTGTAGATTAAATCTCTTCTCCTGCCATGGGCTTCAGTTTCCTAATCTGGAGGTTTGGGACTACTTGCTTTCTGCGATCCTTTCAAGCTCTTGATGGATGAATCTGAGGTTCTGATGGAATGGAGGAATTTCAGAGAAAGTCTAAAAAGGCTTAAGTAGAGCTTAGGAATACCTGAAGTCAGAGGATATAATGAATTTGGGGAAGAGTGACTAGGATGTGGCTTAATCAATACCTTTCCATTTTAAAACTGGTAGTTATAGTCCTATCTTCCTTTGCAAAGCAGCTATTCTCCTTAGAAGAAAACTTTGCACATCTATTTTATATACACTGGGGCAGTCCTAGGAGAGATGGTATCCTGTATTTGAAAAAAATGCTGACTAACTTCCAATCCCCATTCCAAACAGCAGCCAGTTTCTATCCATATTACCTCCACAATATCTATTACATTGATCCCCACTCTTCCAGTTACATAGTCATCACCTCAGATCAATCCTCTCATCTCTAGTCTAGACCATTCAAATTGCTTCTTAATTACCTTCTCTTCCCTCTAACCTATATTCTATGTAGCAACCAAAATAATTTTCCTGAAGCTCAGGGTCAGCTTATGTAATTCTCTTCATCAAAAATCTTCAGTGGCCTATCAAAGAATCATTTTATAGAGCTAGAACAAAATGAACAGAATTCATCTAGAAGAACAAAAAGTCAAGAATATCAAGAGAATCATTTTTTTAAAGCTTAGTCATTCTTATCATCCCATCCACCTGAAGTTTCAATGTTATTCTTTCTTTTTTATGTTATTATTTACGTATTTGGTTTTTAGTAGTTTTATGATTTCTTTGATACTACTCTTTCCTTTAATTTTCTTTAAAAGTACAATACTCTTTCTGTTGTCCTTGTCTTCCCTTACCAATCACAACTCATTCTGAGATTGAGCACTCCTGACACTATTTTCACAGGAGTATGCCAAGCTTTTATATCATTTTGCATTACCTGACCTTCCTTCTGCCTTCTATATAGATCTTTTTAAAAATTTCCTTTTTTAATTTCCTTAAATCTTTAAAAAATCTCCCTTTCCTCCTCAGTAAAATGAGGGTCATAATATCCCCCATATCACAGAGTTATAGTGAGGATCAAGAGAATATTTGTAAAGTTCTTAGCAAAGTGCTTATCACATAGTAAATGCTGAATAAATACTTTTTCCTTCCTCTTTCCCTTTCTTACATTCTTTCCCACTTGTAATCTATGATTCTATGATTATAAAGCTCACAACTCATCCACATCTTCCAATCTTATATGACTTTTGTCTATGTTTTCAACAAAGTTGTACATGAACTGATACAAAGTGATATGAGCAGAACCAGAACACTGAACACATTGAACACAGAAACATTATACAATGATCAACTTGAATGATTTAACTATTCTCAGCAACAAAGAGATCTAACACAATTCCAGTAGATTCATGATGAAAATGCTATCAACATCTAGAGAAAGAATGATGAAATCTGAATGCAAATCAAAGCATATTATTTTTTCTTTTTGTGTGGGGAAGGGGGGTTGGGTGTTTTTTTGGGTGTCTGTCTTTTTTCACAACATGATTAATATAAAAATATATTTTGCATGATAGCACATGTATAAGCTATATCACATAACTTACCATTTCAAGAATGGGGGAGTTGAGAGAGAGGGGGGAAAAAACTAGAATTCTGGAATTCAAATTTTTGTTAATGTATGTTAAAAATATTTTTATATGTAATTGCAAAAAATATTTATTTAAGAATAATAAGTTGACTGGTGAATTCTTCATATGCCTACACTGGTCTTTTCAGAGAACTCATTTTCCCTGTTCTTCAGAATTGTTTTCTTTTGTGCTTTTCAGAATTTCTTTCTCAATGATTTCCCAGTCCTCCCAGGCTGACATATGCCATGAAATTTTAGCCTGTGGGACCCTGTCCATTTCTTCTTCTTAATTCTATGAAACTTGCTATCCCAAAATTTAGTGTAGATCCTATGTCCACTTTTTCTCTCTTCTATCATAAATTCTAGGAAGTAATGATCACTCTTTTCACAGCTCTTTAGAGTTCCCATAATCTTCACCCCAACAAACAGGGTCCACCCCCATCCCCATTAGTGATAATCCAGAATTTCCTCTTACTGATTCTGTCACCTTTTGAATGAAGAAATGAGCATTAAGGTAAGTTAAGAAGATAATAGCTCTTCTACTTATGGCATAGATATTTATAACATCATTCGCAGGCCATACAAAATTGTCAACTTATAAAAACTCAAGCAGTGGGAGCTTGTTGTACCTAACTTCCCGTTCATCATCATCTGAAGTTGAATGATTTTGCAGTCCTTATAAGGTCCATGAGCTAGATATTACCTATCCCTAGTCTAAGACAAAATTTGAATTCTGATCCTGAGAACTTAGCATTCTTATCTATTTCATCCCCTAGTTGTCTTATAAAAGCAACACCAAGATTTGATTGTTAGAATAGCAATGGAAAAGCTAAAGGTCAGAATGAATTAGGGCTGAAAAAGAATATTAAGGACCAAAAAAGAAGGGTGGATAGGGAGAGAAGGAGAAATAGGAGGCTACATTTGGAACAAGAAGAGAGAGTGACGATGTATTAAGACTGATGCTTGGGATGAATGAAATGATGATAATTGACCACAAAAATAAAGGAAAAGTGCTCTTCTCAAATTCAATCTTCCCTTTGTGTGATACAGAAGTAACTGTGAATCCATGGTCCTCATTAAAACTGATGGCTAACCCACTTCAAATCTAGCCTCAGACACTTCCTAGCCCAGGGACCTTGGAAAAGTCTCTTAGCTTCAATTTGCCTCAGTTTCCTCCTCAGTAAAATGAGGATCATAATAGCCCCCATCTCACAAGGTTGTAGTGAGAATCAAGGAATATTTGTAAAGTTCTTAGCAAAGTACCTGTCACATAGTAAATGCTGAATAAATACTTGTTTCCTTCCTCTTTCCCTTTCTTAGATTCTTTTCCATTTGTAATCTATGATTCTATGATTATAAAGCTCACAACTCATCTACCTCTGCCAATCCTATATGATGCTTGCCTATGTTTCCAATCAATCTCAGAAGGATCAAATCAAAGTTCTGAAAGCCTTCTTCTGATGAACACTGATGGAACACATTCTACTACCTTTGAAAAATTACACATTTCTTTTAATGACCCCATAAATTTCCCTGAAACAAGGGTCCAGTTTTTAAAAATTCTCAGTATTTCTTCAGGAAGCATCTTTCCTCTGACACGTATTAACTTCATGAGCACAAGTGAATGAGTCAGCTCTTCAGTGCTTCCTGCAGCATTCTAACACTAAATTACAATCAGTGGCTAACCAGCCTCAGTGGGTATACATTCCCTTCCAGTATGTGGCCATCTCAGGTCTAGAGTAACAAACAAAAAAGACTTTTCTTCTGGGTCTGTTGTATAACTAGGACTCATGGGATACTAGTCTCCAGAGTATAGCCCAAGGTAAAAAGAGAAATAGAGGCTGGGTATAAACAAGCTACAACATTTTCTGAGGGAAAAAAGGACAAATGACACAATTCTAAGTTCAATTTGTCTTATTAGTATTTTCTCTAGGTCTAGACAATCTATTATCTATATAAGTCTAGACAATCAACCAAACAAGAAATCAAGCTCCTGATTTACAGCATGTAACCATTTCTGGGGGAGGGGAGGTAGAGAGGGTGGGGAGAGTAAATGTTCATAGTGAAAATTCTAAATAGTTGGATCTTAGCTCTTAAGAGTCAGTAAGAGTTGCTTCCAGTTCATTCCAACGATTAAACACTTCAAACACCCTCCAGAAATATAAAGTCATATCTTCTTCCTGATGATCTCTAGAATCTGAAAAGTCAGGTGGGGCTCTCTTGGATTCAGAGCAGATATCCTTGTTCTGCCTCTTCCTTTACAACTCCATATGTACCCTTGTTCTGTGACACAAAAATAGTTTGAATGATAGTTTCTGGATAAGTAATCATTTTATTTACTATGACTAATGAGTAATTAATAAAAAGTAATAGTCATTTAGCCATCTCTTGTGGATCAGAGATGTATTATGGCAGCTTCTTGATCTTTATATGTGCTTGGAACAAGTGACAATCAACTATGATTGATTAACAATTAGTTTAAAAATGATTATAATGAGAATATTCTAAATGAGGAACTAAGGGACAATTGTGTCACTATTACTCCCAGCCCCAGGCAATCTAGACAAAGGATCCATCCCCACTTACCTCTCAAGTCTGAACAGAACACAGTAGACTACTTCACTTGAATGAGGTCTAAACAAGATTGAGGAGAAAGTTAATTTAATCTCATTATCAGCAGTGTCTTTCAGATCTAATTTAATCAAACAGTAAGTTAGAAAATAGGAAAGGAAAAAACTCTGGATCTCCCCAATATTGCTTATTTAAAAATCATTTCTCTCAGTTCAAGGCCCATTCATGTGGGATTCATTTCTTATTGATAAAGATGAAGATCTGGCATAAAGGATGGGTCAGAGTTAGTAAGAGGTTCAATATCCAATTTTCAGACAGATCTCCTCAAACAGGAGTATCCATTTAGGAACATTAAGGAGGTATCCAATTTTGAGTGAGAAGATGGCAGAGGCCATCCATCTCCACTTCACACTGCTGAAAGAAAATACTCTGGGAAGTCAAGAAGAATTGGGAAATTGCCATCATGAGAAGACAACATGCAAAATAATCATGTTCAAACAAGATATAAATAAGATAAACTGAAGATAACCTCAGAGAGAAAGTTTTAGCATAGGAGGATGAGGAAAAGGTTTGGGGCAAAAGGTTGGATTTTAGCAGATATTTGAGGAAACTTACAATCTAATGAAAAACTTTCAAATTCTGATTAAAATAATAGTAAAATACAACTTCAAAAGAAGGAACATGAAATGTGCCATTCACCACCTGACAAAGGGGAGATGAATTTAAAATTCTGAAAAAGACATACATTTTCAAATGTGGCTAATAGAGGAATTTGTTTTGCCCGATTATGCTGCTATGTATTGAGAAATAGGGGTTTAGCCGTTAGATTATTTCATATTGTGTGGTTCAGAATTGTTGAGGGGTCACCATTTAATAAAAACAAGCTGGAGAGAGCAAAGCAAAGTTTATTATACATTCTCAGGAGAAGGGAGGAAGCACCTTCTGGGACTTAACACTTTTAATCCCTAACGCAAATACCCCTTCCCACCACTAACCCTCATCCTCATTGGCTGAGGATCTTACATTCTAAATGCAGGAACTACCCAAGAAATTGAACTTGACCAATAAGTACATAGTTGCTCATATTTGACTGAAATAGGGAGAAAATGATGTCACGGGAGGATAGCAGGAAAGGGAATTAAGTATGTCCTTGGATCAATGCTCAAAGTCCTTCAGGCCTACTCAAACTCTGAGTAGATGAAGTCTTACTTGATTTTCACAACTATCTTGAAAGATCTCACCTCATCTCATTCAATATCTCCCTCTTGGACATGCAAATCAGAACCCTTTCCTTGAATCCACTCTCACCAATTCTCTAGATAGGAGGCAACTACATCTTTTAATAGAGACAAAAGAGTCCTGGTCCCCAGCCTCACTCTGCCCCAGCATGAATGGATAGACTGGAAACCGGATGGTTGGAACAATAAGTATAAAGGCACCCGATCCATTGCTTCCTTTTCCTTTCAATCTCACTTCTGTTGCAATAAAATAGTGCCACCATCAGTACTTTTGAAGACTCACATTCATGTCCCTTCAGTGAATGTTGTTAAATCTTGTTCCTTCTCAGTCATCTACTAATCAGAAATGAAGGGTGGAAAGCAATCAGAATAGACACTCTGAGAGCTCTGTGCCTCCTCCTGAAGACTGCCTCCTCTCTGCTCCAAAGACCATGATCTCCTTGTTGTCTTCTCCATCTTTATCATTTCCATATCTGACCTCTGCTTCAGATTATTATGTGAAAATCCAATTTTTTTTAATTGTGAGGGGAAAGTCAGGAAAGTAGAAGCTGCTAATGGGAGGTAGAGCAGTTAATTGTTCCTAAAAATTCCTGATCTACTAATAATTGTTTGGTTGTTTGTTTTTGTTTGTTTTGGGGGTTTTTTCTAATTGGAGGTGTCTCCTTCCCTTGCATTTGGGGGTAGGGATAGGGCCTTCTTCTGACCCTCTCTAAATCCAACTCCCTGGCTCTCAGAAAAGTGGAACAAGTTGGACCACTGAATTATTGGGATATGTGGAAGGCATAGACTCTGGTTACACTGACCAGGGGGGTCAGGGGGGCCAGGGGCTTCCTGGAACTGGGCTTGGGCTGCTCTGTGTTTCAGCAGAATCATGAGCAAGGGAAGAAAAGGAACAGCAAGGACAAGGTTGCAATACTTTCTTTGGCCAAAAGCTGGAAGGATTGGGCAGAGAAATGAGTCAAAATGGTTCTTTTTTCCCTACAATTTTATCTACTGATCTACTGTTTTTCTCATATCTGGAGGCAAATCCAGAAGATTCAAAATCAAAGGCTCTTGATAAAGGCCTCATTTCCAAAATATATAGAGAACTGACTCAAATTTATAAGAAATCAAGCCATTCTCCAATTGATAAATGGTCAAAGGATATGAACAGACAATTTTCAGAGGATGAAATTGAAACTATTACCACAGAGTGTTCCAAATCATTATTGATCAGAGAAATGTAAATTAAGACAACTCTGAGATACCACTACACACCTGTCAGATTGGCTAAGATGACAGGAAAAAATAATGATGAATGTTGGAGGGGATGCGGGAAAATCGGGACACTAATGCATTGTTGGTGGAGTTGTGAACGAATCCAACCATTCTGGAGAGCAATCTGGAATTATGCCCAAAAAATTATCAAATTGTGCATACCATTTGATCCAGCAGTGTTTCTATTGGGCTTATATCCCAAAGAAATACTAAAGAAGAGAAAGGGACCTGTATGTGCCAAAATGTTTGTAGCAGCCCTATTTGTAGTGGCTAGAAACTGGAAAATGAATGGATGCCCATCAATTGGAGAATGGCTGGGTAAATTGTGGTATATGAATGTTATGGAATATTATTGTTCTGTAAGAAATGACCAGCAGGATGAATACAGAGAGGACTGGCGAGACTTACATGAACTGATGCTAAGTGAAATGAGCAGAACCAGGAGATCATTATACACGTCGACAATGATATTGTATGAGGACATATTTTGATGGAAGTGGATTTCTTTGACAAAGAGACCTGAGTTTCAATTGATAAATGACGGACAAAAGCAGCTACACCCAAAGAAAGAACACTGGGAAACGAATGTGAACTATCTGCATTTTTGTTTTTCTTCGTGGGTTATTTATACCTTCTGAATCCAATTCTCCCTATGCAACAAGAGAACTGTTCGGTTCTGCAAACATATATTGTATCTAGGATATACTGTAACATATCCAACACATAAAGGACTGCTTGCGATCTAGGGGAGGGGGTGGAGGGAGAGAGGGGGGAAAAATCAGAACAGAAACGAGTGCAAGGGATAATGTTGTAAAAAAAAAAAATTACCCTGGCATGGATTCTGTCAATATAAAGTAATTATTAAATAAAAATTAAAAAAAAAAATCAAAGGCTCTGAGTTCGGATCTTAGTTCTACCACTATCTGACTCTAGACAAGTCAGTTAACTTCTCTGAGACTGTTTTCTCAACTGTAAAATGGAGATAGAAATTTCTACATTAGCTACTCCATGGAAAAATGAAAAGGAGCAAATGAGATGCTCTGTGAAAATTTTTGTTCTAAAATTCCTTGAGCTTGGATCTCACTAATGGGGCCCTCTCTCAAACATCATGATCACACTCACCTATGCTTGCCCATTCTATAAAACTCTTGTTCATGACCTCCCATAAATCAGCCATGGAAGAGTCCACCCACAGTGACAGAAGCTTTCCTCTGCGGGGAAAGATGGAATTTACAATTTGGATTATTCATGGGAACTCACAGAGTTGTTTTAATGATCCCAAGCCACTCTCAGAAATAGCAATCCATCTTTTCAATGTCAATATTCTTCTTAAAGATCTGAGTTCCAATTCTGACTCTGGCTCATACTAACTGTGTAACCCTAGGCAAAATCATTTCACCCACAGCAACCTCTCTAACATTACAAGTGAGAAGGTTACTAGGGAATCTTTGCAGCAGGTGCTCCCAATCATGATAAACTCAAAGATCCAGACAGCTCCTCCCCAAAAGAAGACCTTTCTCTTGGGAACTGCAGCTGTAAGTCATGGAACACAGTCTCTGAAAAACTGAAGTGAAAGATGACACAACAGAAATTGAAGAGGAGCCTGGGAACTTGGAGCAGCCTACACTCTGTTCCAAATACAAAATTATTCTAGAGAAACAAGGAGAGGAAGCCTGGAGCTGTGGGAGGAGTGATGGGTATGGTGCTCTGGCTGGGAACATTTTAGAGAATGAGAAAGAAAGTAGTCTGTGTTCTGCAGAGGAACAAGCAGGATCATAACAGCTTAGATTCAAGGCAGGAAGGACCTTAGAGACACGCCCCTCCCCTAAAAAAAACCATTCCTTCATCTTTTTACAGAGTAGGAAACTAAGGCCCAGAAAAGAGAATTAATTTACCTAAGATCGCAGAAGATCACATAAGAATAAGAAAGAAGAAAGCTTAAATTTGAACTCAGGACCTCTTACTCTAAATCTAGCACTCTTCTTTCTTCCTCAGGTGCCTCTCAGGTTTCTAATATAAAAGGGAAGAGGTGGTTGATGAAGAAGGAGAACTCAGGAAGGTTTTCTGAGCAAATCTCTACAGAGTCATTGAAGGCACAGTGAAAGGGATTTGGGAGGGGAGGGGTCTTGAAATTCTGCAGGGAGATGATGGTCCTAGAAATAATAAGCATGGGACTAATAATAATAATAAATAATAATAATAAGCAATATGACCACAGAGGTCTTGGGAAAGAGAGGTGTTAAAATCTTCACCCTGATAATCTGCTTCTCCTAATTTAGCTTCAACAGCTAAAAGGGCCACCAATACCTTCAAAACAATGGGGCTAGAAATACATGGTGGAATTAATACAGAAGCAAGATGAATACTTGGAAATTTATCCATGGGAAGAATGGATTTGATTTCAAAAATAAAACTGTTTTGGACTTATTAGGACACTCGTTGTCAAAAGAAATATTTGCTGATTTGTCTCGTCTGGACATCATCTACAAGTCTTAATTGTCCAATGTACCCCTGGCTCCTTACTCTACCTCATTTCTTTGACATCAGGAGCCCTTGTTGTCCCCTCTATCTATTGTCCTTGAGCTCTCCTGCCTTTTTCAGACCAATCCCTTGGAAAGACCATCTATATTGACTGTCTTTACCCAGTCACTCCCCAGATCTTAAAAATCTGGCTGCCAATATCATCAGCTAAAACTGCTCTCTGAAGTTACCCACGGTCATTTCTCAGCCCACAATCCAGGTGGCTTCTCTGCTTTCTGTAACAAAACTAGACTATCTATCCTTCAGTTTTCTAAAGTCACTCACTCTATTGCTAATTTGTCATTCCAACCTCATGTCCCCTCTTTCAATAAGATTGTAGTCACCATGTCTGAAGAATTGAGCAGGCGTCAATTCTAAAAAATCATTGAACCCTGCTCCTTTTCAGTTATATGCTTCCCACAAAGGGTTAGGGCTGGGTGAGGTGTTGGGGGATTAGAATCTGAGCCTCGATGTCAGAGCTGTGAGAACAGGCTTGCTGAGAGTTCTGGGTCTCCTCCTGACAGTCGTCTTCCCCTCTCCAAGAATCATGATCCCCTTGTCTGTCCTCTTCATCATTCTCATTTCTGTTTCTGGCACCTTTTTGGAATCTTCAGAAAGTGAGTAAAATTACTTTTTTCACTGTGAATTGTGAAAAAGAGTCAGTACAGTGGGAGCTTTCCATGGAAGCTGGAGCAACTGATTGTTCATGATGAACGATGGCAGACTTCCTCATTGGGGATGTCCCCAATTATTGCTGATGGCCCCAAAGGGACCACTCTTTCATTTCCATTTGGGGAAGCAAGGAGAACCACTTTTCCTACTTTCTTCTAACTACAAATCTTTGGCTCTCAAGAAAGTGGAGAGGGATTATCATGGTGCACTTTTCTCTGCATATAACTCCCCAGGTAGCTGTTGCTTTAAATACATTCAAAGGGAGATTCCCAGAAAGTTTGTGATTGACTATGTTCAAATCTGCCAGCTGTGCTCGAAAACAGCAGTCATGTAAGAAAGCAAGCTCATAAATTATGTATGGGAGTAAAGGTATGAGGGAGGAAGAGACAAACAGAGAGAGGGCAGAAACAGAAAGGACTTGGCTGTCAAAAGCAGCCCTTCAGGGAAGTTGGATGAATGGCTGAGACTGCAGAAGATCTCACACCTCTATGTCCTGTTTAAGTGGAGGACATATTTCAGAGGAAAGACAGGGCTCCTAGAAAAATCAATAACCTGTATTTGTTGTTCCCAGAAGTCTTGAGGTCCTTGCTCTGTCTGGGCAAGGGGATCGGGAGAAAACAGAGAAGACTTTGTCTTGAAGGAGGGTTGGGCAGGATGATGTAATTATGAATTTAAAGCTAGAATAAATCATCCAGGCCCTTTTTCCTAGCTGTCTCCCTTTTTTAAAGACAAAGAAGCTGAGACTCAGAAAGTAGTAATTTGCTTGACTATAGTGAGAGTAAGAATAAGTGAGGAGAAAACCTGGATTTGATTCATGTCCTCTGACTCCAAATGTAAACCACTTTTCCCCTCCTTAGCTGCCATTCATCTTCCAAGGGAGGGGCAGAGTCAGGGGCAAGGGAAGCCTAGCAGAGCTTCCTGAAGGGACCCTCAGGGAGTCATTGGGGGGAGGAGGCAGACACGGGCATTGAGAAAGAATCTTGGCATTCTGAATGAAGAGAATGGTCCTACGATTAATGGGCATGGGGATGACTGGCACAGAAAGCAAGAATACTGAAGGGCCATCTGGAGGAGAATCCTGGTGCTGAAATCTTTCCCCTTTATATCTTGCTTCTCATATTTTAACTTCACCACCAAGAGAGAACATCAGGTGTGTGCTATCCAAGTGGGCCCAGGAATATGTGGCTGACCTACCTTAGGAACAGCCTGAGGAAGATGAAAGCCATCAGTCCATTGGATAAATAGAATGGTCTCAAACTACAACTGATTCAGACTTATTAGAAGAACCATTAGCAAATTGTTAAATTTGTGTTGCTAAATCTGGCTTTTTAATAATCTCTCTACAGCCCTTGATTCTAATCTATCCCTCTCTCCCCACTCCCCCTGATTTATCCGATCTCATGACAGCCAATGAAAGAAGAGCTGATTCTGCATTTCTTGTGGGAAAGATTTGAAGCACTCCTCTCCTTTCCCTTGAATTCATCTATTCCCTTCTTTTCCATTTTTTCCTTCTCTTCTTCTCTCAATTCTTCCTTCCTTTTCCTATTTCTTCTCTCTCTTCCTCTTCTAAATATCCTCTCCCTTCCCTAAGATACTATTCAGGAGTGGGGGATGGGGGAAAGGGAATTGGGCTGTGAAGGAAGGTTCAGTGTGAGCCATTTCAGGCCTGGGATTACATATCCCTGCAAGTGGAAGGTCCGTACCCAGCTCAGTTTGAATAATCCCTGAGAGAAACCAAATGCATTAAACTAGCTAGGGCTGCTTTGCTCACACCCCAAGAGTGACTGGTGAGTTTGACTAAGAAGTGGGAAATCCAAGGATCCTTCTTGTCTCTCCTCCCAGTCTTCCCTAATAACAAAGAAGCCAAAAGAGAGAGGAAGAAAACCTTCAGAAAAGTTGATCACCATACAGAGAAAGGCTGACAGTAAGTGGCCCAAACTCCCAGTGTCCCCCCTCTGCCCAGGCAGATGTCCCACATCGATCTTCCTAGGTCTCCTCTCTGGGGCCAGGGTGGATCTCGGTCATTTCACACTTGTCTAATGAAGCTGGTGCTCTCTCCATTCACATTGCTGGAGTCACTATGTCTGTTGTCTCCTCCCTACTTAGCTCTGGGGGATAGAAATCTTATCAGGCTGTTCTATGCTTATCATTTTCGTTCTCTTTATACACTCTCTTAGGATCAATATCACTGACAGGGAATGGCTAAGCAAGTGGGATATAGAGAACACTACATGGCATTGCTAGGTTTTTCCAAAAAAATAAAAAACAGAATCCATGTCAGGACTTGATGCGTGTACATAAGAATTATGCTGGGATGTCAGGGAAGCTCAGGTGCAGAATGGAGAGAGAGATAAATAATGGCCTGAGATCCTGGGCTCAGTCTTCTGGGGAGTCCTTGGACTTGAATTGAATGGAATAGGATTTCCAAAGCTCAGGGCAGCTCTAAAGGTGATCAATGTGGGGCTTCAAGCAGCATCTCAATGACCAGAGCTTGGACACAAAGTTCCCAAGAATCCTGAACCTCTCATTCCATCCACTGGCCAGTGATGTGAGAGAATTCATTGGAGAAAGAGCCATATTCCTATTTCCTTGAAGCACTCAGTTGATGTTTCATTGGCGTTCTCTGAATTTTGATCTTTCCCTCCTGATTTTCCTAATAGACTTTACACTCCTTAAAGGCAAGGTTAGCATATAACTTATCCTTCTGTCTTCCACAGCACTTAGCACCGAGCCCTGAACAGAGGAGATGGTGTCCAAAGTCTATCTCTAGTGCTCTGCTCCTTCCACAGATCATTATTCAATTGCTCTCCTCTGAACTCATTTTGTCAATGTGCTACATCTTCCTTTCTCCTGGGCTCCCTCCCACACTGCCTTCAAATATCCAAACATCCCTGATTCTGAAAACATCTTCAATAGCCTCTGTTGTCCCCCCATCTACTGTCCTTGAGCTCTCCTGTCTTTCCCAGACCAACCCCTTGGAAAGACCATCTACACTGGCTGTCTTTACCCGGCCACTCCCCACACCTTGAAAATCTGGCTGCCAACATCATCAGCTGAAAATGCTCTCTCTGAACTTACCCATGGCCATTTCTCAGCCCACAATCCAGTTGACTTCTCTGCTTTTCTGTAACAAAACTAGACCACCATCTAGTTTTCTAAGGTCACTATTGCTGATTTTCATTCCAACCTCACTTTCCTTCTTTCAATAAGATTGTGTCACCATCCACATGTCTGAAGAATTGAGCAGGAGTCAATTCTGAGAAATTGTTGAACCTTGCTTCTTTTCACTCATATGCTTCCCACAAAAAGGGCTGGGGTGAGGGAAGGGGTTGGGTAGGTACAGAATATGAGTCTGGATGTCAGGGCTGTGAGAACAGGCTTGCTGAGAGCTCTGGGTCTCCTCCTGAGAGTTGTCTTCCCCTCTCCAAGAACCATGATCCCCTTGCCTTGCCTGTCCTCTCCATCATTCTTATTTCTGTTTCTGGCACCTTTTTGGAATCTTCAGATAGTGAGTAAAATTACTTTTTCCTTTTGAATTGTGGAGAAAGAGTCAGGACTGTGGGAGCTTTCCATAGAAGCTGGAGCAATTGATTGTTCTTGATGACAGTTTCTGGCAGACTTCCTCATTGGGGATATCTCCAGTTATTGCTGATGACCCCTAAAGGGACCACTCTTTCATTTCAATTTAGGGAAGCAGGGAAAACTATTTTTCTTGTTCCCTAAATGCAAGTCTGTGGCTCTTGAGAAAGTGGAAAAGGACCAGTCAATTCTCAGAATGTTTGGGAGAGCATAGGCCCTGCATACTCTGACTAGAGACTTCCTAGGCCCACAGGCTTGCTGGGAACAAGCTCAGAGCTGTACCATAACAATCGTGGTCGAGGGAAGGAGAGGAACAGAAGGAACAGGGATGCATTGCCTGCTGCAGACGACTGGGCAAAGATGGGCCTAGATTAAGATCGTGGCTCTGTTGCTTCTTCCCTGAGCTGACTGGTGCAAATTATTTCTCCTTTTCCATACCTCAGTTTCCTTAACTGTTAAATACAGAATTTTATAAGGAAAAGACCTTAAAAGTCCCTTTCAGTGCTCAATCTATCACCCAGAGGCATCAAATCAATATATGAAGACAAAATGGAGACATCCTCCAGTAAAAACAAGGGATTATTGTTTTTTTCATTAATTTTTAAATATTGGTTTTGGACTTTTGGTCCAAAGCAGGTGGCAACTGTCTTCTACTGACAGGCCCAGGATCTCAAGCCATTGTTTCTCTCTCTCCATACTACACCTGAGAATTCCAAGTGAATTCCTCCTACCTTCAAACCCAGCAATACACAGATTTGTCTTTTGTGACCTCACAGCATTCCTGAAATTGAACCCTATATCCCTCTATCACAACTAGGGGACAGAGCTTCAGAGGAGATGAGTAATTATCTCAGGATCTCCCATCACTAAGGGAAGAACAGAAAAAAGAAGGAGCCTCAGGTTCCTGCTTCTCAAGCATGATGTCTAGGCTCTCTTGGGATGTTGCCAAAAGTCTCCCACCCTATCTCATGTATTTGGCCCCTTTCAGGGAATGGCCAAGGCTTTTCTGAGTGATGGACCTTTCTCTTCCAGGGGGAGTAAGATCAGGGGCCTATTGTGGCTCCTATTGAACCTTCCCTGTCCAGGCTATCCTAGCTCAATCCCCTGGGTGAGTGTCTGAATGAATAGAAAGGGTGGGAGAGAAGAGAAAAGGAGAAAGAAATATAGTGGGAAAAAAGGACTCCGGAGGAGGAAATGAAGAAAGAAGAGGGAAAGGAGAAGAGGTGTGAGCTTAGACCCTCTAGATCCCCATCCACAAGAACTGTCTCTTCTTCAGGTACCAGACAAATGAAATGAAACCTGTATTTGTTTGGCCAGAAGTGATGGGTATGGTGCTCTGGCTGGAAACATTTTAGAGAATGAGAAAGAAAGTAGCCTGTGTTCTGCAGAGGAACAAGCAGGATCAGAACAGCTTAGATTCAAGGCAGGAAGGACCTTAGAGACCCCCCCAAAAAAACCACTCCTTCACCTTTTTACACAGTAGGAAACTGAGGCCCAGAAAAGAGAATTAATTTACCTAAGATCACAGAAGATCAAGTAAGAATAAGAAAGAAGAAAGCTTAAATTTGAAACTAGGAGCTCTCTTTTTTTTTTAATAATTTTTAATTGATAGAACCCATGCCAGGGTAATTTTTTTTTACAGCATTATCCCTTGCATTCACTTCTATTCCGATTTTTCCCCTCCCTCCCTCCACCCCCTCCCCTAGATGGCAAGCATTCCTTTACATGTTGAATAGGTTACAGTACATTCTAGATACAATATATATGTGCAGAACTGAACAGTTTTCTTGTTGCACAGGGAGAATTGAATTCAGAAGGTAGAAATAACCCGGGAAGAAAAACAAAAATGCAAGCAGTTTATATTCATTTCCCAGTGTTCTTTCTTTGGGTGTAGCTGCTTCTGTCCATCTTTGATCTGAATTAACTCTCTTTATTGAAGAGATCTACTTCCATCAGAATATATCCTCAAACAGTATCGTTGTTGAGGTACATAATGATCTCCTGGTTCTGCTCGTTTCACTTAGCATCAGTTCATGTAAGTCTCGCCAGTCCTCTCTGTATTCATCCTGCTGGTCATTCCTTACAGAACAATAATATTCCATAACATTCATATACCATAGTTTACTCAGCCATTCTCCAATTGATGGGCATCTTTTCATTTTCCAGCTTCTAGCCACTACAAACAGGGCTGCCACAAACATTTTGGCACATACAGGTCCCTTTCCTTTCTTTAGTATCTCTTTGGGGTATAAGCCCAGAAACTAGGATCTCTTACTCTAAATTTAGCATCCCTCCTTCTTCCACAGGTGCCTCTCAGGCTTCTAATGTGGAGGGGAAGAGGAGGTTGATGAAGGAGAGCTCAGAAAGGTTTTCTGAGCAAACTCCTACAGAGTCACTGAAGGCACAGTGAAAGGGATTTGTGGGGGAGGAGCCTTGAAATTCTGCAGGGAAATGATGATCCTGGAAATAATAGGCATGGGACTGATGGGCATAGAGGGCAATATGTCAGCAGAGGTCAAATTGGGAAAGAGAGATGTTGAAATCTTCACCCTGATAATCTGCTTTTCATAATTTAGCTTCAATATCTAAAAGGGCCACCAATATCCTAAACCAATGGGTTTAGAAATACATGGTGGAATTAATACAGAAGGAAGATGAATACTTGGAAATCCATCCATGGGAAGAATAGATTTGATTTCAAAAATAAAATTGTTTTGGACTTATTAGGACACTGGTTGTCAAAAGAGATATTTGCTGATTTGTCTTGTGTTGACATCATCTGCAAGTCTCAATTCCAATGTATCCCTTGCTCCTTACTCCACCTCATTTCTTTGATATCAGGAGCTCTTGTTGTCCCCTCTATTTATTGTCCTTGAGCTCTCCTGCCTTTCTCAGACCAATCCCTTGGAAAGCCCATCTATACTGTCACTGCCTAAAATCTGGCTGCCAACCTCATCAGCTAAAACTGCTCTCTCTGAAATTACCCATGGTCATTTCTCAGTCTTCAATATAGTTGATTTCTCTGCTTCTAAAAAGCCACTCGGTTTATTGCTTTCTTTTCTTTCCAATTTCACGTCTCCTTTTTCTATTTTTCTTTTATTTTTTATAATAGTAATTTCTATTTTCAAAATATATGCAAGATAGTTTTCAACATTACCCTTGCAAAACATTGTGCTTCAAATTTTTATCTCTCCCTTTTCCCATCCCTCTCCCCTAGATAGCAAGTAATCCATTTTGTGTTAAACATATATTAAAAAGAGAAAAAAATGAGAAAAAAACAAGCAAACAATACCAACAAAGGTAAAAATATTATGTTGTGATCCACATTCAGTTCCCTGGAGTCCTTTTTCTAGATGAAGATGGTTATCTCCATCACAAGCCTATTGAAATTGGCCTGAATCACCTTACTGTTAAAAAGAGATGCATCCACAAAGTTGATCACCCCATAATCTTCTTGTTGCTTTGTACAATGTTCTCCTGGTTCTATTCATTTCACTTGGCATCGGTTCATGTAAGTCTCTACCAACTCTTTCTAAAATTATCCTGCTGATCATTTCTTATAGCACAATACTATTCTATAACATTTATGTACCATAACTTATTCAGCCATTCTCCAACTGATGGGCATCCACTCAGTTTCCAGTTCTTTGTCACTACAAAAAATGGCTACTACAAACATTTTTGTACAGGTGGGTCCTTTTCCTTTTTCTATGATCTCTTTGAGATATAGACCCAATAGAGATACTGCTGGATCAAAGGATATGCACAGTTTGATAGTTCTTTGGGCATAGTTCCAAATTGCTCTCCAGAATGGTTGGATTACTTCCAATTTCACCAACAATGAATGCATTAGTGTCCCAGTTTTCCCACACCCCCTCCAATATTTATCATTATCTTTTTCTGTCATCTTAGCCAATCTGAGTGATACTTCAGAGTGGTCTTAAATTTGCATTTCTCCAATCAATTGTGATTTGGAGCATTTTTTTCATATGACCAGAAATGATTTTAGTTTATCTGAAAATTGTTCATATCCTCTGACCATTTACATAATGAAGAATAGCTTGTTATCTTATAAATTTGAGTCAATTTTCTATATATTTTAGAAATGAGGCCTTTATCAGACACTTGGATATAAAAACTCCTCCACCCAAGTTTTCTGTTTTCCTTCTAATCTTGGCTGCAGTGGTTTTGTTTGTACAAAAGCTTTTCAATTTAATATAATCAAAATTGTCCATTTTGCATTTCATAATGTTCCTTCTCCTTCTCCTTCCTTCTCCATAATTTACTTCCTTCTCCACAAATCTGAGGGATTTCTCATTCTCCTAATTTGCTTATGGTGTCACCTTTTATACATAAATCATGAACCCATTTTGATCTTATTTTTTTTATTAGTTAGGTGTTGGTCAATGCCTAGATTCTGCCATACTATTTTCCCATTTCCCCAGCAATTTTTGGCAAATTGTGAGTTCTTATCCCAGTAGCTGGAGTCTTTGGGTTTATCAAACACTAGGTCATTCTAGTTATTGACTATTATGAAAAGTCAGCATCGTGAATATGTGAACCTAACCTATTCCACTGATCAACTACTTTATTTCTTAGACAAATGGTTTTGATAACTGCTCCTTTGTAATATAGTTTTAGGTCTGGTTCAGCGAGATCACCTTCAGTTATAATTTTTTTCATTAATTCTCTTGAAATTCTTGACCTTTTGTTCTTCTTAGATGAATGTTGTTATTATTTTTTCTAGCTCTGTAAAGTAATTTTCTGGTATAGCACTGACTAAGTAAATTAATTTAGGTAGAATTGTCATTTTTATTATATTAGCTCTGCCTACCCATGAGCACTTGATTCTATTCATATAGTCCTTGGCTTTGTCTTGGCAGGTAAACTCCCAAATATTTTCTATTTTCTACAGTTATTTTACATGGAATTTCTCTTTATATCTCTTGCTGCTGGGTTTTGTTGGAAACATATAGAAATGCTGGTGATTTATATAGATTTATTCTGGATCCTGCAACTTTGCTAAAGTTCTTCATTGTTTCCAGCATTTTTTAGTTGATTCTCTAGGATTCTCTATACCATCATATTATCTGCAAAGAGTGATAATTTTGTTTCCTCATTACCTACTCTAATCCCTTTCATTTCTTTTTCTTTTCTTATGACTAAAGCCAACATTTCTAATACAATATTGAATAGTAATGGTGATAGTGGGCAACCTGTTTCCACTCCAATCTTATTGGGAATGCTTCTAGTTTATCCCCATTACATACGAAGCTTGCTGATGTTTTAGATAGATACTATTCATCATTTTAAGGAAAATTCTATTTATTCCTATGCTTTCTGGTATTTTTAATAGGAATGGGTATTGGATTTTTGTCAAATGCTTTTTCTGCATCATCATATGATTTCTCTTTGTTTCATTTCCCTTCTTTCAAGAAGATTGTGCCATCAATCACATGTCTGAAAAATTGGAGTCAATTCTGAGAATTGGTTGATTCCTGTTCCTTTTCAGCCATACACTGCCCATAAAAGAGGGCATCTGAACCTGGATACCAGGGCAGTCAGAACAGGCATTCTGAGAGCTCAGGATCATCTTCTGAGAGTGTGGTCTTCCCATCTCCAAGCACCATGATCTCCTTGCCTATCCTCTCCATCTTTCTCATTTCCACTTCTGGCCTCTTTTGGGGATCTACAGCAGGTGAGTAAAATTATTTACTTTGAAATAAAAAGTCAGGAATGTGGAAGCTATCCATGGAAACTGTAGCAATTAAGTATTTCTGACAACAGTTCCTAGACAAATTCAGAATTGGGGATGTCCCCAGTTATTAGGGAAGTTCCCTATAGGGACCATTCCTTCCTTTCCATTTAGGGAAGCCAGGAGGAATATTTATCCCTTTCTTCTCTAAATCTCTAAATCTTTGGCTCTTCAGAATGTGGTGAGAGAGAGACCCATCAATCATCATGATGTGAGAAAGACCATAAGCCCTACATACTCTAATTAAACCCAGGGCTTCCTGGGACCAGGCTCAGGCTGTATTATAATAGAATCATGGGCAGAGGGAGGAGGGGAACAGCAGGAACATAGTTAAAGTGCCTTTCTTTGACTGTAAGCAAGGACAAGTAGGCCATCAGTGGACCTGGGATCAGATCGTGATTCTGTTGCTTCTTCCCTGAGTTGCAAGTACTTTCTCCATCTATGCCCCACTTTCTTTAGTTTTCAATCTATCATCCAGTGGCATCAAAGAACTTGTGGTAGCTCACAATGAACCTACTCTGCCCAGACCATCATGGCCTAATCCATCTGACTGAAAGAAAATTAGAGAGACAAGATAAAAGGAGAAAGAGGGAACAATAACTGGGGTGGGAAGACAAGATGCAAGAACATGAAAAACAGTGGATGGGGGGGAAAGAGAGAAGAGGAAGAGAAGCAGGAGAAAGAAAAAATGGAAATAGGAAGAGTTAGAAAGAAAAAAAATAGTGTAGGCCCAGGTTTTCTGCATTCCTTCCATAGGAAACTGAGTCATGTCTTTCTTCACTGGCCCCTTGGGGTCAGACAGATCAGGTGAGACACCCCAACATTCACAATGCTGATCTTCATTCTGCCTCTTTCTCTACAGATACCTCCCAAACTATCTGCTGCTTCAGTTATGTTGAAAGGATGATTCCCAGAAAGTTTGTGGTTGACTATGATCATACCAGCCAGCTGTGCGCTAAGCCAGCAATCATGTGAGTAAACATGTCCAAAGGCCCCATCTGACAGGGGAAAAGAGAGAGAGAGAGAGAGAGAGAGAGGGCAGGAGCAAGAAGGGCTTGGCTGCCATAAACAGCCCTTCAGGAAAGTTGGCTCAATGGCTGAGACAACAGGAGGTCTCACACCTCTGTGTCTCTGCTAAGTGGAGGACATATTAAAGAGGAGAGAAAGCCAGGCCTGCTTGAAAAGGCAATAACCTGTATTTGTTGTTCCCAGAAGTCTCGAGGACCATGTTCTCTCTGGGTACAGGGGAGAGGGTGAGAAGAGAACAGACTGTGCTCTGCAGAAGGGATGGGCAGGATGACATGATTAAGAATTTGAAGCTGGATTGGACCATCCAGATCCCCTTATCTGCCTCCCTCCTTTTATCTTCAAGGAGCAAAGATTTTATTGCCCTGCTAACAGTGGGGCTAAATCCATAAGGATTTTATTTTTTTGCAAGGAGTCACAGCTAATTAGGGGAAAAACACCTTTAAAAAGAAAAGTGCCACAAGAAGGGATTATGCCAGACTGGCAGGCTAAATTCTGAGAGAAGTTAATAGACCTCACAATTGGGTTAGCAAAGGAGGGGGATTATGTCATTAACTGCCTGCCTCCCTTTTTTAAAGAAGCTGGCATGGGAAGCGAATGTGAACTGTCTGCATTTTTGTTTTTCTTCCCGGGTTATTTATACCTTCTGAATCCAATTCTCCCTATGCAACAAGAGAACTGTTCGGTTCTGCACACATATATTGTATCTAGGATATACTGCAACATATCCAACATATAAAGGACTGCTTGCCATCTAGGGGAGGGGGTGGAAGGAAGGAGGGGAAAAAAATCGGAACAGAAACGAGTGCAAGGGATAATGTTGTAAAAAAAAAATTACCCTGGCATGGATTCTGTCAATATAAAGTAATTATTAAATAAAAATTTTTAAAAAAAATAAAAAATAAAGAAGCTGGCGCACCTGATTGGTGCAGTAGATAGAGCACCAGCCCTGAAGTCAGGAAGACCTGAGTTCAAATCTGACCTCAGACACTTAACATATCCTGGCTGTGTGACCCTGGGCAAGTTAACCCAACTACCTCAACAACAACAACAAAAAAGAGGATGGTCCTGGGATTAATGGGCATGGATGACTGGTACAGAAAGCAATACTGAAGGGCCTTCTGGAGGAGAAGCCTGGGCTGAAATCTTTCCCCTTTATATCTTGTTTCTCATATTTTAGCTTCATCTCCAAGAAAGGACTTCGGCTGTGTGCCAACCCCCAAGACAAGTGGGTCCAAGAATATGTGACTGACCTATCAAGAGGAACAGCCTGAGGAAGATGAAAGCAATCAGTCCATGGGACAAACAGAAATGGTCTCAAAAATAAAACTGACTCAGACTTAGAAGAACCATTAGTGAGTTGTTAAATTTGTGTTGATAAGTCTGGCTTTTTAATCATCTCTCTACAGCCCTTGATTCCAATCTATCCCTCTCTCCCCACTCCCCCTGATTTATCAGATCTCATGACATGAAAGAAGAGCTGATTCTGCATTTCTTGTGGGAAAGATTTGAAGCACTTAGACCCACTTTCCCTTGAATTCATCTATTCTCTTCTTTTCCACCTTTTCCTTCTCTTCTTCTCTCAATCCTTCATTCCTTTTCCTATTTCTTCTCTCTCTTCCTCTTCTAAATATCCTCTTTTCCCTTCCCTCAGATACTATGCAGGAGTGGAGGATGGGGAGGAGGGGAATTGGAATAAAGGAAGGTTTAATTTGAACCATAACAGACAGGCCTGGGATTATATGTCACTGCAAGTGGAAGGTCCATACCCAGTTCAGCTTGAATAATTCCTGAGAGAAACCAAATGCATTAAACTAGCTAGGGCAGCTTTGCTCACACCCCAAGAGTGACTGGTGAGTTTGACTAAGAAGTGGGAAATCCAAGGATCCTTCTTGTCTCCCCTCCCAGTCTTCCCTAATAACAAAGAAGCCAAAAGAGAGAGGGAGAAAAACTTTAGAAAAATTGATCACCACATAGAGAAAGGCTGACAGTAAGTGGCCCAAACTCCCAGTGTCCCCCCTCTGACAGATGTCCTACCTCGGTCTTCCTAGGTCTCCTCTCTGGGGCCAGGGTGGATATTGGTCATTTCACACTTGTCTAATGAAGCTGGTACTCTCTCCATTCACATTGCTGGAGTCACTGTGTCTATTGTCTCCCCTCCACTTGGCTGCGGGGGATAGAAATCTTATTAGGCTGCTCTATGCTTATCATTTTCATTCTCTTTATACACTCTCTATTAGGATCAATATCACTGACAGGGAATGGCTAAGCAAGTGGGATATAGAGAACACTACATGGCATTGATAGGTTTCTCAAAAAAATAAAAAACAGGATCCCTGTCAGGACTTAATGCGTATACATAAGAATTATGCTGGGATGTCAGAAGCTCAGGTGCAGAATGGAGAGAGAGAAAAATAATGGCCTGAGATCCTGAGCTCAGTCTTCTGGGGAGTCCTTAGACTTGAATTGAATGGAATAGGATTTCCAAAGCCCAGGGCAGCTCTAAAGATGATCAATGTGGGGCTTCAAGCAGCATCTCAATGACCAGAGCTTGTACACAAAGTTCCCAAGAATCCTGAACCTCTCATTCCATCCACTGGCCAGTGAAGTGAGAGAATTCCTTGGGAAAAGAGCCATGTTCCTATTTTTTTGAAACACTCAGTTGATTTTTCATTGGCATTCTCTGAATTTTGATCTTTCCCTCCTGATTTTCCTAATGGATTTTAAACTCCTTAAAGGCAAGGTTAGCATATAACTTATCCTTCTGTCTTCCACAGCACTTAGCACCGAGCCCTGAACAGAGGAGATGGTGTCCAAAGTCTATCTCTAGTGCTCTATTCCTTCCACAGATCATTATTCAATTGCTCTCCTCTGAACTCATTTTGTCAATGTGCTGCATCTTCCTTTCTCCTGGGCTCCCTCCCACACTGCCTTCAAATATCCAAACATCCCTGATTCTGAAAACATCTTCAATAGCCTTTGTTGTCCCCCCATCTACTGTCCTTGAGCTCTCCTGTCTTTCCCAGACCAACCCCTTGGAAAGACCATCTATACTGGCTGTCTTTATCTGGCCACTCCCCACACCTTAAAAATCTGGCTGCCAACATCATCAGCTGAAAATGCTCTCTCTGAACTTACCCATGGCCATTTCTCAGCCCACAATCCAGTTGACTTCTCTGCTTTTTTGTAACAAAACTAGACCACCATCTAGTTTTCTAGGTCACTATTGCTGATTTTCATTCCAACCTCACTTCCCTCCTTTCAATAAGATTGTGTCACCATCCACATGTCTGAAGAATTGAGCAGGAGTCAATTCTGAGAAATTGTTGAACCTTGCTTCTTTTCACTCATATGCTTCCCACAAAGGGCTGGGGTGGGGGAAAGGGTTGAGTAGGGGCAGAATATGAGTCTGGATGTCAGGGCTGAGAGAACAGGCTTGCTGAGAGCTCTGGGTCTCCTCCTGAGAGTTGTCTTCCCCTCTCCAAGAACCATGATCCCCTTGCCTTGCCTGTCCTCTCCATCATTCTCATTTCTGTTTCTGGCACCTTTTTGGAATCTTCAGATAGTGAGTAAAATTACTTTTTCCTTTTGAATTGTGGAGAAAGAGTCAGGACTGTGGGAGCTTTCCATGAAAGCTGGAGCAATTGATTGTTCTTTAGCGACAAGAAGTTGGAGAAGACACTGTAGCAGGAGAAAGAAAAAGAGGAGATAGGATGAATTAGGGAAGAAAGGGGAATCTTGATGCATAATACAAGAACTAATGTATCCTGAAGTGTTAGAACAAGAAGAGAAAGTAGAAATAGAAAAAAAAATCCATCTCTCAACACCTGAAAGAGATCCTACAAGAAAATCCTGTTTAAAAGAAAATATTACAAGCCACAAGTTAAAAACAAAAAACAAAAAAACAGTTCACATATAGAATGCCACAATTAGAGTCACACAAAGTCTAGCAGTAGTACATTAAAACACAGGACTTACGAAACTATATAATGAGCAAAAGAAGTGCGGATGTGATCAAAAACATTATAGCCAGCAAAGTCAAAAATAATTTTGAATGAAAAAATGGACATTCAGTAAATTGTTGGACTTTCAGGATTTTGTGGCAAAAAGACTTGAACTTAATAGAAAATTTGTCATTTAAGATCCATGAGAAATATATGAAAGACTAATTACAAGGGACTTGATAAGGACAAACTGTCTTTGATAAATGCAAATGTAAATCATATATCTCAAATTGTCTTCAGTAACAGAGTAGTTTATAAGAAAGTTTGGAGTAGAGCTGCGTATGATGGGGTTTTACAAAATAAAACACTGTAGGAAAAGGTAAAAAAGAATAATTGTGTTATGCAAATAGGGTACAAGAAGAAGAATTGACACAGAGGAATTATATGGGGAGGAGGACGCCTCTTATCAGGAATGAATTGAAGAGGAAACCATACACATAAAACTAGAAAGGTATAAAAGTCTTCTAACTTCAGAAAGAAATAAGAGGCTAAAGAGATACAGAGGGGAGAAAAAATAAAGGAGCGTTTTTTACCCTCCTCATATCAGATCTAGGAGAAGGAAAAAACAATATATAATTTAGAAGGGAATAAAAGTCTTCTAAATTTGTAAAGAAATAAAAGGGTGAGGGAATAGGAAAAGGACAGGGTATATAATAAGGATGTGTAAATTAATGGGAATGGGATAAAGGGAGATATATATGTATATGTGTTATACATATTTATATTTGTATATAATATATACATAATATATTTGTATATGATATATGCATGTATATTTGTAAGGCTATAAAATTTAGTCTTCTAAATTTAGATAGAAATAAGAGAGCAAGAATGGGGAGAGAGGATAAAAGAGGGATCCTTGGAGGAGGGTTGGTTAAGTTATAGGAGGAAAAGGTGGAAGTAAATCAGATGAATCAGGAGGGATAGGCAACACAATACAATACAATAGGAAACAGAAATACAATAATAAATGCAGGAATAAAATTTAACAGAAAAAAAGTAAGGGTAGTAATTATTATCTCAGCCACAGTTAAAGCTAAAATAAATTTAATCAAAAGAGTAAAGTAGAAAAACTATAGTAAATGTCAGCCATATTAGTCAATAATGTTTTAGACTATTTCAAATAACCAGACAGTATAATGTTAGAACATTACTGTGGTGTAGAAATTGATGACTTGGTGGATTTAAAAAATTATAAATTCTTGAACATATGAAGGAAGATGTTATCTACCTTCAGAGAAATAGAGGACAGTCTGGTTTTACATAAAGGTATATGAATGAATGTTTATGATTAAATGTATATAATATGCATGTATATATTATTTGTTCATATACATACATGCATATATACATATAGATGTATATATACATACACACAGAGATGCAAACATATATATATGTGTATATATATAATATATATAGCTATTTAATTGTGACTTTCTTGGGTGAAGAGGCAGAGGAGAGCAAAAAAAAAAAAAGGATAAAGTAAAAAGTACACAGCAGAAATACTTTTTAAAAAACCTAAAAGAAAGCAAAGAAAGATGGACAGCTCTGAACACATGTAATGTTTATTATATAGGCTTTGTTGAAATGGATATTTATTGCTTTATATTTTGAATCCTTTCTTGTGATCTGCTGTGCATATGGTAATTTTTTCTTTGTCTATTTTGTATTCAAGTTTTAAATAAATAATAATTTTTGGAAGAAAAAGGAGACAAGGAATGGGACTGTTTTTTCCCAATGACTTCCATATGAAATGATAAGTCATCTCTTTCTTCACTGGCCTCCCAGTAATCACACAGATCACATGTGGTTAACTACTATGATACTGATGATTCTCATATGCACCTTTCTTTGTAGATACTGCCCAAGTATCTGCTGCTTCAAATGAATACTGAGGCAGATTCCCAGGAAGTTTGTGGTTGACTATATTCATAGCAACCAGCTGTGCCCTAAGCCAGCAGTCATATAAGAAAGCAGGTCCAAAGATCACATTTGGGGAGTGGGACAGGGGGGACACAAAGAGAGAGAGAGAGCAGGAGCAAATTAGGATTTGGCAGCCCTTCAAGGAAGCTGGCAGTATGACTGAGCCTCCAGAAGGTCTCACACCTCAATGCCCCTGTTAAGTACAGGACATATCTAAAAAAGCCAGGGTTCCTAGAAAAACAAACAAATTTAAAAAAAAAAAAAAAACCAATAACCTGTATTTGTCGTTCCCAGAAGTCTCAAGGTTCCTGCTCTGTCTGGGCACAGAGCAAAGAGAGAACAGAGAAGATTGGACTCTGGGGGGTTGGGGGAGAGGGGATGAGCAGGATCATGTTAATATAAATTTAGAGCTGGAATGGACCATAAAGATTGTCTTTTCTAACTGCCTCCTTTGTTAAAGAAGAAGAGGCTGAAGGTCCAGAAAAGAAAAGTGATTTGCCTAAGAAACATGCTTATAGTAAAAGTAAGTGAGGAGAACCCTGGATTTGAACTCATGTCCTCTGACTCCAAATGTGACCCTCTTTCTCCCTCCTCAGCTGCTGGTCCTCCTACCTTTCTAGTCATTTTATACCCTACTCCCTGTCACTTACTCTTTAGTGTAAGGACACCAGCTTCCTGGCAGTTGCATGAAGGAGACACTCCATCTCTCCACTCGGAGCATTTTCTCTGGCTGTCCCCCATGTCTGGAGTACATATCAAGTCCCAACTAAAATCCCATATTTTACAGGAAGCCTTCCCCAACATCTCAACTCCAGTGAATTCCCTCTACTAATTATTTGCTATTTATCCCATATATGGCTTGCTTTGTATGTATTTGTTTGCATGTTATCTCTTCCTTTAGATTGTAAGCTCCTTGTTTACTTAAGCCTTCACTAGATTGTCACCTCCCTCTTTATTTTCCATCATTCCTGTATACAGTTTGCTTTCAATATATTTATTTGCATCTTGTCTCCCCGATTCGATTGTTAGCCCCTTGAGGACAAGAACTATCTTTTGCCTCTTTTTACATCCCCAGTGCTTAACACATAGTAGATGCTTAAGAGCTTTGGTAACACCCCAAAAAGTAGAGAATTTGAGTGGGGAGTTGGCAAACTAAGATTCCCTCTTGCCTCCCCTCCCAATGCATCCCTTATAATTAAAATCAAGAGGAAGGGCAGAGAGCATTTCCTTTTAACCAACCTATAGAGAATGGCTGACAATATGGGCTCCAAACCATAGCTACTCACCTCTGTACAGGCTGAGAAGTCGGTTCCTTCCTATCCCTCTTCTTTGGAACCAGAATGGATCACTATCGCTCCATAACTTTTTGATTAGCAGGAGTATTCTTTTCATCCACATTGTAATCACAGTGTATGCTGTTGGCCTGGTTCTCTCACTTTCCCCTGGCTCCAGCTGATATAAGATTTATTAGGCCGCTCTGTGTTCATCACTTATTTTATTAAAGCTCAGTCATATTCTAATCATAACCATTGACTGGTATATGGCTAAGCAAATGACTTTTTTCTGAAAGAGTTTTTTTTTTAAATCAAGGCCCCTGCCATTCAGCACTGTGTCAAAGGCCGTAGGAATAATGCTGGAATGGCAGGATGCCCAGATAGAACACAAAGAAAGAAATGATAGCCAGAGATCCTGATCCTGATCTTTTGAGGAGTTATGAAACATAATTAGTTGAATGGAATACAATGAAATTTCGAAACCAGATCTGAGAAATTATCAGTGTGGCTATTCTGCAATAACTGTTTGACTGATATAAACACACACACACACACACACACACACACACACACACACACACACCCCTTGATAGTTTTCATTTTATCCTTGTATGCTTAGCTTCCTTCCCTACTGCCTTCAAACATACACTGGTCTCTCTCATTCTTAAACATCTTCATCAGCCCCTACTGTCCCTCACTCTATTGTATTACATCTCTGCTCCCTTTATCAGCCAAACTCATTGCAAAAGCTATTTACATTTGCTGCTTTTACCTACTTGTTTCTCAAATCTTTAAAATCTGATTTCCCTCATCATCATTCAACTGAAACTGCTTTTTCCAAAGCAACTGGGACTCTTGTCAAATCTCCTTCCTCTTTCTCTCATGAAAAAAAGACCTATGTTTGAATTCATAAAACCTGATTTTAAATGTTAGGATCAAGTAGTTGGTAACTTCAGAGGCCATTGTGTCCACCCCAATTACCCATTTTACAAAAAAGGAAATAGATGCTAAGGCAGGTAAAGTGATTTTTCCCAAAGTCATTTATGGAGAGAGCATCAGAGGAAGCATTTAAGTTGATATCTTTTGATTCTAGAGAAAGCCAACAAGGTTACATTATACCATACTGTCTCAAACCCAGGCTCTGCAAGGGAATTCCTGTTTGTTCTCTGTTGAATCACTTTCCTTTTCTGGACCTCAATTTATTTACAATTAAATTTCCTTTTTAGAATCATAGGTTCATTTCCATTTCAGAAGAGCTGATTCATACACACAGTATAACAAAAAGTGTTAGTGTAGTTTTCTATTATCAGAAGCTTAAAATTGCTTTAAGATTTTATGGACAACATATTTAATACACACCACTATCTGAATATATTTAGTCCAACTCTGAGGAAATAAAGAAATAAAGATATTAAGGGCCTCTTCCATCAAGGGAATCATACTTTCTAGCTTTCTCTTTTACCAAATGATAAAGAATTTTTTCTAAAAGGAGAAGAGGAGGAAAGGGAGAGAGAGGGAAGGGGAAACAGATAGGCAGACAGACAGACAGAGACAGAGAGAGACAAAGAGAGACAGAGATTGAGAGACAGAAAGGAAACAAGAGAGAGAGGGAGAGAAAAGAAAAAAAGAAAAGAGAAGAGGAAAGGAAATGAGAGGAGGGGAGAGAAGAAGAGGGGAGGAGAGTATGGGAGGGGAGAAAAAAGGAGAGAAAAGAAGGGGAGGGGAGAGAAGGGGAAAGAAGAAGAGGGGAGGGGAGAGGAGAGACAGAGACAGTGGTTTGATAGTTTTCTCTACTCTGAAATAGTATTTGGTTTTGTTGTAAGCCAAAAACAACTACAAAATTTATCCTTGTACATAACTTATTTAGTTTGCATATTGATTCCTCCATTAGATTGTGAGCTTCTTAAGAGCAGAGACTACTTTTTGTCTCTTTGCCCCAGCTTTTGGCACAGTGCCTGGCACATAGTAGGTACTTAATAAATATTCATTAGTTAATCAATATGCATGGTCACATCCCATAGTAGGTGCTTAAGCAATATTGATCACATTGTATTATATAATTGTAAACTACCAGGTAAGAAAGGAGTTCATGACCTGAAAGAAATCCCATGGAAATATAAAAATATGTGAGTTGGAGTTCTAACTTCAAGGAACAGTTTACTAGTTCAGTTTGTCTAGAATGTTGAGTATGCAAAGGAGAGTAAAATGAGATAAATCTAGATAGACAGTTAGTCATTAGTTTGTAGAAGGCTTTAAATATTGGGGGATTTATATTTTATCCTAAGTGCAATAGGAAGCTCTGGAGACCTCAGCATATTTATTTCAGACCCAGACAAATCTAACAAAGAGATAAACAAGAAAGAAGCTAAGGATCAAGTAGATTTTTTTTTATTTTATAATAACTTTTTATTGACAGAATCCATGCCAGGGTAATTTTTTTACATTATCCCTTACATTTGCTTCTGTTCCAATTTTTCCCCTCCCTCCCTCCACCCCATCCCCCAGATGGCAAGCAGTCCTATATATGTTAGATATGTTGCAGTATATCCTAGATACAATATATGTATGCAGAACCGAACAGTTCTCTTGTTGCACAGGGAGAATTAGATTCAGAAGGTAAAAATAACCTGGGAAGAAAAACAAAAATGCAAATAGTTCACATTCGTTTCCCAGTGTTCTTTCTTTGGGTGTAGCTGCTTCTGTCCAACTTTGATCAATTGAAACTGAGTTAAGTCTCTTTGTCAAAGAAATCCACTTCCATCAGAATACATCCTCATACAATAACGTTGTCAAAATGTATAATGATCTCCTGGTTCTGTTCATTTCACTTAGCATCAGTTCATGTAAGTCTCTCCAAGCCTCTCTGTATTCATCCTGCTGGTCATTTCTTACAGAACAATAATATTCCATAACATTCACATACCACAATTTACTCAACCATTCTCCAATTGATGGGCATCCATTCAATTTCCAGTTTCTAGCCACTACAAACAGGGCTGCCACAAACATTTTGGCACATACAGGTCCCTTTCCCTTCTTTAGTATCTCTTTGGGGTATAAGCCCAACTTATCACTGCTGAATCAAAGGGTATGCACAGTTTGACAACTTTTGGGGCATAATTCCAGATTGCTCTCCAGAATGGTTGGATTCGTTCACAACTCCACCAACAATGCATCAGTGTTCCAGTTTTCCCGCATCCCCTCCAACATTCATCATTATTTTTTCCTGTCATCTTAGCCAATCTGACAGGTGTGTAATGGTACCTCAGAGTTGTCTTAATTTGCATTTCTCTGATCAATAGTGATTTGGAACACTCTTTCATATGAGTGGTAATAGTTTCAATTCCATCATCTGAAAATTGTCTGCTCATATCCTTTGACCATTTATCAATTGGAGAATGGCTGATCAAGTAGATTTTTAAAGTAACATATGATAACTCTCTAGTGACTGATGGATGGAAATAAAAAAGTGTGTGTGAAGATTATATCTACACAAAGATATATGTTTGTTATGTATGACACTTTTACAAAATATTGACAGAACTAGAACATAAAAATCTGATAAACTAATGTAGAAAAGCATAAAAAGGACATTAAATATGTCCTTTACTGTAAACATAACAGTTTTCAATAAATGGACTTTGAATAAGGAATTCAAATCTTAAAAGAGACTAAATAAGTTAATTCTTAAAAAAAAGTGAGTCTGAGAACAAATCATAGAAACGACAGATAATTTCATGAAAATTATAAGCAAAACTTCTGGGATTCTCTCAAACTATCTTAGAATAGTTTATATTTTAAATATTTTAATCAATAAAAGAGAGAATATACAGACCAATGAACTGAGCTTATAACTAAAAAAAAATTACAAAAGCAAGTCACAAAAAAAATCCCAGCTAAATACAGAAATATAAATTCTGAAAATCAGAAATTAACCAAAAAATGTAATTGAAATTCTAACTGACAAAAAATATCTTTTGGGGAAAAACTATAAAAAAAATAGATAAAGCACTAGGTAATCTAATATTTAAAGGAGAAGAAAATCAAATTGCCAATATCAAAAATGAAGAAAGTAGAATTTTGACAAATAAAGAAATAAATTATATGAATTATATAACAGTAGCACTGAAATAAATGAATAATTCCAAAATAATAATAATCTGGATTAATTGAACAGCAAATAGAGAATCTAAAAAATTAAATATCAGAAAAAGAAACTAAACAAATAATAAATGAACTTCCCCATCCAAAAAAATGCCAGGACCCATGTATTTGCAGATTAATTTTATTAAACTTTTTAAAAATTCTTTTACAAAATATATACATTAAAAGATATGTATAAGATACATATAAAACAGATAACATTGTATTATTCATGTTATACAAATATAATATTGAACTATAAATTAGGGAGAGATCAAAAAACCTATAGCTGAACAACCTTAATGAATATAGGTACAAAAAGATTAAAAACTATAGATTAACAATGAATATAGATACAAAAAGATTAAAAAGCATAGACTAACAATGAATATAGATACAAAAAGATTTAAAATTATAGACTAAAAATGAATGTAGGTACAAAAAGACTAAAAAGTATACATTAAATGAATATAGATACAAAAAGATTTAAAACTATAGACTAACAATGAATATAGATAGAAAAAGATTAAAAAGTATAGACTAACAATGAATATATATATAAAAGATTTAAAACTATAGACTAAAAATGAATATAAATACAAAAAGATTAAATAAAATATCATCAAAGAGGCTACAGCAATAAATTAGAAGGATCATAACTATGACCAAGATGGATTTATATCAGGAATGTAAACAGTAAGAAAACTTTAAGCAAAAAAACAACCTAATACATAAATAGAAGCAGACAAAGTTTCTGATCAAAAAAAATATAATTTCTGATGTTCAACCTGTGGTAGAGCCTTTTGAGGTTATACTGATATGATCAGCCACAGTAGGACACATTGTACCTTGACCCTAACATATTGATGTCCTTTTGATCCACTTCCAGATTGAAGGACAACCACCATTTCTGCTAAAGATATCTAAAAGGGCAAAAATAGATAGATGGGGATAGACTAGACTTCTGATTTCATTGATATTAGGAAATACCAGATGAGGAAGTTCTCTCTGTCGTGTAAGATGACAAATTTTCTGCAACATATAGATTTTTTTTGTTGTTTTATGGGTTTTGTTATGTTTTGTTTTTTGCTGAGGCAAACTTAGTAAATAGGCAACAAGGAAACAAAACTCTCACTTTATACAGATGATATGGTGGTATAATTAGAAAGACTTGCAGAGAGAATTTATGATCTCTAAGTGCAGATTGAAGTATTTTTTTCCTCTTTTTCTTTTCTTTTGCAACATGACTAAAGTAAAAATAAATGTTACATGCCTTCCAAAGAAAAATTCACAACTAATCTTCCCCACCAGAAAAAGGAAAAATCTGGTGAAGTATGGCTATTAGTATTACTCCCATTTCACAGATGAGGAAACTGATTTTCAGTATGGTGAAGCAATTTGTCCAGGGTACCCCAACTAGCATCTTAGGAAAGATTCCAATCCAGAGCTTCCTGACTCAAATCCATCGCTCTACAACCACCATTCCCTCTACTGCAGTACAATGGATTAAAGTATATCCAAACCTATCTTGGCTACAAACAGCTTCTAAGTCTAAGAGAGTCACATTCAGTCATCCCTGTTCATGGGATCTCCCCCCAAAGAAAGTTTCCTCTTTAAGATAGTGAAGAAGTCTTCACTAGCAAAAGAAATGCATTGTGTTTATGAGAGGAAGGGGAAGGTTGGAGTGCATGACCCTCGATACTCTGTAGGTCAGTAAATCCTGACTCATAACTCCAGCTTCTATTTCCTGTTTTGTTCAATTTTTAGTTCCCTATTTTTCAAACAAATAGTGCAACTCATCATTTTCAAGAATGTGTTTGCATTCAGTCTTGGAATATTTTTTATTGTTTTTCCTTCTCAGTCATCAAGCACATATAAAGGTTACTAGACAGTGGATATCCTGCAAACTCTGAATCTACTCCTGATAGTGTTCTCCCATGTCCAAAGACCGTGGTCTCCTTGACAATCCTCTCCATTCTCATCATTTTGGTATTTAACCTCTGCTTTGAAGCCAAAAAGTCTGGTGAATCGAATTATTTTCTTTTCTTTTGGCCAAAAGGAAACATTTCTTGGCCTTGCTGCAAAATTGAAAGGTAACCCTTTCTCCCTTTCCATCTAGAAGTTTCTTCTCCTGCCCATATCAAAATCCATCTTTTTAACTTTTGAGAAAATATCATGAAATGGACCAGTCAATTTTCAAGGCACATGGGAAGACATGTCCATGTGTCTTTCCCAAGGTGGGAAATAATATGCCTTAAACACTCTGACCCAGCATAAGGAAGCCCTGACTTTCCTAGCTTCCTTCAAATTCCAACCTTTTCTAACCCCTCTTAACTCTAGTGCCTTTAGTCTGTTGTTATTTTTAATTTTGTGTATATTTTGCTTGTATTGGTTCCCACATTAGACTGTGAGCTCCTCAAAGGTAAGGACTGGCTTGTTTGTTTTTTGGGGGTTTTGTTTGTTTGTTTGTTTTGCCTTTTTAAAAATTCCCAGTGATTAGTATGTCCTCGGCACACTGATTGACTGACTAATTAAGAGTCTTAGGCTCTCTTATTTCAGGATTGCCCTAATACAGTCATGGGTAGGGAAAGACTTGGGTTAAAGTGAAGTGTCATCCAAGATAAGTCATTTCACTCCCCAAGCCTCAGTTTCTTCAACTATAAAATGAGAACAATAATCCCTATAGACCTAACTCATAGGGTTATGATAAAAATCAAATTAAGTAATATTTCTGGAAGTGCTTTGTTGATTGTAATCACCAATATACCGCCAAACTTCCAGTGGACCTAAGATCTCATTGATAAAAACAATTCATTCTTGTCCATGCCACTCCCAAAGTACTTTCTCAGCTGGATACAAATAGAACATCTATGCTGAATGATCTTTAGGAAATCACACAGTTCTAATGACTCTAAACTTCTTGAAACAAAGGTCCAACTTTATAAAACCAGTATTCTTCAGAAAGATTTGAGTTTGAGTCCAGCTTCTGATCCACATTGTCTGTATGCTCATAAACAATTCCTTTAACTTTGCACTTACCTTAATAACTGTAAGCAAGACTGGTGTTGATCTCCCTGGGTGGAGGGAGTTCCCACACTAAAATGCTTATACCCCAATTGAATAATTCCAACCTTTACCCCCCCAAAAAAAAAAAAACATTCTTCCAATCATGTTGTCTGTCTGAAACATGTAACACTAAGAATTTAGACCCAAAATGCAATGGAGAGGTGGTCATGAGCCCACAGCAATATATTATGGAATGACACAGAATTATGACAGAGAGATAAGAAGAGATAACCTTGTATAGTAGAAAGAACCTTAGCTCTAGATTCAGAGAAGCTATGGTACTTGGATTAAATGACCTCAAAGATTCCTTCCATTTCTACATCTAAGTTCTTATGTCATCAGAAAAATGGAAGAGTATCCATATACTTCCCATATAAAAAAAAAGATAAGTTACATAAGAAGAGCACAAAACAACCAATGTCAACTTTTTAAGATGTAAAGGCATTTATTAAGGATCTACTATGTGCCAGACACTGTTTTAGGAACTAGGATCACAAATAGAACCCAAAAATGCCCATATGAACTATATTCCCAGGTACTGAAAAACTATTAGATGAGAACAAGCCAATGTTAGAGATTTTTTAAATACTGTCAAGAATAGGAAAAGGTAAGCTATTGTTTTTTTAAATATTTTTAGTAAATGGGAGGTGGCAGCCTGTTTCCCAATGATAGTAAGTACTGAAACCCAACAATGCACAGATCTGTTCTCATAACATTACTGGAATGGGGTTGGGATTATAATCCCACTTACAGCTGGAAAAACTAAGGTATAGAGAAGTGGAATAATTTGCCAAGGATTGGCAGGATTGACAGGAAGGAACTTAGGTTGCCCTACATCCCAATTGGATCCTCTAGTCTCTTTCTCTCCCACATATGTGGTCCTTCTCGGGAAATGTCTAAGGCTTCTCTTTTTGCAGGGCTATTAAGATGGGCCATTCTGATGGCATTCACCCATACACCCAAGACCATCATAGCCCAATTTTCTTAAAGAAAGCATCTGAGGGAAGGAAAGGGAAAGAGAAAAAAATAGAGAAAACAGAAGTAAGAAAGAAGAAAAAGAAGAGGAAGAGGTAAAGGAGATACTTTTTCCAATTCAGGCTCTGTTAAGACTATCACCTGTCACAATAACTTTTTGTTTGGTCTCTCTGCCTCAATTCTCCCCTCTCCAATTCCTTTTCCATCCAGTTGTCAATTTTTCCTAAAGTGCAAACCTGATCATACCAATACACTCCAGCAGTTGCCTATTAACTCTATAATGAAATAGAAATTCTTATGCCTGAGGCAGCTAGCTGGTGCAATGGACAAAGCTCCAGCCCTAAAGTCAGGAAGACAATGCCGCAGACTGTGGTCCCTTACCAAGTGGAAGAATAAATATGATTTCTAAAAAATAAACTTACAGTGAACACCATAGGCCTCAGTTTGGTTTTTATCTGTATGTCTGAAAAAAATCAAGGCCTCTGTCTGCCAGGAATTCTATGGAAATGGTAGAAAAACACAAACAGATAGAAAAGGAAGAGCAGTCTGAGTCTTTGAACACTCAGTCCTATCATCAGACCTCCTGGGAAGTCTTTGTGCCTGTGTATCCTGGGCTCACCTCACCAAGGTAGGACAGGGCAGCCTTTGCCATATGTTGTATGTGGAAGGACACATGACTCCTAATTGATGGAGAGAACACTGAGCCCAGTGCTGGTAGATTTGGGTCAGAGTTTTTTGGGAAATAGATATGGGTGATTCCAAAGACTCCTTTGGAGACACAGATGGGGTTTTCTTGGCAAAGATACTGGAGTGGCTTGCCATTTTCTACTCTAATTCATTTCACAGATGAGAAAACTGAAACATGCAGGATTAAGTGACTTGTCCAACACCACACAACTAGTGTCTGAGGCCATATTTGAACTCTGGAGTTCCTGATTCCAGGCCCAGCACACTATCCATTAAGTCACTTAGCTGCTCAGCTCAAGAGTCAGAGAACCTAGGCTTAAATCCCAGATCTGTTCCTCATTAGTTATGTGACCTCCAATAAGCTGCTTGCCTTCTTTGTGGTTTGCCTTTTTCCTCTTTAACATAGAGGGTGAGAATAATGGGAAGACAGTTTCTTTCATCTCAAGAGTTTAGATTCTATGATTAAATAGGTTAGGCTTCTCAGCAAATTGTTTTTGCAAAGAGGTATCAATAGACCCATTCTGACAACTGTTACATTAAAATAGAACCATCTTAGAACATCCAACATGATTTGGCATATATATGTATATATGTGTGTGTGTATATATATATATATATATATATATATATATGCATTATTTATAAATAAACATTTATATAAAATAAATAATTTTAAAAGTCTAACCCAACACAGAAGAAATAAATTCATGATTACAGAATCTGAGAATTTTAAGGGACCTCAGAGAGCATTTTGACCCTCTTTCACAACAAAATAATTGACCAGTATTCCCAATGAGGTGTAAAGCTTTTCTTTGAACACCGCTGTGAAAGGGAAACACAACATTCAATAAGACATGCTTCTCCACTTTGGAATAAGTCCAATTGTTAGGAAGCTTGTCCTTTACATCAAAGATTAATTCATCTCCTTGAAACTGCAGCACCAGTTCCAGGATCACTTTCTTGACTTATTCTAGATCTGGTAGATTGTATCACGGGAAGTGTAACAGATACTTCAAGTCTGAGAGATAATCCTGGTAGATGATTATTCCTAACTCTGTAGATAATGGGCTCCCATCATTGTATTTCCCCTTAACAATCAGCCAGCAGATTCAAATAGCTTTTCAAAAAGACATTTACTCAAATGGATTAGCAAAAATAGTAGTCATGAAGGATAACAAATCTGGGGAGCAATCTTTTCCATCCAGAGTCAGCAGAGATCTGAAGGAGGAAGTGGAGGCAAGATGAGTAGTCACAGAATTCAAGTACAATGGTGATGAAGCACAATTGGGGAATACATGTGGGAATACTGGACAGAGCCAAGCAGGTTTTTCATACAAATCATCACCAGGTTTTACTGCTGCTGGGTTGGGCCAGGAAGGTAGTTTGCTTGGTAGAGCAGCTGCTGATGTGGGCACAATTGGTCATTTGGCTACTGAGTTACAGCTGCCAAACTAGTCTGAGCCTTCCTAGGACATCTTCAGAGGACATGGTATCTCAGATGATCCACTGGCCTCCCTGTGCTCACTCTTTAATGGGCAGCCTCTAATGGGATTTACCATGTTCTTCTTAGCTAGAGTACCCACTTTGCTATTGCAGTAAGGGCAACCACATTTTGCCAGCAATTAACAAAAACTTTGGGGTCTCATCTCTGAGGTGTGTCACCTCAGAGTTCTGGAATGAGTTCTGGAACAAACAGGACTCTAAACCATTATTGGATCTTAGGATTCCTCCATGTCTTTTTTCCCTCCCACCGTCCAGAGTTCTTGATTTGCTATGAAGGAGGTGGCTTTGCCCTAGACAGAACTGCCATTTTGACCTTCCTACTCAAAGCCTGCTTCCAGGGTTAAGTCAGGATTCCCTCAGGTCACTTAAAGTGCCCATTGCCTTTCCAGGTTCTGGGCTAGCCTCATGCAGAGGGATAGCTGGAAATAAAGAAATAGAAACCAACTATATACAATTCCAGATTCATTTGTCTTTGCTGTTCCTAATCAACATAAGTAATCCAAGCCTCAGACCCTTTCTGGGATATGGAATATTGTCTTTACATCCAAAAAGACTTCCCCTTTATTTTTCAGTACATTCAGTACCTTACTGAAGTCTAAATGAGGCACATTCTTCCATGACTTTCATATACTGCTCTTAGTTCTGCCCCAGAAAAGTCAGAAAAACTTGTAAAAAACTAACTCTAAACTCCCCATGTGGTCTTAGACAAGCCACAAGCCTCTCTGAACCTCATTTTTATCATCCATAAAATGGGAAGTTTAAACTAGATGGCCCCTAATGACCCTCCTCATTTGAACATTCTATGATTCTGGAAAAAGAGACCCAAGCTTCAGAAATAAGATATGAAACAAAGGAAAATATCTAATAAAATTTTAAGAAATCAAGAATCAGTCCCATAGAAATTCTCATTTCCCCCAGGACTTCCTGCTGACTTCCTGTGCTTGTAAGAGCAACTGATTAAAACTCTGAAGGGGAAAAGGAGGAGAGGGGCAGCTAGGTGGATAGAGTACCAGCCCTGAAATCAGGAGTTCAAATTTAGTTTCAAACACTTAACACTTCCTGGCTATATGACCCTGAGCAAGTCACTTAACCCGAATTGCCAAGAAAGAAGGGAGGGAGAGAGGGAGAAAAGACAGGAAGGTGAGTCAGTCTGGAGTTTCTCAAGGAATTCCTTTAATTGGACTATTTTATTTTCTTTATTTGTCACCAAAAGTGTGGTTATACTCCTAATAATAATAATAATAAATAATGTTGATTTAATCCTTTTATTGAAGAAAAACTCGTTAAGTCCTAACATGTGTCAGGCACTGTGATAAGCTCTCTGAGTACAAGGACAGAGTTTGTGAAAGCTGAGGATCATCATCTCTTAATGAATGTTTTTTTCTTCGGTGGGTTTTGACCTCAACAAATATTTCATTTCCCCAATTCACTCCCCACATAACTACTCCAGTGCTATTCCTAAATTTCTGACCAGGTCACTCCCTTGCTCAATATATTCCATTGGCTCCCTAATCTGACTCCAATCTGCCTTTCCTGCCTTATTCTATGCTACTCCCCATCATATACTATACAGTCCAGCCAAAGTAGCTTTCTAGCTATTCCTCCCTAAAAGTGTCCTATATCCCACCTCCATACTTTTATAAGAGGTTGACCCACATGCCTGAAATGAACTCTCTTTCCACCTCCATCTTGTTTTCTTTAAATCTTTTTTTTCATTCAGAACTCAATTCAAGTTCCATATGAAATCATTCCTGATCCCCCAAGGTACTACTACTTCCCCCTATAAATTAATTTGTATCCATTTTGCATTTTCTTAAAGATGTATATCAGTGATTTTCAAATATTTTCCCCTATTTATGACACAGTATTCTTTACTGTGAGGAATTCTAACATGCAAAACATTTAAGATGGCAACAAAGAAAAGTTTTGGGACAATAGGGACTCTGAACCTATTGCCTAAGCCTTAGGGTTGCTCTGTCTCCTTTCCTTCTCACCTCCTAGAGCTCTTGATTTACAATGGAA